>NC_139469.1:29005000-29557500 GCF_057233095.1 Heloderma suspectum
CCATTTTCGTCCCAGCAGGACAGGAGGATTCGCGGCCGGAGGGACGGGGCGCCTCCCCCTGGCCAGAATTTTTTGGGGGAGGGACGGGGCGCCTCCCCCCGGCCAGAATTTTTTGGGGGAGGGATGGGGCGCCTCCACCCCAGCCAGAATTTTGGGGGTAGGGACGGAGCGCCTCCCCCCCACCGCAAATCAAGCTTCGGGTTCAGGTAAGGGACTTTCGTACATCCCTAGCAGGGACGCAAATGGCGTCTGCTACACCATTTGCGTTGCTACTCTTTTCGTGATAGGCTACATAAATACTTACGTAGGCTACCATGGCTAAAGCGGGGATGCAAATGGCGTCACTATGATATTTGCATCCCTGCTCTTTGCTGTGATAGGCTTCGTAAATATTTACATAGCCTATCATGGCAAAGCAGGGACACAAATGGCGCCCCCTATGTGGGACGCCATTTGCGGATGCAGCCTGGCAGCGGACAGAAGTCCGGCTGCCGGCAGCCCTGGCCGGCTGCTCCGCAGACTTGTCGCGGGGCGCAGCCAGCAAGGGAGGATTCTGGGGGGGGAGGAACAGATTGCCTTCCCCCCGTCGAGGTTTCTGGGGAGAGGAACAGATCGCCTCCCCCCCCAGCAGACCCCCTGCAGATGCAGGTAAGTGGGGTTTCGTACACCCCTACATCCATACCTTAGCCTAGGGGGGAGTGTATTTAAAAAAAATCATGTATTGGAAGGGGAAAAAATAACTTTTTTTAAAAAAAATGTGTATGTGGGAGAAAGCAAAACTGACAGATTCATCCATCCCTAGGAGTTTATTGTTGTTCTTTTGCTTGTGCTGCATTCTCTGTAGGGCCTTGTAACATTTGTTGGAGCATGCAGTGAGCAGGCACCAGGCAGAGCAGTGAGCGAGTGGTGGTGATGTGTTGGAGGACAAAGAGATGTGCACCACACCATTTTCCCTGTGCCCCTTAGTTAGCCTGCTGCTTCAGGTGTGGTAGAGGGGGCTTTCCCGTTGTCAGTGCTGAAAAATAGGATCGATCAACTGCCAGCATTGTCAGCTTCTGTACATGGGACGGGGAGAGGCAGCAAAAATATCTTTGGCTGGGTCTGGGCCTGCAGCCACACATTTGGCAGATTATTTCAAATCAACGTCAGCTTTTCTTATCCCTGCACCTCCTGGCTGTGCAGCGCTCCTGTCCACTCTGCTTGGTCGCTGTCTCTTCCAATTTCTTCTTTCCCTCCCTGACTTTCCACAGTACCCTTCATCTCTTTCTTTCATTCCTCTGGACGTCTCCCTCCTCATAAGAATGTAAGAAGAGCCCTGCTGGAGCAGACCAACGGTCCATCTCATCCAGCATTCTGTTCACACAACGGCCAACCAGCTGCCTGTGGAGAAAACCCCAAGCAGGACATGAGTGCAATACCACCCAGCTGGTTGGGTCCCCCTTCCAACTTTCATTTCCAAGGCCTCCCTTGGGGCCAGAACACACATTACTTTACATCTATGTCTGCCTCAGCTACAACTTCTATTTTATTTTAATTTTTACTCTGGAGTGGGTGCATCTGCTTCCAATCTAGGGGTTTTCAAGATCTAGATTGGACCCCCTGCAACTATTCTAGAGTAAAAATGGTGTGGGGGGGAGCTGTAGCTTCTAGACACAATTTAAGGTAATGTGTCTGTCAGCCCGTATTCTCTTGGTCCATTGCCTGTTCAGACTCTCACCTTGTGCTTCCTTACATGCCTGCATTTTCTGTCCCTCTCCTCCTAGGCCGTTCTGGCTGCCCTGATCCTCTCAAGGATCAGAGCAGTTCGGGCAGTGGTGGGCAGAAGCTATAGATGCTGAAGCCTCATGGTATAATGCTATGCATGCCTACTCAGAAGTAAATCCTATTGAGTTCAGTGGAACTGACTCCCAAGTAACTGTGTATAGGAT
This sequence comes from Heloderma suspectum, assembly GCF_057233095.1. NCBI lineage: Eukaryota > Metazoa > Chordata > Lepidosauria > Squamata > Helodermatidae > Heloderma > Heloderma suspectum. The sequence goes on from NC_139469.1 coordinate 29,006,929, forward strand.
AGCAGCCTTTCAGCCTATTTCCCTGTGTTCACTCATAAGTCCGGTCCAGCCTGTTTCAGTAATAATCTGCATTGTTTAAAATCCACTTGAAAATATCCATTTAAATATGGATTTTTAAATGGATTGTCTCTCAAATTATATATATATATATATATATATATATATATATGTATGTGTATATATATATATATATATATATGTGTGTGTGTGTGTATATATATATATATATATATATATATATATATATGATGTTGGAGAAACCCACAATCGAATCAAATGAGTTTGGATTTCAGTAAACCCAACCCATGGATACCACAGAGGACCGGCTTTTTCCAAGTTGCATGGATTCCACAGATTAGCAGACTGTTTGTTTTGTTTGTTTGTTTGTTTTTACTTTCCAGAATTTTACACAAATTTAGTCATAGAAAAATATGTGAAACTAAAACAAACAAAAAAAAAGAGCTGAAAATGTGCATTGCCCCCATAGGCTGAAGCATGAAAATGTGCAATGGGGAGATTTCCTCATGGGGCGGTGAGGGGATTTATGCATTTCCGCAAGTGCAAATTTGTGCCAGTGCAAATTTGTACCAGTATGGATTTGTGCAAATTTGGGAAATTGGAAAAAAACCTAATTCCGTGAATGAGCAGGTGACAGAATGAAAAGCACCTGACAATCTGCAAAATACAGATGGAATGGATTTTACAACATCCGTGCATCCCATATATAGGTATGCGTGTGTGCATACGTGCGCGTGTGTGCAAGCTTCCTTGGATCATTTGGGAAGTACATATGCTTGTGGAGAGCTAAGTTCCAATACACACATTAGTTCTAAAGGTGCAGATCAGGTCAACTGGTATCAGAATCCATGGAGACTGAGTTCCTCAAACATCCCTTAAAATAAGCACAACTCAAAAGAGAAGTCTGCAAAAGATTCAAACATCTTCAAAGTTCTATGAATCCAACCCACGGATTCCACAGCAGGCTGGCTTTTTCTGAGTCACATGGATTCTGCAGATTTGCAGGCTGTGTTTTTGTTTTTGTTTTGCTTTCTGGGATTGTGGGCAAATTTAGTCATACAAAAACCCCTCCCCATGGATTCAAAATGTGAAGTTCCCCTCATAGGCTAAAACGTGAATATGTGTATTTGGGGGAAATTTGTGCATTTTCGGAAGTGTGCATTTGCACAAATGCACAGTTTCCAATGCGGACAGAAGTTTGGGAAGTTGAGAAAAATCCAATTCCATCAATGAGCAGATAATGGAATGAAAGACACCCGACAATCAACAAAACACAGACAGAATGGACGTAACAAAAGCCATACATCCCTGGTGGCAATCGGTCTCCCTTCTGACTACCAGGCCCTCTGTAACATGCATGCAGCTGGCTCAGCCACTAATACAGGGTTCAGCAGCAGCGACAGCAGCATCTCTGATTGCATTCATTGCATTATTATAGTTTGTTGTTGCTTTAAGGGAAGGAATAAGGTGACACACATTGGAAATCATAAACAGGGTTTGCATTTGGGCAAATGCAATGCAGAAGGTATGAAATTGAAGCCCAAAAAAGGATTCATGGATATTTCAAACTGTTTTCTGTCCTCATTAAAGTTATTTGTCTTCCACAATTGCTATTAGAATTTTATTGCCCAGTTTAGGTTGTGAAGTACATGAGTGAGTTGTAATAGTTGGACATATTGACGATTCCATATTTTGATTTGCTCTTTGTTATTCCCCCTAGTTGACATACATTGCTGAGTTGGTAAAATAAAAATGAATTAGAGAAGGGGGAAAAAACAAGCTTGCGGGCCTACCATTTATAGCACTTTAGTGGGACTTGAATAGTAGGCAAGGTTGCTGATTTATTTGGAGAGTATAGCAGGCAATTTTAGTGGTATATTTTCACGACAAAGGTAGTTGCAAGGAAATAAAATAGTTATGTCTGAATTTATTCACTTGATAATACCTGCAAATGAAGAAAAGAAAAAGCAGGGGGGAGGCAATGGTATAAAGCTATGCTACTGTCGTTGGACTCATAAAACCGGAAAAAAGGTTTGCTTTAAGACATCGGCCCAGTCAGCTACTGCGACATCCATGAGTTTGATTCTGTTCTCCATGGACAAATATTCAAGTTGCTATTTAGCTGGGTGGAAGTAGAGATGGACAAATCAATCTATTTCCAGTCCATGTCATTTTCATACTTGTTCACCTGTATGTCTGTTCAATCCTTTTTCTGCACTAATCTGCCAATTATTTATAAAAATCTGAACAAATAATTACATTTAAATACATATTTATAAAGAACATTTTAAATATTGTCCCTCTCAATATATGCACTTTTGAAAGTATGTTGATACAGCTTTTGTGCTGGGAACTGCATTGGAACTAGGGATGGATGATAATTTCAGTTCAATTTGATGGGAATTTATCAAAAGTCACAATGTTCTCCATACTTGGGACAAAAAATGCTTGAGATTTAAAAGAAAAAAATGTGGGAGAAACTAAAACTTACACATCCATCCCGGCTCAGGGCTTTGAGTATTTTGCTCTTAAAAAGACAAGCCGGTGCTTGTCTTGTCTTTTCCCAACTGGCTCTTCATCTTCACAGCTACATAGCAGGTAGGTACATCGTGGTCCACTCCATTCTGTACTGTTGAATTTGGTTGGTTCAGATGGATGAGAATTTCGTTTCAGTTCATTCATGATCAGAATTTACCAACATTCATGAAGGTCTTCACATTCAGGACAGAAAGAACTTGTGTGTGTGTGTGTGTGTGTGTGTGTGTTTGTGTTTAATGTATGCAGGGGAAAGCAAAACTGACATTTTGACTATGTAAATATTTATGTAGATTAAGACGGTAAAAAGAAGGAACGGAAATGGTGGCGACCGTAGCCGCCGCCATTTGCATACGCAGTGTGTGTGTTTTTAAAACCCACCCAACCATGATAGGCAAAAATAAAGGGGAATGCAAATAGCATAGTGGGTGTGTTTTTAATAGCATAGTACACACATTTGCGTACGCAGTGTGTATGTTTTTAAAACCCACCCAACCATGATAGGCGAAAATGAAGGGGAACGCAAATAGCATAGTGGGTGCTATTTGCGTCCCTTATTGATTCCCTGTTTTAGCCTACATAAAGGTTTACGTAGGCTGAAACGGCGAATCAAAAGGGGACGCAAATAGCACCTGCTACGCTATTTGCATTCCCCTTTATTTCTGCTGTCATAATCTACGTAAATATTTACGTAGATTAAGACGGTAAAAAGAAGGAACGGAAATGGCGGCGGCCGTAGCCGCCGCCATTTGCGTACGCAGTGTGTGTGTTTTTAAAACCCACCCAACCATGATAGGCTACATAAAGATTTACGTAGCTATCATGTCTTTTTTTTTTTTTCTTACACAAGCCTGGAAATGGCGGCGGCAGCAGCCGGTCAGAAGACCGGCCGCCGCCGCCACTGAAGTCGCCGCCAGAGCTGCCACCGGAGCCGCTGCCGCCCGGAAGATCCACCCCAGGTGAGTCTCATTCCAGGGGGGATCCACGGGGGGGGGGGGTGGCAGGCCATTCCGCCACGGAGTTCGGGGGGCCGAATGCACTGGCATTTGGCCTCACTGAGATCCGTGGCGGAATTCTCTGACATCCCTATTTTTAACCTATAAAGCAGTTCATGGTTTGCGATCAGGGATTCTGAATTACCACTTACTTCCATGGGAATCTCCTCATTCTCTAAGAAAGCCTTTCTCAACCTAGTGCCCTCCAGATTATTTGAACTACAAATACCAGCATTCCTGACCATTGGCCATGCTTTCTAGGGGCTGATAAGGAGCTGAAGTCCAAAAAACAATGAGGGAAAGATTAGGGAAAGCTGTATTTATGTATTTATGTATTTTTGTTTTTATTTATCACTTTTCTGTACCTCTCAAGTCAATACCTGAAGCTCTCTTCATTAAAAGTCGTTCTTTGAGTGCTCCTGCCTTCTCAGGTTAGGTGTGTAGTGATGGGAGAAAAGGCAATTTGGTGGTAGTGCCCCAGTTCAGGAACAGTGTCTTCTGAATGGCACCCTGTTGGCATCTTCTTTGTCAAGGTTTAAAACCATTTGTATTCACCAAGCTTTTAACTAGACAATGTATTTGCTCTCTAGCACAGGTGTGGGGAATGCCCCCAGTGTACTTTTGTACTTGGATTAATTTTGTATAGCACTAATTATATGCATGACACATAGAGTGCAAGGTGGCACGGAGAGAGAGAGAGAGATGGGTGGAAGAGAGAGATGAGGGTGGCAGAGAGAGGAAGAGAGTGTTATATAATCCTCAATGTTGCAAATCATAGAATCATAGAATAATAGGGTTGGAAGGGGCATACAAGACAATTGAGTCCAACCCCCTGCTAAGTGCAGGAATCCAAGTCAGAGCATCCCTGACAAGTTGCTGTCCAGCTTCATCTTGAATGCCTCCAGTGTGCGAGAGCCCGCCACCTCCCTAGGTCATTGGTTCCATTGTCATATTGCTCTAACAGTCAGGAAGTTTTTTCCTGATGTACAGCTGGAATATGGCTTCCTGTCACTTGAACCCATTATTCTGTGTCCTGTACTCTGGGATGATCGAGAAGAGATGCTGGCCTTCCTCTCTGGGACAACCTTTCAAGTACTTGAAGAGCGCTATCCTATCTCCCCTCAATCTTCTCTTCTCAAGGCTAAACATGCCCAGTTCTTTCAGTCTCTCCTCATAGGGCTTTGTTTCCAGTCTGCTGATCATCTTCATTGCCCTCCTCTGAACTCTCTCCAGTTTGTCTGCATCCTTCTTAAAGTGTGCTGCCTAGAACTGGACACAGTACTAAAGATGAGGCCTAAGCAGTGCTGAGTAGTACTTCCCGGGATTTGGAAGCTATGCTTCTATTAATGCACTCAACATAGCATTTGCCTTTTTTGCGGCCACATCACATTGTTGGCTCATATTCAGCTTGTGATCTACAACAATGCCAAGATCCTTCTCAGTTGTAGTGCTGTTGAGCCACGTATCCCCCATCTTGTAACTGTGCCTTTGGTTTCTTTTTCCTAAGTGCAGATAGGGATGGTGGAGAATTTCTCCATGAATCTCCGGGAGGCCGAATGCCAACGCATTCGGCCCCCCAAAATTAGTGGAGAAACGGTCCGCCACCCCCCCCTCGTGATGGGACTTACCTTTCCCGAATGTCCCTGGCACTGGCGGCTCCCGGCTGTGGTTCGACGGCGGTGCAGCGGCAGCGGCCGGTCTTCCGACCGGGTGCCGCCGCCGCCATTTCCAAGTAAAAAAAAAAAACAAACTCAAGCAAACGTGATAGGCTACATAAATCTTTACGTAGTCTATCACGGCTAGATTTTCAAAAAACTCCGTGATAGGCTACGTAAATCCTTACGTAACCTATCACGGCTGACTTTGGGGGAAAAAAAAAGCGCGTACGCAAATAGCGTTGCCCTTATTTTCGCCGTAGTCTGCATAAATGTTTACATAGACTACACGTGCCCAAATATGGAACACAAATGGCGGCGCCCATGGGTGCCGCCATTTGCGTACGCGCTTTTTATTTTTCCCCAAAGTCAGCTGTGATAGGCTACGTAAGGATTTAAGTAGCCTATCATGGCTGACTGCAGGGATGCAAACGGCGGCGGCTATGGCCACCACCATTTGCGTCCCGGCCGGCAAGGATGATTCGCGGCCGGAGGGACGGGGCGCCTCCCCCCCGGCCAGAATTTCGGCCGGAGGGACGGGGCACCTCCCCCCCGGCCAGAATTTCGGCGGGGAGGGATGGGGCGCCTCCCCCCCACTGTGAAGCAAGCTGCGGGGCCAGGTAAGGGACTTTCGTCCATCCCTAGGTGCTGAACTTCTCTATTAAATTTCATTTTGTTGTTTTCTGCCCAGCACTCCAGCCTATCAAGATCACTTTGAATTTTCTTTCTGTCTTCTAGGGTATTAGCTATACTGACCAATTTTGTGTCTTCAGCAAATTTTATCAGCATTCCCTGCACCTCCTACTCCAAGTCATTAATAACAATGTTGAAGACACTGGCCCCAGGACTGAGCCTGCTCGTTACTTCTCCCCAGTTGGAGAAGATCCCATTGATAAGCACTCTTTGAGTCCGATTCTGTAGCCAACTGTGGATCCACCTGATGGTTGTTTCATCTAGCCCACTTTGAGCTAGTTTGCTCATCAGGATATCATGGGGCACTTTGTCAAAAGCTTTGCTGAAGTCGAGGGATATTATGTCCACAGCATTCCCACAGTCCACAAGGGAGGTTACCTGATCAAAAAATGAGATCATATTCATCTGGCAGGATTTGTTCTTGGCAAATCCATGTTGGCTTTGAGTAATCACTGCATTGTTTTCAAGGTGCTTACAGATTGATTCTTTTATTATCTCCTCCAGCATTGTCCCAGGGATTGATGTCTGACTGGTCTGTAGTTCCCAGGTTCCTCCTTTTTGACCTTTTTGAAGATAGGGACAACATTAGCCCTCCTCCAGTCATCTGGCACTTCACCCATCCTCCATGATTTCTCCAAGATAATATACAGTGGTTCTGAGAGTTCTTCTGCCAGTTCCTTTATTACTCTAGAAATCAGTTCATCTGGCCCTGGAGATCTGAACTCATTCAAAGTAATGAGGTGTTCCTTGACCATATCAATCTCAAGCTGCAATCCTGCCCCTTCAGCCTGTACTTCACCTTTGCCAGGTGGGTCATAGACCCTCTTTTGGGAGAAGACTGAGCCAAAGTAATTGCTCAGTACTTCTGCCTTTTCTTTTTCATCTGTCTTCCTTTGTAGCTTGGCCTTCCTTCCACTTCCTATAAGTGTCATTTTTACTTTTCTTTCAGCTCATCTCTAAGCTTTTTGTGAAGCCACATTGGCTTCTCCCATTGTCTTCTGCCTTTTCTTCTTGTCAGACTTGTTTGTAATTGTGCCTTTAAAATTTCCTTTTTAAAAAACTCTCACCCATCTTGGACTCCTTTTCTCATTAGAATTGCTTGCCATGGGATCTTACTTATCATTGTTCTGAGTTTATTAAAATCGGCTTTCCTAAAATCCAGGGTACACGTTTGACTACACTCGGCTTTTGCTTCATTTAGAACCAAGAACTCAAGTATAACATGGTTGCTTTCCCCCAGAGTTCCTGTAACTGCTACTTTATCCACTAAGTCATCTCTGTTGGTTAAGATCTAGTCAAGGATAGCCGATCCTCTAGTTCCTTCTTCCACTTTCTGTAGGAGGAAGTTATCAGCAATACAAGTCAGGAATTTCTTGGAGGGGCCATGCTTTGCAGAATTTGTCTCCCAACAAATATTGGGGAAATTGAAGTCCCCTATTACTACTACATCATGCCTCCTTAAAACATTGGCTATTTGCTTTTCAAAAGTTTCATCCTTGTCTTCTCCTTGATTGGGTGGCCGGTAGTAGACTCCGACCATCAGGTTCCTTTTATTCTTTGCTCCGTTTATTTTGATCCAGATGCTCTCAATGAGGCTGCTGAGCTCATCCTCCTGGATTTCGGTGCAGAGATATGTATTTTTCACATACAGTGCAACCCCACCTCCCTTTCTGTTCCTCCTGTTCTTTTTGAACAAGTTATATCCTTCAATCGCTGTATTCCAGTCATGGGAGTCATCCCACCAAGTTTCAGTTAAAACCTATCAAGTCATAATTTCTCTCCCGTATTAAGAGTACAAGTTCATTCTGTATGTTTCCCATACTCTGGGCATTAGTATATAGACATCCTGCTCATGTTGTCTCAGGCTCTGCCCACTTTTCTCTCTGGATCCACCCATTCGGCCCCTGACAGATTACCCCAGGGGGAATTGTCACTTGACCAAAAAAAGATTCCCAATGTCCTATGGTAACAGTAAGCTCCAAAGCCACCATTTGCCCCTCTGAACAGCTGGACTAATGTTGGCTACATTGTGACTTGACTCCCGGAGCCATGGAGTCCGTACTTCTCACTGGATCAGCTCCCTAAGCCAGGTCGAAGGTTTGCTCTACTGAGGTGACTAGGAGGATTTAGATATGATATTAAGGGTCAATCTATCAGTATTTCTTAATAGAGCTGTGCACAAATGGCCACTCAAAGTTCTGCAGCCTATTTGTGGGCAGAGAAATTGGGGGGACAATTTCCCCCACTTTCTCCTAGGGGAGTAGAAATTCTCCAACAGTTTCTCACAGAGAGGGCTCACTATTTGGCAGGGGTCGTAGCACAGCTTCTTTCTTTCTTCCTAAGGGTTTTTGGTTTACGGCACCCCTTCTGTAAGTGGCATCAGCATCAAATGCGTTAAAGCTTCCACTTTCTGAGGCAGAATTTTGCATTTCTTTTGCTGGCATTTTTGAGCTGACCTCATCCCTGCGAGGCGGCCAAGAGGGCTGTGTGTGTTTTCTCCCTCTATTACACATCTGTCCATTGCTCTGCAGCATCCCAGGCCACCTTCCTGAACTTAAAAGCCCCATGGGAGGAATTGCCTCCAGATGGCTTCCCCATGATGGCTTTAACTGAAGTGTGGGAAGCTGAGGAGGCTACAGGCTGCCACAGAGATTACTGTATGATGACAGACAGGACACTCATGCGCATTCCTCAGCCACCTCACAAGTAAGGTAAGCCCAAGAACCCTGAACCCAACCCATGAGAATTTCTCTGAAATTTCTCCTCCTTTGAATTTCTTTTCCAAGCCATTTCTTTTCAATCAAATGGAATGAGGATAGTCGGAAAACATGTGGGAGAAATTTTTGGTTCTTAACTAGAGCCAGCAGCATAGCAAATGTTGGGGTGAAGGAATAGGCTGCTGCCTTCAAGGCCTACGTGTGCATTTCCACTTCGGCCTGATCCAGCAAAGGGCTTTTTTTGTATGAACATTCCCCCTCCCCAATTCTCAGAGCATCCTCGGTAAAGTGCCGTCTGGTGGGCCTCTGCTTCCATCACTCCTCTTCCCCCCTGCCCCTGTTGTGGGTTCACCTGCTGTCATAGAGCAGCAGTGCCGCAAGCTGAACTAGCTGAATATGAGCCAACAATATGATGTGGGTGCAAAAAAGAGAAGTTCTGTTTTGGGCTGCATTAATAGAAGCATAGCTTCCAAATCCCAGGAAGTACCAGTTCCCCTCCACTCAGCACTAGGGATGTACGAAACTCACTTACCTTTTTGCAGAATCTTTCGCAGTGGGGGGGGAGGCGCTCTGTCCCTCCCCCCGGAATCCTCGACAGCTGGCTCCGCTCTGCGGCCAAGCCATGGAGCAGCCAGCCAGGGCCATCTGCAGCTGGATGTCCGGCCGCGGATGGGCTGGTGCAGACACAAATGGTGGCCGCCGTAGCGGCTGTCATTTGCGTCCAGCCAGGCAGCTGTGATAGGCTATGTAAGAATTTACATAGCCTATATCATGGCTAACTCCCCCCCCCAAATGCAGCATACGCAAATGGCGGCGGCTATAGTGGCCGCCCTTTGCATTCCCTATTTTTTGCCGATTTATCTTATGTAAATATTTACGTAAGATAAAATGGCAAAAAAAGAGAAATGGAAATAGTGTAGTGGACGCTATCTGCATTCCCTATTTTTCACTGTTCTAGCCTACGTAAATATTTACGTAGGCTAGAACTGCGAAAAATAAAGGAATGCAAATAGCACCCACTACGCTATTTGCGTTCCCCTTTTTTTCGCCCTTTTTTTCTTATGTAAATATTTACGTAAGATAAATGGGCGAAAAATAGGGAACACAAATGGCGGTCACTGTAGCCACCACCATTTGTGTATGCTGCATTGGGGGGGGGGGGGTTAGTTGCGATAGGCTATGTAAATTCTTACATAGCCTATCACAGCTGCAAGGACAGCAATGGCGGCGGCAGCAGCCCACCCGCGGCCGGCCAGGAAACCAGCTGCCACCACCGGAGCCACCGCCACCGCATCCGCCCCAGGTAAGTGCCATCCTGGGGGGATTCCACGGGGGGGGGGCAGGAGACTGTTCCACCACAGAATCCGTGGTGGAATTCTCTGCCATCCCTACTCAGCACTGGTTGGTCCTCATCTGGAGTACTGTGTCCAGTTCTGGGCACCACACTTTAAGAAGGGTGCAGACAACCTGGAGAGGGTTCAGAGGAGGGCAATAAAGATGATCAGGGGACTGGAAACAAAGCCCTATGAAGACTGAAAGAACTGGGCATGTTTAGCCTTGAGAAGAGAAGACTGAGGGGAGACAGGATAGCTCTCTTCAAGTGCCTGAAAGGTTGTCCCAGAGAGGAAAGCCAGGATCTCTCCTCAATCATCCCAGAGTGCAGGACATGGAATAATGGGCTCAAGTTACAGGAAGTCTGATTCTGTCTGAACAACAGAAAAAACCTCCTGACTGTTAGAGCAGCACAACAATGGAACACATTACCTAGGGAGGTGTAGGGATGCTAGAAAAATCTGCCATGGATTCAAATGAGGACGGATTCTTTTGAATCCATCCTCAGGAATCCGTGGCAGATCAGCACCATTTACCTCTGCTCCGGAAGCATTGGAGGCAGAACGGCACTCGGCTGCTTCTTCCACCAGGGCCTCCTCCACCCCTATCACCATTTCTTAAAAGAAGAAGAAGAAGAAATAGTTGTCTATGTGTCCATAGACTTATATGCAAGATTCATGGCTCTATTTTGCATATAAGTCTGTGGGCACATCCTGCCGATCACCTTTTTTTTTTTAAGAAATGGCAATCGGTGCGGAGGAGGCAACTGGGTCTGGCCCATAAGGTCACCTCCCCCCCCCATATTCCCCACCAGAATGGATGGTGGGGAATCTGTACATCCGTAGGGAGGCGGTGGGCTCTCCCACATTGGAGGCATTGAAGATGAGGCTGGACAGCCATGTGTCGGAGATGCTCTGACTTGGATTCCTGCACTGAGCAGGAGGTTGGACTCGATGGCCTTATAGGCTCCTTCTAGCCCTACTATTCTATGATTCTAAGATGGCTGTGAGACACCTGCCATTTTAATTCCCCACAATGCCTCAGAGTGACATTACAGCTGGAGGCATTGTGGGTAATTAAAATAGTGGGGAGCCCAGCAGCTGCCCAAGTGTGCCATGTGCTAATACTGGTCCTGATTTTCCCCAGCTAATTCCTATTCCTCCCCGACCACCACTAAGGAAGTGCAAATTAGCATAACTCGAGTTCACTGAAGTTCTCCGAATTTCATCTTGAGGCTCACTCCATATTGAATCCATATGCGAGTTGGGGGGTTTTCACATGAAAATTCATGCGTATTTTTGTGCATATTTTTCCAAATGTACACATGAGTGGTGCACATCTTTGACATGTACACATCTTCTCCCATTGATTAAGGCATATTTGTGCACGTTTTCCAAAGTACATATTTTTTTTCATATCTATGCACTTAGTCAAGGTGAGCTCAGTGGCTTTCTCTCATCAGCGCTTATAGCTCACATTTGGGAATCTAGTTGCAGCCTCAGTGAGATGGTTAGCATGGAAGTGAACTCTTGCAAGCCAGGCTTCCACAATTGACTGGATAGAAGCCTGAGTTCTGAAGGTACTTCTCTAAGTAAGGGTGGGATGGAAATCAACTTGGGCATGTCTTATAATAGGCATAGCCAAACAGTCCTCCAGATGTTTTGGATTGCAACTCCCATCAGTCCTAGCCACCACCACCTTGGTAAGAGATTATGGGAGTTGTAACCCCAAACATCTGGATTACACCAGCTTGCCTACCCCTGCTGAATATACTTCCATTTTGGAGCAGTGTGTATAAAGGTACAGTTGTTTTGTCAGGCTTAGATCCCCTTTTGTATTACACGGCGAATAATACTTGGCTATCTTAATAATACTTAATATAATGAAGAGTCTTGTTCAGATCCAAATATGGATCCAGCCCAATGCATAGTGTGACTACATGATTGTGGCATGCAACAGTTCCAAATGAAGCATCCATGAGGAGTTTCCTTACAGTACAGAGCAAGTTATTTACTAAAATCATCATCACCATCATCATCATCCAATGAAGAAGGCCAAAACCCTGCATCATATTGTCAACTTGAGTGCAGGTAACATTTCTTCCCACCCCCGATAGCCAGAGATGAACTTCTGTCCATCGTGAGACCTATTGCTACCGGGAGTAGGTGCGTGGGGAAGGTGGGAAAGGTGTTGTCATTGGCAATGCTGAAGGGAGAAAAGTTTCCCTCTGGTCAGGACCAGTGGCCCGGCATCTTTTGAGCCAATCGAAGAACCAGGTGGGTCAGCAGGCCTCCCCACTCTAGAAAGCTACCAGTGCCACAGCCAAGCAGCTGCTTTTACCAGCCCCTTCCTCTCCATCTGGTGGATCTATGCTCTCCCACAGATTTTGGCTCCTCTGTAAGTGGGGAACTCAGCTTTCTGAGAACTCTCAGAGGATTCTCAGTGCCCCCCCCCCAAAGAATTCTCCAAAGAAGCTTAGAGTGGCTGAGCCCAAGAGTGCTATCTTCCTGTCTTCCAACATAACTTTCAAAGAGGAAGGAGGGAAACCATCAACAAAGAAGTTTAGTAACAAGGACGGGCTTATCTTGAAGTGCTAAGCTTCCCCAGCAGTAATGGAGAGTCTTGAGCATGCTTGGAAGCATTCATTGCCAGAGTAAGCCTGGTAAATGTAGTTTCCATTGAGCAGGGAGGAATCCGAAATGACAGTTGGCTGCCCTGAGATTATGTGCCTGTAACTTCTCTGATGCAACCCTTCATCCCCATCAAGTTTGAAGAAGGGGAGGCATGACACTTGGGAGCTTACCCAGAGATGAACCCATTAAGAGTCAGAGCCAAACTTTGGTGGGAGGTTAGCTCTAAACGGGCTCAGGATTGCAAATGTCCAACCCCCACTCCCATGATAAAACTTAGCACCATCAGGATTTATTGTAGCATAGCATAGAAATTCCCTAGTTCAGATATTATCTTGGCCTGAGGCACCGTCTGCAATATGGGAATAACAACAACAACAACAACAACAACAACAACCTACCTTATAGGATTGTGGTACATGTTATGGAGCTAATGTATGCACAGCATTATACAAATGCTAATTGTGGCCAGTCATTTGATTGTTGGATGTACCATAACAGTTGTAGTTTCTATTGCTGTGCTGAATCCTGCCCCCTATTTTCAGGAACTTTTTCTCTCCCTGCAAAGAAGACATTGTTTTTTTCTGCTTCTTTTGCAGGGAGGGAGAAAATTTCTGAGAATTTTGTCCTTGGGGTTGGGGACAGGGTTTTCACATACCTTTTTTTTTAAGTTTGGGAGGTGGTTGAAGGATCTTCTGTTTTATTTTATTTGAAAAATGCTGCCAACACAAGACCCTTCTCCCTCCTGGCAGCACTTTCTTCAACTCCCATGAGGCCACGTGACCTTGCCCTCTCCAGTAGGCATTCAGGAAGAACTCCCACCTTGCAGAAGCTTTTTTGCAAAAAGCTCCTTTGCAAAGAACAAATGGGACCTTTGGTGCTTTAGAATAATGCTTATCTTACTTGCTCTGTGTTGCTGCAAGGAAGAACAGAATTCTTCTAAAGCTCTAAAGTCACAAATTGCTTGTACTTTGCAACCCCAGAGCCTTTCCTGGATGTCTATTGGAGAGGAGGAAGTCATGTTGTCTCCTAGGAGTTCAGAAAGAGCTGTCATGCTGGAGAAGAGTTATGGGCTCCTACAAGTGCAGGCGGTATTTTTTAAATACTGTATATATATATATTTATTAGAAAGAAGACCTCTCAGCCACCACCTATACTTAAAAGAATAAGCTGAAATGCTGTCGTTCTCCCGAAGGAGAAAGTTATTCGAAATGCCCATCCCTCCCAGTCTCTTGTGCCACAGTTTTTGCCCCCCCCCCGAAATGCCGAAAATGGAACAATCAAAATTTTCAGCACAACACTAGTTGTTTCTCTAGAACCGAGATTTGTTCGTCATTTGGCTTCTTTCTTGCACTCAGGTTTCCTTTTCAACAAATCTCACATGGCAACATTGCCTTTCGAACTCAGGTAAATGCTCAGAAAAAAAGGGTGCCTTTATCCTTCCCTCCCCATCTCCAGTCACAGTGGTTGCACTGGTTATGTTTGCAAATCCCTATTGACTTTGATGACTTTGAGTGAGTACCATGTGTGTGTTGTTATGATTAAAGACCTGCCAAATTATAGATCTTCGTTGCTTTATTTTCTCTTCCTTGTGTACAACAAAACAGCAGTATTGAGTCGCTCAGCAATGACTCAAACCATTCATTTGCTAAAGGAAGAGGTTATGTATAAATATCTATTTCCATCATTATAAGGATTCTGCTGCTGCATTTACAGTTTTCCTTCACATTAAGGAAAACAAACAGCAGCTGTTTCAGTGGCGTGCCTGTGTGCGCACGTACACACACAAAGAGATATGAAACCATATATACACTTGCTCACAAAATAAATAGAACAAGGGCAGAGTGTCCATTTAGACTTTATTCATTCACTGAAATACTTCTAACGTAACTTTCCATCCCTATGGGGATCCTCGAGGTGGTGAGTAGCATGAAAACAACACTGATAAAAAGCATAAATAACAATTAAAAAATGGGCCAGAGAACATTAGTAGCAATAATAAATAAGCAAAGACATGACGTGTTCTCCCAGAGTATCTAAGAAAATGCACAACTGACAATATTGTGCATATGGAATATAACAGGAAGACAACATATGCAATACAACAGAAAGTGAAGGAATTGCCCAGGTCCTCTGAAGCAGAGAATTCCAACACGTGCATGCCACTATGGAGGGGGTCCTCTCCTGCATGCCCACTGAACCAGTGGCTCCGGGTCATAGAGCAGGGCTTCTGTTGATGAGCTTCTTCATTATGACTCTTTCATTAAAACCGGCAGGGGGGGGTGCCTCCTATTTCAGTGAAGCAGTAGATCTGCTCTGGGTTTCAGTCAGAAGTCATTTTGGGGATGGGGATCAGCACCTTGTCTGGCTGGCTCCTTTAGAGTTCTGGCTGGTTCTGACTGAAACCCAGAGCAGTTTGACTGGTTCTGACTGACACCCAGAAACCCACTGGTATAGGAGGCACCAGCCTCTACTGATTAAAACAAAGCTGATTGATTCAGAATGGTTAAATATATGTTGTTTATTTTATTCTATGTTATTTTCCCAGGCTTTTAAACTTGTATTGAACCGCTTCACTTGGACTATTTTAATAATATTTTATAGATTTTTTTTAAAAAAGCTTGTTTTAATATAATCATTCTTTGTATGATATTTTAAATATTTTATTGTAAGTAGGCATGCGTGAAACTTGTTCCATTCATATGTGATTTTTTAAATAAGAACTTAGCAAACTTTGCAGAATTCTCCATAAAAGGGACAAAAAGCACTTGAGATTGGGGATGTGCAAACCCACCCCTGCACAGTATTGGCGGCTGCCCACTGAAGTGCTAGCCATGCTTGAGCCCCTGGCCTCGCTCGGCGAGCCACCCGCACTCACCCTGGGTCCTGTCTAGAGGCATCATACCTCTACTATTGCTTAGATCAAGCTTTCCTAGTCCGAATGTGCACATATTTCAATATGAGCGTTTTAATTAGCTCCTTTATTCATTAAAAAAAAAAAACCTCAGCAAAATGGTGGGCACTTGCAGATGGGTCCGGGTGAGTGCAGAGAGTATCCAGGAGGATATGAGCAGGACTGAGCCAGGCCAGGGGCTTGGTGGGTGTGGTGTGGGCGGGGAGGGGAGGGGGGAGCCCGATGGACTCCCAGACCCAGTCAGACATCTGCACCATCCCTACTTGAAATTGAGTGAAATGCTATGTGGAAGAAAGCAACATTGACAGATTTGTCCATCCAGTCAGAGGGCTTGAGTGCTTATCTCTTCAGTGTCTGGATTTGCATCTCAGTGAACTCAGACATGCTTGCGGAGCTGAATCAGGATTGCCACTGCTATTTTGTGGCAGGCTTCTCATGTTTAAAAGCTACATGGAAGACAAGTACAACATGGTTCTCCCCATGCTGGGAATAGCTATACCTATTGAATCTGGCCTGTGCAGATGGGTGAGAATGTTGTTCAGTTCATTTTTGATAAGAGCTTACCAAAATTAGCAACTTTCTTCATAAACTGGATGGAAACTCAAGACTTATTTAAAAATGTTGGAGAAAGTGAAACTGACAGGTTTCCCCAACCTTGACTAGGACCTTGTTCTCACTGAGATGGTTGCACCACTGCAGGAAGGAGCTCACAAGAGGATGACCACTCGTGCGTGCATTGCCAAGAAGTATGGATGCATGAGAGATTTGTTTCAGTTCAGTTTTGATCAGAATTTTACTCATTTTTCACCTTCTGGACCGAACACAGACTCAGACACAATCTGCAGTTGAAGTCCGTACATTTCGGAGTTTGGGATGTGATTTGTGGACCCAAAGAAGTGAGTCCGACAGCATGCGTTCATTTGAAAAAAATGTCACGAAAAATCATGTCTTCTAATGTACAGGAGAATAATGAATACATTTAAAAAATGTGCACAATTGATGTGATTTGTGGAAATGCGCGCAAAAATATGCACAGATTTTCAGATGAAAAGAAAAAGAAAGCTCACAATCAGATCCAGACTCAAGTTGGAACAAGCTTCAAGATAGGATTCTGAGAACTTCATTGAGCTTGAGTTTTGCTGATTCGAACATCTCTGCCAAAAAGAGGGCATTGTTTTGCATAAAAGTTGCATGTGCTAATTTATAGGTATAGATGCAAATACCTCCACCTACTGTGTGAAATCCACCCCCACATAAGTGATTTTCAGTGGAGTCAGTTGAGACAGCCAGTTTTGATCACCAGGTGAGGACTTGCTGAACACCCATGAGCAATTCTGTTCCGAGATTCATGTCTGATTACTTCCAGGTTATCAACATCCACATTTTGCAGATTGGTATGGCAACTTTCAATCCTGCAGTAGAAGTCTCTGTTATTGTTCAAAGTAGGCATGTTGTTTCATATAGCCTGAGTTGAGGAAGATTGTTGTTCAGACATGCAGTGGGGGAAAGTGGAAAAGAAAGTAAAGGATGAACCAAGCAGACAGAACCTCTGCAACTTTCTGAAGCTCACACTAGGATAGTGGGAAGAGATACGTATCTTAAGTGGTTAGAGCATAATATACTTTGCATGCAGAAGGAGGTTCAATTTCCTGCACTTTAAAATAAGAACAGCAACACATCAGGTAGAAGGCGGACTGCTGATCCCAGTCAGAGTTGACTACTCTGTATTAGAAGGATACATTGTCTGACCAGCTATAAAGCAGCTTCCTATGTTTCCTGTGTCAGTACTTGGTTTTCCCTGGAACTATAGCTGACCCCAGTGCAAAAGAGGTTTCTTAGTTTCTCATTTTTTCAATCTAGGGTTGGCGGAGAATTTCTCCCTGAAACTTCGGCGGGCCGAGCGCCAATGTGTTCGGCCCCCCGAACAAGTTTCGGGGAGAAATCCTCCGGACCCCCCCACCCCCCGCGCCCCCCACCGGAACGGGACTTACCTTCGCCGAATGTCCCTCCCGGCGGCGGGTCCGGCTGGCGGTTCGGCGGGTGTTCGAGCGGGGCGGGAGTGGCAGCCGGTCTTTCGACCGGCTGCCGCCGCTGCCATTGCAATAAAAGAAAAAAAAAAAAACGCCCCCTGATAGGCTACGTCACGATTCATGTAGCCTATCACGGCTAGATTTGCAAAGTCAGCCATGATAGGCTACGTCAATCGTCACGTAGCCTATCACGGGTGACTTAAAAAAAAAAAAAAAAGTGTGTACGGATAATGGCGGCCCCCATAGGGAGCCGCCATTCCCATTCCTTATTTGGTCACTGTAGTCTATGTAAATGTTTACGTAGACTACAGCGACTAAATAAGGAACGAACATTAGCGTACGTGCTTTTTTTTTTTTTTTAAAGTCACCCATGGTAGGCTACGTGACGATTGACGTAGCCTATCACGGCTGACTTTGCAGATCTAGCCGTGATAGGCTACGTGAATCGTCACGTAGCCTATCAGGGGGCGTTTTTGTTTTTGTTTTAACTTTCGCGTTGGCGGCCGGGCGAGGCGGGAAGCCTCCTCCCCGGCCTGAATTTCGGCCGGGCGAGGCGGGAAGCCTCCCCCCCAGCCTGAATTTTGGCCGGGCGAGGCGGGAAGCCTCCCCCCCCGGCCTGAACTTTGCGGGGGGAGCAGCGAAGCGCCTCCCTCCCACCGCGAACAAGCTTCGAGAAAAGGTAAGTGACTTTTGTCCACCCATATTTCAATCTTGTTTGTCCAATTTCCATGTCAGATTAAAAAAATGTTTTTTTTTAATTTCCCATTAAAATTTGTATATGTCTGTGCATGTTTCTCTTAATACATCCATAGCTGTATACCATTTTGCTTAATATACCCATTTTTGCAAGTAATTTCCTATAATATAATATAATATAATATAATATAATATAATATGTAATATAATATAATATAATATAATATAATTCCATAGTGAGGTTCGCCTGGCACCTATGTTGTATTCCTCCCAGGTGAAGACCCTTTTATTCTCCCAGGCATTTTAGTATTTTAGCTTTCTAGTCTTTTAGCTTTGCTGTTTTAAATCTGTATTTTAAATATCTGCATTTCTGCTAGGTTTCATTCTGGTTTTATGGTTAAAATGCCTTTATATTTTATATTGTTTTACTGTGTACTTTTTGGTTGTAATTTTTGTGAACAGCCCAGAGAGCTTTGGCTACTGGGCAGTATAGAAATGAAATAAATAAGTGACTATAATACATTTTGAATGCTATTTTCACCAATAGACACGCTTTCATGCATTTGTTGATTGGAGGACTCTGTTGTAAGATTCAGGGAAGTGTGGATTTTGAAGGATATGTGAATTTTGGTTCTTGTGCATATAGGGCGGAATCCAGCATGGCACTTCTGCCCCTGCCAAAATCTCTTCTGTCTCACTGATTCTGTTGCGCAAGCGGCACCCACCACTTGTGCAATGGTGAGTTAGTGTTTCTTGGGCAACCCAAAATGAGCAGAAATGCTTGTTTCTTGAAGGAGGCAGGTCGGTGGAGTTTGCATAAGGGAACTCCACTGACCTGCCTTCCAGAAATGAGTGTCCCTGCTGATTTTGTGGCCTCCCCTAAGAAGTGTTAAATCTCCTTTGTGTTAGCAGTGGGATTTTGGAACACAATCAGGTGGGAACTACCATTTATGTAATGGAAGCAGAAGGGTGGAGAAGAATCAGCAGGGGCATAACTTTCCCCATTTGGTACTGCCCATAGCTTCTAAACTGCGAAACTAAGTAAATGTGCATTAAAATGCAAACTGAACAGATTTCTCCCCCATCCCTAGGTAGAGGTAAGTGTAGGTGTCGAGAGAGCAATACCTATAGCATTAACTGGACTTGTCCACTTGCCTCACTATCCCCTGGACCCAGAAAAAGTACCAGATGTTGCAAGTCTCCCCATTATTTTTCTTTAAATCTGTATATAAGGCAGGGAAAGAACCCCTCAAGCATTCACACCAAATGCGCCATTGCATGTGAAACCATTGTTTCTGTGAGAAAGCAAGTTTATTTTCATTTCACTGAAATAAAGCAAAAGCAAACCCGATCTCTCTGGTTTCTTACATGAAAAATAAAATCCCTTGGAATTTCTTAAGACATTAACTATGTTTAAGGAAGTAAATGAAGTGAAATGGCTGAGTGTATGTGGAATCAATCAGAATTAAATTTCATTTACAGATGGCAGTGGGTTTTTTAAAAAAAGAAAACATTGCTACTTACTTTTACCACTTTTGGTAAAAGAATGTCCACACTTTTTTTTGTGTTTTAACAAATTGTGTTACCTGTGTTTAATGAAGTGGGGTAGGCAGGCTGTGTGGGTTATCTGTGCATTTGAATTCCAAATGAGATGAAGATTGGATTTCTCTAGTTTAGGCGGAGGAGGAGTTGGCTTTTTCAATATGAGCTAGGTGGCAGAATTGACTAAGAAAGTAGCGCTCAGCAATTCTGAAATGTCTTTCAGTTGCCAGCTTGTTCAATGAGTCATAGAAAGTGCAGCACAAAGTAACTTCCTATTTTTGGTCAGGTGGGAGGTGTGAGGTGGTGCAGGGGGTGGGGGTGGAGGAAAAGAGAAAGATTTCCCTTATATGTTCGGAAGTTTTTTAGACAGAGCAATACCTGCTTAAGCAGCTGGATGTTAATTTGTAAAGAGCAATAAACTCTTGATGAGAATTGGGAATCCCAGGGTTCTGTTTCAGTTTCCCCATCCACCAGAGTTATTTAAGAGTTCTCACTCTATTCATTGCCATATGCAAGATTTGCATAACAATTCTGCGGGGGCTACAGATTTAATCTATTGGGAAGGTCTGCTGCATCTTCCCCATGGAAATGCATGCGATCTGATCTGAGCAAGAACCTCTGATGGCAAATTGTATTTATCCTGTGTATATCCACTCTTTCTCCCATCACAGAACTCAAGGTGTCTGAGTTTAGGAATGGGCTAGAGATGAGGGTGAACAAATTGAAGCTTGATGGGTGCCATAGAACAATGGCTGACCACCAACCATAATTTGCCAAGTGTCAAGTGTCCGGCCAAGTGTAGAAGGGGGGGGGAATCTTCCTCAGCACTCAGCAGGACAATATTAATGGCCAGTTTACCAACTGGTAACATTCACAGTGTGGTCAGTCACCCCTTGGCCAGTGGCCCTTTGTATCCACTCAGTCTCTCTCTCTCTCTCTCTCTGTGTGTGTGTTTAAATGTGCTACACACACACACACACACACCCATATTAAGCACCTAAGGGTGATTGGGAGAGATTAGACAGAGACAGTCCCTGCCTACACTCTTTACAGTCTAAGAAAAATGTAACAAGGAATGGAATAGGGAAATCTGAAGTGTAGAGAAAGCCCTGTGCAAAGAGATGCGCTTCTATATATCTTCTTGATGTGGATAAGTCCCATGGTCAAGGGAGAGGGTGAGTGCCTACTGGTCACATTGCTGCCACCCCCCTCAAGATGGAGTGAACACTGCACAATGTGAAGTCAGAAAGCCAGAAGGCACTGCAGAAAAGGAGAGCTTCAGGGGCTCCTTTTTTGGTGGGATTCCCATGTTTGTTGTAATAGGAAGCTGCACCTTAAAGCAAAGAAAGAGAAGGTTGAACTGAACTTGTTAGGGTAAAACATGGAGCATTCTATCCCTTCATATTTAATTAAGGTTACATGAAGTATACAGATGTGTCATTTTCAGTTTCAGATAAACTGGATGTTAAAACAAATAGGGATGGCGGAGAATTCCGCCACGGATTCCAGTGAGAATCACCCCGGGACGGCACTTACCTGGGGTGGATGCGGCGGCGGCGGTGGCTCCGGCGGCTGGTCTCCTGGCTGGTCGCGGCAGGGCTGCTGCTGCCACCATTGCCATCCTTGGACCGTGATAGGCTACATAAGAATTTACGTAGCCTATCACGGCTAACCTCAGAAAACCCACAAAAAATGCAGCGTACATATTTACCTAGGCTAGAACGGCGAAAAATAAAGGAACGCAAATCGCGTCCACTATGCAATTTGCGTTCCCCGTTTTCTTGGTCATTTTATCTTACGTAAATATTTATGTAAGATAAATTGGCAAAAAATAGGGAATGCAAATGGCGGCCGACGTAGCTGCTGCCATTTGTGTATGCTGCAGTTTTTTGTGTTTTTTTTTTGAGGTTAGCCATGATAGGTTACATAAATTCTTACATAGCCTATCACGGCTGTCTGGCTGGAGGCAAATGGTGGCCGCTATGGCGGCCACCATTTGCGTCCGCACCAGGCCGTCCATGGCCGGAAATCCGGCTGCGGATGGCCCTGGCTGGTTTCTCCGTGGCCTGGCTGCGGAGCGGAGCTGGCCATCGAGGATTCCAGGGAGGAGGACCGGATCGCCCCCCCGTTGAGGATTCTGGGGGGAGGGATGGAGCAAAGGTAAGTGCGTTTCGTACATCCCTAAAAACAAACAAACAAACAAAAACTCCAATTTCTAATATGCCCACCCATGTTAAAAGTAAGGGAGGAAGTGATGGCAATATAAATATAAATATTGCATTCCATTTTTCAGTGGAATATACACAAATTCCATTGCTTTTGAAATGCATTCATTTAATGTAGTCTGGCAAGAACTTAACACCAGCCCTGATTCTATATACCTGCTGGATTAGATTAGAATTTGTTTGTGTTCCATCTCTGGTGCCCAAAGTAGTGGAGAAATATATTGGTAGCACGGAGAGTGCAGAGATACAAACAAATAAAATGGAAAAAAAAATGCAACCATTAGATACCCAGCAGTGACTCAGCCACAGTCATGCACCTCTCTGCTGGGAGAAGAGAGTTACCAGTTGCGGCAAACCCTCTCCTGTTTGGTTAATAGGAATGGGCAAATCTGCCAAGCTTGATTTCGCTCAGGTTCTCCTATTTCCAATGACATGTTTATTCCATCTCAGAGTTTGTGTCAGGGTGGATAGTGAGCCCATAGAGCCTCAGAGCAGTTCGGATTCTGAGGAGGAACAGCTATCCATGGGAGAGGGGCCAGCTAGGGATGGACGAAAGTCACTTACCTGGTCCCGCAGCTTGCTTTGCGGTGGGGGGGAGGTGCTCCGTTCCTCCCCACCGAAATTCTGGCCGGGGGGGAGGCGCCCCGTCCCTCCGGCCGAAATTCTGGCCAGAGGGGGAGGCGCCCTGTCCCTCTGGCCAAAATTCTGGCTGGGGGGGAGGCGCCCCGTCCCTCCGGCCGAAATTCTGGCCGGGTGGGAGGCGCCCCATCCCTCCAGCCACGAATCCTCCTGGCCGGCCGGGATGCAAATGGCGGTGGCTGAAGCCGCCACCGTTTGCGTCCCTGCAGTCAGCCGTGATAGGCTACGTCAATCCTTACGTAGCCTATCACGGCTGACTTTGGGGGGGGGGGAAAAGCACGTATGCAAATCGCAGCGCCCATGGGCGCCGCCATTTGCGTACGCGCTTCCCCCCCCCCCCCCAAGTCAGCCGTGATAGGCTACGTAAGGTTTGACGTAGCCTATCACGGTGTTTTTTGAAAATCTAGCCATGATAGGCTACGTAAATCTTTACGTAGCCTATCACATTTGCTTGTGTGTTGTTGTTTTTTTACTTGGAAACGGTGGTGGCGGCGGCTGGTCGGAAGACTGGCCGCCGCTGCCGCCACCGCCGCCGCTGAACCGCCACCGAACCGCCGCTGGGAGCCGCCAGCGCCAGGGACATTCGGCAAAGGTAAGTCCCATGCCAGGGGGGGGGACCGTTTCTCCACCAATTTTGGGGGGCCGAATGCGTTGGCATTCGGCCTCCCGGAGATTCGTGGAGAAATTCTCCGACATCCCTAGGGCCAGCTCATGCCTCCCAGGCTCAGCACCTGGCAGAGATTCCTCCTGCCAGCATTCCAGAGATAGTTAGTGAACTGGGTAGTGAGGAAGTGTGGGAGGGGTGCTTCTTAGACGCTTGATACAGATGGAAAGAGCGACGAGCGATGGAGAGCGCGGAAAGGAGGCATAGTGCCCGTTTGGTGCGCAAGCAACGGCCGCGTCCCATGGACCCAAGGGAAAGAAGGAGGATCTCTCCCTAGCCCATAAGTTCTGGGTCTTCAAGTGACTCTCTTTCAAACGGGGATCAACTGACTACTTGAAGCTTAGGCCACCCTGCTGTTCCTTGCTTTAGTCGCTGGTGATTAGCATCTGAAAGAGTCATTAAGTTGGAAAAGGATTAAAGCCTTGAAAAGAAATCCTTTCGTCTGTGTCTCGAGTTGGCTATTGGAATCTACTGGGAGAAGCAGCCAGAGCGCTCCTGACAGTTTGTATGAGATTGAGAATGTACATATTTTTAGTCAGCATGAAAATGTGTGTGTGTGTGTATGCACACACATGTATAGAAAGACTAGCAACAGAGTATTCAAAACATATATTTTAAGCTAAACATGTTTGGCTTCCATCCTCATCAGTAGCTACTGATGAGGGTGGAAGTCAAAATGTTTAGCTTAAAATATATGTTTTGAATACTCTGTTGTTAGTCTTTCTATCTTGGTTATACATTTTACCTTAAGACTGACTGCATCCACAGTGGATCCAAAGCCTCTTTGTTCCTTGCTGTTTACGCAAACCTCTCTTTCTCTCTCTCTCTCTCTCTCTCTCTGTGTGTGTGTGTGTGTGTATAGAATGCATCTTTCTTTTTCAAACTGCATCACAAATATTGGAAATGTATGGATTTCACTTAGGGATCCTGGACAATACTGCCGTGGTTTCAAATGAGGCCGGATTCCAAAGAATCCGACCCCTGGAGTCCATGGCAGAGTGGCCACAGCTGCACTTACTTCTGGATTTGGAGGAGTTCCCACAGAGTGGCTCCACGGCCCCCTATAAGATGTGATACGCTAATGGCAGCTGCCATTATCCTATTGCAGGGAAGTTACAGCTGTAAATGGTGTATTGTATGCCATTTGTGGCCATAAAGCACATAGTTTGACCTATAATACAGCCATAAACAGCTGCAATTTAGGTCAAAATCAGTGCTTTATGGTAGCAAACGGCATACAATACACCATTTACAGCTGTATTTTTCCTGTGATAAGACTAATAGCAGCTGCCATTAGCGTATTGTGTCTTATAGGGAGTCGGAGAGCCGCTCTGCCAACTCCAGCAGACATGCCTGGGCTCCAGAGGATTCTGTGGGGCCCTGGATGGCCCAGATTGCCCCCCCCGGGCCCCCCTCCCCAGAGTGGGCAGTGGTGGGTTCATGCATCCCTAATTTCAGTGGCAACCTGCATTTTGGCTTGTGTCTAGGTTTGACCTAGGTTTGGTAGGATGCACATTGCAAACCGAACCAATTTCTTCTTACTCATCACTAGTCATTGATCTTTATTCTCTTTGAAATGTTGCCAGGCTGGAATGGAAGCAAAGCTGATTAAAAAGGATCTCATTCTGAGGGCCACCAGGACACTATGGGCCTTGCAAGATCTTTGTTGGAGGGTTGTTCCTCACAGCATCATACCCCTAGGGATGTACGAAACCCCACTTACCTGGCTCCGCCGGGTTCCACTGGGGGGGGAGGCACTCCATCTCTCCCCCTAGAATCCTCGCCAGGTGGGAGGCGCTCCATGCCTCCCCCCGGAATCCCGGCCAGCTGGCTCCGCTCCATAGGGATTCTGCGGAGCCACCGGCCAGTTCCGCCAGCAGCCAGACATCCGGCCGCTGGCTAGCAGTTATGCAAATGGCGGCGGCCGTAGCTGCCGCTGTTTGCGTCCCTGTATTCAGCCGTGATAGGCTACATAAAGACTTATGTAGCCTATCATGTCTGGGTTAAATAAACAACAACAACGCATATGCAAATGGCGGCTATGGCAGCCGCCATTTGCATTCCTTATTTTTGGCCGTCTTAGTCTACGTAAATATTTACGTAGACTAAGACAGTGAAACTAAGGGGGAACGCAAATAGCGTAGTGGACGCTATTTGCATTCCCCTGTATTTTCACCATCTTAGTCTACGTAAATATTTATGTAGACTAAGACGGCGATAAGGGAGAACGCAAATAGTGTCCGCTACGCTATTTGTGTTCCCCCTTAGTTTCGCCGTCTTAGTCTACATAAATATTTACATAGACTAAGACAACCAAAAATAGGCCATAGCTGCCATTTGCGTACATGTTGTTGTTGTTTTTAATCCAGACGTGATAGGCTACATAAGTCTTTATGTAGCCTATCATGAATGGGGGGGGGAGACTGCAAATTGCAGCGGTGGTAGCAGCCGGTCAGAAGACCAGCTGCTGCCGAAGCCGCCGCTGGAGCTGCCGCCATCTGGAACATCCACCCCAGGTAAGTGTCGTCCCGGGGGGGATCCACGGGGGGCAGGGGGGTGGCAGGCCATTCCACCACAGAGTTCGGGGGGCCGAATGCACTGGCATTCGGCCTCACTGAGATCCGTGGCGGAATTCTCTGACATCCCTACCTCTAGTGGAAATTACAGGCTTCCAGGGATTCAAGTTGCTATGCTTGTTCTTTGCTTTGGTTTGCCCCTCCTCAATATGATTGGTTGCTGCCATTTACCATCTCTGTATCAGCTTCTGCTTCATGGTAAGGGATGCACTGACTAAGTGCCTTCAGGCACTTTAAATGCTCTTATTGGTAAGGACTGCTTTATGAAATCTCTAACCTGACTTCCCACAATTATGACCCAGTTATTCTGAGTTTACTAATTTGGTTAACAAGACTATAAATAATAATTCAGAGTCTTAGTTTATCGTTAGCAGCGGTAGCCTATTATAATTTTCCTTGGCAGCCCATATGGTGGGTGATAAACTAACTAATAAAACTTCCACATGGAGCACAGGTCCGCTTTTATGTTTTTATGACCGTCTCCTTTGTCTGATGCATAATTAACATGCAAGGTTCAACAATATTTTGTGTCTGGGATTCCTCGCTCTGTGGCATAATGCTTTTTGAACTGTGAATACTTTTGGGATAAAATGCTCTCTTGTTTTCCATTCAGAAACAGAAATAATCAGATCAAGGTGGTATTAAACTTCCAAGTTGTAGAACATAGCTCCACCTTCAGGGTCATTTATCCTTGGCTGGCCAAACTGACTGTCAAACCTGGCCAACAACTGATATTAGGGTTGCATGTGTGTTTTCTTTTATCAAATCAATCAATCAGATAAAAAAAGGAATCCAATTTGAGCAGTTGCCTGCAAATTACTGTGCCGTTATGACGAAAATGGCTTTGGCTTCCTTATAAAGTTGCAATTGCAAATTTAGCAGTTCCTTCTGGGTAAACAGGTTTAATTTGCAAATCAATCCTTTAGTTACAACCATACCACACCAAATGACCAGCTATTGATATCAAATGGCTGTTTGACATTCTGAGCATGGCCGCATTTTATTTGTGAACAAAATACTTACTGTTTGCCAAGTCCCTAGCTGAAATCTGCTGGGCAAAGTGAGTTCATATAAAAATATAGTTGTAAAGGGTGCTTGTGTACTCTTGTCACTGTTTATCATTAAGTCAGACAGAGAGAGGCTCTGAAATGGTTCACATAAAAAAGATCCTATGGGTTTCAGTAGCTACTGATTTTTCAGACCAGGCATTGAGTGACACCTCGGGCTGCATCTGTTCTGACTCATCCGATAGAGACCCACAACTTATGGATTTATGTCAGGCCATTCTTAGACTACAGTGCCCATCCAGTGAAGTGAAAAATTACAACAACAGATCAACAAGGCCAGACTGGTAGTCAGGACTAATCTGCTACAGGACAGACTCAGAAGAGAGAGTAGGAGAGTACAAGGGCTTCTTCACATGGAGCTTTCATCCTGCTATTGAGATTGGTCACTTAGAAGGCTGGGGGTACTTTAGATGACATTGTCATCCTCCAGGGCATCTCCTGCATTAAATGAACTTCATTTCATTTTTTAAAAGATTGGAGGTATTGAGCTATCAATTACCCCGCTTGAGTTCTGCTTGAGTTCCCTCTGTGAAAAAGTAAAAACTTCAATAAGAGGAGCTGGACCAATGAAACATATGTTAGACTCAGATAAGGGGGGAATGGAGGGGGACATGTTGGGGTCAGAAGGAAGCATGTGTAAAGGGAGTCCGTTGTGATCCTACATTTAAAACAGAGGCAGAAAGCCCCATTTTAAAAGAGGAATGTTAGGCTGGTGTAGAGATGCTCCAAATTTTTGTCAACTTTAGCTCCTAGCTAAAAGCACTCAATGTATCATCAATGATCTGTAGTCATCCTGGATAATTTATACATTTATTGCATTCATATCTCTCCTCTTTTCTTCCAAGGAACCCAAGCTGGCTTACATGATCCTTCTTCTCTCCATTTTATCCTCACAATGACACTGTGAAGTGGATTAGGCTGAGTATTAAGGACTAGCCCAAATTCACCAACTGAGCTTCATGGCCAAATGGGTAATAGAATGGGCCTGTACTGGATCTCTCAAGTCCCAGTCCAACACCCTAACTGCTACACTACACATGCTCTCACCACAATTTCCCTGGATGGTAGGTCACTAACTTATAGACAGGCCAGTAGCCTGAAAAAGCTCTTCACTAGCAACCATGTGCCCTGTAACAGAGACTAGATACTACAACAAGCCCATATGTACACATATGTACTCAAGTGGAGTCTGGTGGCTCCAATTTTAGTTGGACAGTGAATCCATTCTGGGTTTTAGTCAGAATCAGCCAGAACTCTAAAGCAGCTATCCAAGGTGCTGAACCTATTTTGGCAATATGGTTCAGCACCCTAGATATCTCTTTTAGGGCTCTGCTGGTTCTCACTGAAAGCCAGAATGGATTCATAGCCCCACTGAAATCAGAGCCACCAGACTCCACTCAGGCAATATTATTACAGGACCTAATAAAATCAGCCACAACCTCAAAGGTTCATTTACCTGCTCATGTTCCAATGTGGTATATGTGATCATCTGCCAATAGGAACTGTCTGCATTCTGTATAAGATAAAGAGGTCCATCTCTATCTCAGCTAACACATTGACACAAATCTGAAAGATGGCAATATTCAATGTCCAGTGAGGGAACATTTAAATCTCCGAGCTCACTGCAGCACTAACCATAAGGAGGCTATTCTTGAACAATGGAACTTCAAAGGGAGACTGCAATGCAAAACTGCTGAATGCCAGTTTATGAAGACGGTCAGTTCTATCACCATTGGCCTGAATTTGGATAATGTTTTTGTTTGGGTTGGTTTTTATCACACTACATGTGTGAAGCTTAGGGATGTGCAAATCAGCAAAATGTGAGCTCTCTGGAGTTATCTGAATTCCATCTCGAAGCTCATTCCAACTCCGTATCAGATTGTTGTTGTTTTGCATGAAAATCTGTGTGTTTTCATGCACATTTTTTCCAAATGTATGCATCAGTTGTGCACATCTTTGAAATGTACACACATTCTTCTCCCATTGTTTAAAGAATAGTTTGGGGCATTTTTCAAAAGTACACATTTTTCATGTGCATTTTTTTTCAAATGTGTGCATGCTGTTGAATGCATTTTTTTTTTTTTGAACCATGAATCACGTTTCTCAGAAATGTATGGACTTCAACTGCAGATTGCATCTGAGTCCATGTTTGAACTCAAAGGTGCAAACTAAGTAGATCCTGATCAAAAACAAACTGAAACAAATTTCATATACATCCCTAGTTAATTAGCTTTCTAATGCCAGATTGTTTGTGTTATCACCGCCCCTGCTCTGTGAATGGTCATTGTTAAATTTTAAAGTAATTGTCACTGTCTGTACTTTCTGCAGTTCTTTTCCTTCCTCCTTTCCTCCTTGTTTATGGTCTCACAACAATCTCTCTGTCTGTCTGTCTGTCTGTCTGTCTCTCTTCCCTCTCTGTCTTTGTGTCACACACACTGAAATTGGACTCTTGCCCATTAAAGTTTATGTCATAATGAATTTGTTAGCTAGGCTTTTTGGTGCTACAAAATTCTTCGCTGTTTTAGTTTTTACCTCTGACATGGATTCTGCATTTAGTACGTAGCCTTATGGGTTGAGAAACAATTCCTAAGAAATGCACAGCAGCCCCAAAGCCATGATAAGCATCATCTTCTTGAAGCAAGAAGCCCTACTCATGTACTTGCTCTATGAATAAAATATATATGCATAGTGAAGCAGGATTACATGCTGGCCACTTTCCCAATGGTATGTGTCCCCTGGACCTACCCCTACCCTTCACACATACAGCGCTAAGTTTCAAAAAGGGACCTCTGTGCACAAACAGCTGTAAGCCTGTAATCCGTACTGATCCCTTAGAGCACCTGTACTTCTAGTCACTGCCTTTTCAGTTCTTGGGGCTATGAATGCGAAGGCTGAGCATGATTCCACCGCTTACACTGTATATGTGGGCCTATTTATGGGTTTGGGCGTGCCACAACCTTTCTGCTTGAGACTGTCTTCACTGCAATAGGAGTCACCGATGTCATATACCTGTCATTTTCAAGTTGTGTTTTAGGGAATATTTATGTATGTATTTATTTATTTATTACATTTCTGTCCCACCTTTCTTCCATTGTGGAACTCAAAGTGGCTACATGTGGTTCCTGGGTGGTCTGGA
Organism: Heloderma suspectum; assembly: GCF_057233095.1. Lineage (NCBI taxonomy): Eukaryota > Metazoa > Chordata > Lepidosauria > Squamata > Helodermatidae > Heloderma > Heloderma suspectum. The sequence goes on from NC_139469.1 coordinate 29,036,993, forward strand.
ATACCTTGGCAGTTTATGAAAAGGTCAAGAAAGGCAGGACAAGCTTTTGTGAAACAGTGTTTGGCACCACTAGGATTGTCAGAGAAATCTGCAATGGAAGGAAATGTTTTCAGCTTTTCATGAATCTGACCCGCAAATTTGCTGCGGACCAGTTCTCCTCTTGTCAGGTAGATTCCATGAACTTGCAGTAGAAATTAACATCATCAACTATGTAGATGCTGCTCAGAGAATGGGAGAGGCCTGTTCCCTGCACCTGTCCATGCTAGGGATGTCAGAGAATTCCGCGACGGATCTTGGTGAGGCCGAATGCCAGTGCATTCGGCCCCCCGAACTCTGTGGCGGAACAGCCTGCCACCCCCCTGCCACCCGCGGATCCCCCCCCCCCAGACAGGACTTACCTGGGGTGGATGTTCCGGACAGTGGCAGCTCCAGAGGTGGCTTCGGCGGTGGCTGGTTTTCCAACCGGCTGCCGCTGCCACTGCCATTTGCAGTCTGTCCCCCCCCCCCATTTATGACAGGCTATGTAAAGACTTACGTAGCCTATCACATCTGTTTTTTTAAAAAAAAACGTGTACGCAAATGGCAGCGGCTATGGTTGCCGCAATTTGCGTTCCTTATTTTTGGCCGTCTTAGTCTACGTAAATATTTACATAGACTAAGACAGCCAAAAATAAGGAACACCAATGGTGGTGGCCATAGCCGCCGCCATTTGCATACGCGTTTTTTTTTTTAAACCCAGATGTGACAGGCTACGGCCGCCGCCATTTGCATCCCTGCTAGCCAGCGGCTGGATGCTAGCCAGTGGACCTGGCTGGCCAGGATTCCGGGGGGAGGGACGGAGCGCCTCCCCCCCCAGCGGAACCTGGCAGAGCAGTAAGCGGGGTTTTGTACACCCCTAGTCCATGCTTCTGCACTCAGGGAGGTTTAATGGAAGAGATAAATTATGTCCCTATAGTTTACCCCACACCTCTCCCTTCACATCCACTATTTGACTTCATAAGTGTGCTCCGCTTCGAATGGTTACCTTGATAAGGAGCTGCACTCTGCATAGTGCAAAGTAAAAATAAACAGCAGAGAAGTGCCCTATATCAAAAGCACACCACTGCAAAGTAGTGAGACAGTGAAACAGCACAGTGGTGAAAGAGTGCTACTGTGAAGTAGCACACTGTAAAAATAAACAGCCAGGAAGGGAACTGCAGGTCAAATGTATAAATGCCCCATCTCCAAAGTACATTACTGTGGAGCAGTGAGAGAGTGAAACAGCGGTATTGCGAAACAGCACAATTGCAAAATACAGCTATTGTGATAACAGCGGAGAAGGGAAGGGGAGCTCCAGTGGTGAAAGGGTGAAATTGTGCAATGACGAAATAGCGCTACTGTGAATTAATGCTAATTGGAGGGAAAATAACCCTAAGCTTGTGTCCAAAAAGTGTGCTACTGCCAATGGGAGGGGGAAAAAAGAAATGAGGGGGGAGGGATGGCCCCACCCTTGACCAGGGCACAGCCAGGTCACAGACACACCCCTACTCATGCTCAGCATGCAGGGTTTAATTGGGAGGAATGGGGCACACTGTAATGGAACCGCGAGGGAACCACATTTAACGAAAAAAAGACACAGGAACACGACTTTATGAAAATGCCTCATTTTCAGGGGAAAGCTGTGGGGTTCCTGCGGTGTGGCGACAACCCCAATGTGCTTCCACTCCTCACAAAATCACCCATGTAGATTGGACCCTTGTCTTCAGTGTACAGTAATGCTATACAGTATTTTATAATGGTTTATACCATATTGTTTTATGTATTATGCATTATTTCTTTTAATGTAAGTGATTCATAAATATCAGTAAGCAAACAGATAAACGTGCATACACCTCTAGCATACACTGTGCTAGCATGAACCTATAGAGATAGGACAGAGATTATCAGAAGATCTTTCGTATCCTCTCTTCCCTGCCAGTGTAACATCCAGGGGAGAGAATGTTTATCTTCTGAAAAAGCCTGCTTTATTTTCCTGTCTTTCTTTAAAGGATAGACTCATAGACCCAGAAGGGGTATTTTAGGTTATCTATTCTGTGCAGGTAAACCACTGTTGGAATATACCCAGTAGATAGCTGTCCAACCTCTGCATAAAGATCTCCAGAAAGGCAGCACCCACTAGATAACTGGCTCTGTTGTCAAACTGATCTTACTGTTAAGAGCGTCCTCCTAATGTTCAGCTGAAATTAATCTGCCCTCCTGCAACTTACCCTGGCTTTGCCCTGTTCTGTGTGACAGCATCCCTGTCCTGGGTCTCTCCAAGCTCAAGGGAGCTTGCAATGGAATTTAAACTTTTTGAAATAAATCAGTGAATTCCAGTAGAACCCGACCACCACCCACCTCCAAGTCTCTGCTCTATTCGTGGCCCTAGTCAGTCATGTTTTCTTTTTTAAGGAAATGGATGTCTTAATAAGAAAAAGGTAACTTCATAGAATGCTGACAATTTTTAAGATTCACTTTTGTTACCTTTGGCTACTCAACACATCTGTTTGATAAATTACATTATTCTCTCTCTCTCTCTCTCTCTCTCTCTCAATGTTTTTTTTTCTTCCTCAGTTTGCTGCTGGTCACAAAATTAATAAGAGGAAAAACCAAATTGAAAGCAGTTTTATGTAGCACTTCAAGTCTACCCTTGAGCCTCCCCCACCACACACACACACGTGCACACACATACACTAAGTTTAATTTTAATCACAGGATCTGAGCCCTGATGTTTCTGACAGGTAATTTCCTTAATGCAGTTGACAGAGATTTATTACATGGAGCCCTATTGGATCCCATGCTTTTGTCTGCAAGTGATAAGACTTGCTCTGAGTGCCTGAAATGATAGTTTCCTAATAATTCCCTGATAATAGGGATAGCCCTCTGGAGGAGCAGAAAATCACAGCTGGATAGAAGATGCTAGAGTGGGGAACAGGGAAGTGAAAAACCCAGCAAGATTTTAATGGGAATTGCAATGTGTGTGTGTGTGTGTGTGTGTGTAAATGAGAAAGTAAAATACAGTGTCGTCATCTCTAAATGAGATCCAAAAATGGCCTAAGGCAATGTGGTGTTTCTTACTCATGGGGAGCACCTGAGAAATTCTGAGGAAATCCAAAAGATCCAATAAGACACTGTTGTTGTTGTTGTTGTTGTTGTCGTCGTCGTCGTCGTCGTCGTCATCATCATCGTAGAGGCTCTGCATATGCCAGGAATGATCATGACTGGATTTTTGCTAATGCTAAGTTTGAAGCAAATTTGGATTTTTAAAATTGTTTTTTTACAAGCAAAGCATCTCAGGAACTTTACACAAGAGCTTGGGTAAAACTGTAAAGGAATCCAAATGAGTTTTGTAAAGAATGGCAACAGTTATTGAGCAGGAGACGTCCCTGACATTAGTTTCCTGGATTAATTTTAAACATGTTATGTACAAAACAACTGAAGAGTATTTGGGGGGGGAATTTTTCTCAAGGGTGAGTGTGTGCACTTCCATTCTGAATGTGTTAGGGTGCAATCCTATGCATGTTTAGTGGGGGGGGGGAAAGTCCAACAACTCCTGGCATGCCTTAGCCAGCAATGCTGGCTGAGGAATGCTGGGAGTTGTAGGACTTTTCCAATCTAAACATACATAGGATTGCACTGCACCTTTAATCTTAAATTTGCTACCCCTCTGGAATATGATGGGATAGGGATGGGAAGGGGTAGAACTTCACTCAGTTCACCTTTTAATATGAACTTACCTAATTTGGCACATTTGAGCCAATACACAAACAAAAACTCCGTTATCCTTCAGAATTTATACTTCCCCAAATTCTCCATTGGAATTATTCAATAAAAATAATTAGAAATGCATACAATTATGTGTATATTAGGGGAATATACACACAATGTCCACACAAAGTTGTGTGAAAATAACATTAAATGCACTATATTTGGAAAATTACTTGCAAAAAGTGCATATTGTGCAAAATTGCATACAAAAATGCATGTAATGGGATAAATGTGCACCAAAAATGCATATACATTTTCATGCACATTTTTTAAAATAAATTCTCAAAGTTTCAGATGAACCAAAATTAAGATTGGAAAACAATGAGAAATGGAAACAAAATGATATTGATGATTCATCCATCCCTGCTCTTGAGATTGTTTTCAATGTGCATATTTATAAAGCCTTATTTAGTACTCGGTTTTGTTTAATTGAAATAATGTAACAGAGAAAGAGAGAGAGAGAGAGAATATTGATCAGGGAAGAATTAGAGTTGTATCTTTGCTCATGAATGTGGGATGAAGAATAGAGAGATGTACCAATATGGAACAAGTAAGTTGTACATAAGAAGAAGTTTGCCTGTTTGGAAACACTGAATTACTTTATTCCAGTACCTTTGGCTGTCACTGAACCTTTCCAGACTTGGGTTCAAAGACTTTTGGAGCTCATAAAAGCCCACTTCAAAAGAAAGGTGACCTTTTGAAGTCCCTAAATTCTTCTCCACCTCAGATTAAAATTGGAGCTGGAAAATGGGTTTAACCTGCCCCTATTCAATCTAAGGGGGAGACTTCATCCCCTTAGATGGAAGAGGGGAAGATATAAGGAGGGTGCAGGGGCAAAATCTGAGTGTGGGGGATGGGGGAGACACCCAACCCAGTGGACTCTCTTGTCCCCCCCCATCCCCCTTTATATCCCAGCCTATTCAGTCAAATGGAACAAATTTGCTTGCTTATGTTGAACAGGGGAAGATCTCAATAGGTAGCACAGAAAAATGGATCAGTGTGTATGTGTGTATGTTCCCCACCCATTTCCCATGGGACATCTGGGTCCTCATTTGGGGGTAGAAACTAGGGATGCTGGAGAAATTTCAGATGAAACAAAATGAGCTTGAGTTTCTAAGAATCCAACCTGCGGAATCCACTGCAGAGCAACCCACTCAGGCTGCACGGAGTCCATGGACTTTCGGAATTTTTTTTTTTTAACTTTCCCAAAATTTACGCATATTTATTTGCAGGAAAATACGCAAGTCTCTGCTGAGGAAAAGTGGAATGGAATGGGGGACAACATGCTAAATGTTATGTGCTAAGGTAAATTATGTAAATTCTTACCAAACCTCTTACGTAATTATTTGCGTATTTTTCCGCATGACAAAAAAGAAGTATTTGTATCCATCTGTGAGCAGACGATGGAACAAAAGGTGTCTGACAATCTGTGAAAAACAGATGGAGCAGATTTTGCACAGTCCCTACATCCCCAGTAGAAGCATCTTGCTGCCTGGGCAATGGAGCCTCACTCCCTCGCTGAGTCTGCATCCTGCCCGAGCTCCAATTATGGCTCTGTTGCCAAGACAACCAGAGGGTTTCTGGATGGGACAGCAGTGTGTACATGGATTCCTGCTGGGCTGGGGGAAGTTTTGTCTTTGGCCATGCCAGTGATTGGGGCCTTAGCAGTGGATCTCCATCTAGGGATGGGAGAACTAGTGGTTTTCAAGCTCACCTAAATTCTCTGCAAGGCACTTTGAAGCTCATTTGGGGTCACTCCCATTTTTATTTTTGACCTGTTTTTCAGTACATTTGAATGAGAAAAGTGCACATTTTGAATGGGGAAAGTGTGCATTTCTGACTGTGCATATGTGTTTTTTTAAAAATAAAACACTTTCCCTCAACGACTAAAGCATGAAAAGTGTGTATTTTCTTTTATTAAAAAATGTACATTTCAAGGTGTGCTTTTAAAAAAAAATACACATTTTTCAAATACATTTGCACATATTTCTTGAAAAACGTATTCATGTTAGGGGTGCACGAAAGTCACTTACCTGGTCTCGCAGCTTTTCGCGGTGGGGGGGAGGCACTTCATTGCTCCCCCCATGAAGTTCAGGCCGGGGGGGGAGGCTTCCCACCTCGCCCAGCCGAAATTCAGGCCAGGGAGGAGGCGCCTCGCCTGGCCGCGAAATTAAAAGTTAAAAAAAAAAAACGCCCCTGTGATAGGCTACGTGACGATTAACGTAGCCTATCATGGCTAGATCTGCAAAGTCAGCCGTGATAGGCTACATTAATCATCACGTAGCCTATCACGGGTGACTTAAAAAAAAAAAAAGCGCGTACGCAAATGGCGGCCCCCATAGGAAGCCGCCATTCGCGTTCCTTATTTGGTCGCTGTAGTCTACGTAAATCTTTACCTAGACTACGGCGAAAATAAGGGCAACGCAAATAGCTTTGCCCTTATTTTCGCCGTAGTCTGCGTAATCTTTACGTAGACTACAGAGACCAAATAAGGAACGGGAATGGCGGCTCCCTATGGGAGCCGCCATTATCCATACGCGCTTTTTTTTTTTTAAAGTCACCCGTGATAGGCTACGTGACGATTTACGTAGCCTATCATGGCTGACTTTGCAAATCTAGCCGTGATAGGCTACGTTAATCATCACGTAGCCTATCACGGGGGCGTTTTTTTTTTCTTTTATTGGAATGGCGGCGGTGGCAACTGGTCGAAAGACCGGCTGCTGCTCCCGCCCCGGACGAAGACCCGACAAACCGCTGGCCAGACCCGCCGCCGGGAGGGACATTCGCCAAAGGTAAGTCCCATCCCGGGGGGGGGTGCGGGGTGCGGGGGCTGCGGAGAATTTCTCCCCGAAACTTGTTCGGGGGGCCGAACACGTTGGCGCTCGGCCCCCCAAAGTTTCGGGGAGAAATTCTCCGCCATCCCTAGTTCATGTTCAGAAACAGAAATGGCATTCTTGTACATCTGTATCTCTAACTGTCCATATCCCAGAATCGTTGGCAATGTATTGGGGTACCTTGGGAAGTTGGCACAAGGGTTTCCTTTGCAGATAAATCTAGGTAAATTGAATTTTCTGGTGGTAGAAAGTTTAAAAACATTTGACCTAACCCTTGAAGACTTGATGCAAAGTGGCCTCTCCTGTGTAAGAGTTTTAATCCATTGATGACAATGCCACCGGCACCCCACCTCCAAAGTATTTCCTTGGTGCTTTATAATGCATTGTGACGAATTATATCTCAGCAGTTGTAAAATTTTCTCATCAGTTGTAATACCTCATTTAATGAATTGATCAAACTGAAATGTAAAGACATAGCAGCATTTATTTTGTATATTATATTGAGTATAATTTCCAGGCTTGACGTTTATCACCATGGAAGCTGTTATTTTACATATCATTTTCAAACCGTATCAGCCTTAAACACATTTAAATTTAATAAGCAAGTAGATTAGATTTGCTTTAAAGCTAGGCATATCATTACGCTTTGCGCCTTCATCGGTCGGGCAGGAGCTTCCTATTAAATGCAGCATTTAGCTTGTGTTCCGAAACCTAAAAATAATTTATTAAAATGGGGAATGTATTAAGTTGAGTGATTGAATATAGAGTTGCTTTTGAGGATGGCGTGAATTAACGATACTTCTACCGTGTGTGTCAGGGTGGAAGTCAGGATGTCTCCCTCTAGATTTGTCAACCACCTTGTTTTGAAGGCATTTTAATAAAGAAATAGAAAATTATGAAGCATATCACATCTTGCAGAATCCTCCCCCCCCCCCCGTCCATTGGCAAAATCCAGAGGGAGCGGAACGTTAGATGGTGAAAACATTGTGAAGATGTGACATATGGATATTATTTTTGTGGTGGTGGTTGTCTTTTAATGTTTTAATATTCTTACAATTTTAATATTGATGATTTAATTATATTTTTAACTTTTGTACAGTTGTATTTATATTTCTATTAATAGGATTTAATTGTAGAAGTTTTAACGTTGTAAGGCCACCTTGAGTCCCAGTATTGGGGGGGAAAGCGGGATATAAATATAATAATAATAATAATAATAATAATAATAATAATAATTCATTAGTGTGTTGTTTTTTCCCTTTTTTAATGTATCATAATTTTAGATATGGGCCATTTTATTATTGCGAACATTAATTTTTGTAGTCCCCTGGTGTGAGTTAGAATCACCTGTAGGTAACCAGCAGGGAAGGCTATGTTTTCTTTTCTTTTTTTATGAGCATAAATTACTGTCTTAGGAGTCTGTATGGCAAGGCAGGCTCATATGTTTTCAACTAATACTTTCATGAATTTATTTGCAAGGCTATACTAACAGCCCATTCAGTGTTTGTGTCTGTGTCCTGGTACCTGATGAACTAGACCAGATGTTCCCAGTATGGCATCCATGGGTGCCATGACGCCTGCAGTAACCTCCAATGGCACCCACAAATTGGGCCCCAACATAGTGCCTGTGGGCACCTGACTTTTTTGGGGGGTGTCCCACCAAAATCCCCCATCCCCCAACTTTTTAATATACACAGAAGTATTGATATGAAATTCATACAACTTTCTTACAATTCTACATGGGCTTCTTCAACAAAAGTGGACCAAATATCCAAATAAGTATCCATTTCAAGGTGGTGTCTATATGCCACCCATTCAAATATTGAAAGTGTTGTAAGGTCCTCAATCCATTGCATTATAGGAGGTGAGTGTTTATTCTTCCAATGTTGTAATAATCAGTCTCTTAGCTTTCAAAAGGGTGCAGAGAATCCATTTTGCTGACCGTTTATTAATTCACTTGAGGCAGGTAAATAATTTAATATACTGTGTACATCAGTGAGTATTAAAGACTGTTCCAGTACAAAACAAATTCTTTGTAATAACCTCCCTGCAAAAAGAAGCAACTACTGGACATTGCCAAACCATATGGTTAAAAGAAGCATTAGCTGTATTGCACTGCCAGCAATTAGCTGAATTAGACAATCCCATATTAAAGAGACGTTGTGTCCAATAGACATGAAGCAAATTTTTTTGCTGACAAACACACAGCCTAAGAACCATAGACATAAAAGGTAGACACCAAAGTGGCAATGCACTGATTAGGCACTTTGTGGTGGTGCCCACAGCAGTTTCTCAAATTGCCAAATGTGCTCATGGGTCCAAAGATGTCAGGGACCCCTGAGCTAGACATTAAAGCAAAATGTCAGCCCCCATATTTTGTCTCCTATGTAATATATCCCCCAAGACAACTCTAGTGTGGTATGCTTCAGAAATTCCCCACATCCAATTTTCTCCCTAGAAGTTGGGAGTTTCTGAAATTGAACTGATACATTGGGAAACCTCCAATGTTCTGACATGCTCTATGTGTTTTTCCCCTCCTGGACATTGTACTAGGCACTGGGCATGCACAGACTGCTACATCTGTTCATCCCTTCAGTTCATTCTGTGCCTTCTCCAATCCTATTGCAAGTGCAGTAGACTGTAAAAAGAAAGAAAGAAAGGAAATAAATCTTGATGAGATTGTATGCATGATGACATCATAGTTCTTTTTGCGTGAGGTTTTGCCAATGCACAGGAGCTCATGTGCACAATAGCAGAACAAAAATAAATCATATGCATGATGACTTCAAGATGTCTTCTTGGCATTCCTGCCACACATCCTGCCCCCATACATATGTCTGCATTGGTAGTATAGAGGCAGGAGAGTTTCAAAGGAAGGGAAAGATAAAGTTAATTGCATGGTCCAGGTCTAGAACTGAATTCTAGAATTTTTTCCTAGATTTCTGGAGACAATGCAAGACAATGCCAAATTAAAAAACAATAAGGGGATGGAATGGGGAAATCTTCTTAGCCCCACATTTTACTACCTGTATCATGTGTTTGATGTTGACCTGTCTGAGGATGGTAGGAGTTTTCAACTTCCTGAGATTTAGACTCTAGGAGTGCACGAAAGTCACTTACCTGGTCTCGCAGCTTTTCACGGTGGGGGGGAGGCGCTTCGCTGCTCTCCCCCCCGAAGTTCAGGCCGGGGGGGGGAGGCATCCCACCTTGCCCGGCCGAAATTCAGGCCAGGGGGCAGGCTTCCCGCCTTGCCCGGCCAAAATTCAGACCGGGGAGGAGGCGCCTCACCTCGCCCGGCCGCGAAATTAATTTTTTTTTTTTAAACGCCCCCGTGATAGGCTACGTGATGATTAACGTAGCCTATCACGGCTAAATCTGCAAAGTTAGCCATGATAGGCTACGTGAATCGTCACGTAGCCTATCACGGGTGACTTAAAAAAAAAAAAGCGCGTACGCAAATGGCGGCCCCCATAGGGAGCTGCCATTCACGTTCCTTATTTGGTCGCTGTAGTCTACGTAAATCTTTACGTAGACTACGGCGAAAATAAGGGCAACACAAATAGCATTGCCCTTATTTTCGCCGTAGTCTACATAATCTTTACGTAGACTACAGCAACCAAATAAGGAATGTGAATGGCGGCTCCCTATGGGGGCCGCCAATAGCCGTACGCGCTTTTTTTTTTTAAAGTCACCCGTGATAGGCTACGTGATGATTGACGTAGCCTATCATGGCTGACTTTGCAAATCTAGCCGTGATAGGCTACGTTAATCGTCACGTAGCCTATCACGGGGGCGTTTTTTTTTTTTAGTTTTATTGGAATGGCGGCGGCGGCAGCCGGTCGAAAGATCGGCTGCCGCCCCAGCTCCTGACGAAGACCCGACAAACCGCCGCCGGGACCCGCCACCAGGAGGGACATTCGGGAAAGGTAAGTCCCATCCCGGGGGGGTGCGGGGGGCAGGGGGGTGCAGAGAATTTCTCCCCGAAACTTGTTCGGGGGGCTGAACACGTTGGCACTCGGCCCCCCGAAGTTTCGGGGAGAAATTCTCCGCCAACCCTATTAGACTCTACCTCACACAGTGACTCTACGCTGAAGACCTACAGCAGAAGTCGAAACTAACCCCACTAACCTTAGGAGCAAAACAACTGGGAGCAGAGACTGATAAAGTAGATGATATTAATTTATTAACTTATCTTACAGGGTCAGCATAAGTAAGGGATGGGGAACCTGTGCCCACCAATATTCTTGGACTGTAAGCCCCATCAGCCTCGGCCAGTAAGGCCATTGGTCTGGGATTATGGGAGTTGTGACTCAACAATTCTAGATGCTGACAGGTTCCCCACCCCTGATTTAAGAGCTACTGAGGGGGGATCATGTTAGATACCCCTTGCACCATTCCTCATAGATCTGTAGCTACCGTTGTACCCTGGAAAAAGAGAATGACTTTTAAACTAGTTGTAAGTCTCCAGTGTCAATGTGCCCTCTTTATTGTCTAAATGGACTCACGGAGAGATCACTGTGATTATGAGGAGACTGAAGACCTGGCTAAGCTGTCATTAGGAACTTCTGATTCTTCAACTTAGGCACACCTGCACTTGAATGCCAAAGGAATTGTGTTTTCGGTAAGCAGCCCTGAATCTTGGGATAAATAGCACCCACCCCCAAATCACTGAATTCCTCCTATCTGAGTTGTCCACCTGCTTGATGGTGGGAAGGGGAGTGGAATTTCATTCAGCAGTAGTTGCCGCCCACCCAAGCCAAAACCCTTGGAAAGGGAAGAGGCAGGACAGATCTACCTGAGCATCAAAATCAATGTATTGATAGAATTATTTTTATATGGTAATTGGCCAGAGTGGATGCGTGTTCAGTTTATGATCCATCCAATATTGCCTGCAGTAGGTCAGTTTAATAGGGAATAAATTGTATACCGATATATATATTTCCATTGAATGCATTATTTTAGCTTTTCTCCCTCTTTTCCCTCATAACACTGTCATGGGGCTAGTTAATGTGGGTTGGTGAGGAACAGGGGAGGGGAGAGGGGAGAGGGGAGAGAGAGAGAGACCTGCTTCAACATGTCAGACCTAAGCAATTATCCCTAATGGACTAGAAGGCAGATCTCCCATTCAACCTATTAATCACAAGAAGAAGAGGTGGACAGAATCTTTGCAGGGGGTTCAGAACTAGTTGTTGGCCTGTTTCCAAGGTAGTGGAGGACCTGAACAGTCAGCAAAAATGTCGGTGATGAACACAGGAGGAACTGCTGAAGGGAAAACACATGCACAGAGGGAAAGGAAGAGATTCTCAAACTTTCCAAAAGTTCCAGGCATGTTTCTATATTAAAAGAGAGCCGTTGCCTGAGCTTGTGATTGCTTCCTCAAAAGGAGCTCTTTTTCCAGGCCATATTACAAGGGTGGGTTTTGATGTATTAACTGGAGCAAGTGTGGGTGAGTTTGGGCCATCCAGATGTTGATGGACTGCCACTCCCACAACCACTAGCCAGCCTTGCCAGTGGTGAAGGAAGATGGAAGTTGCTGTCCAACAACATCTGGACAGCCACAGAGGCAGTGAGCCTATGTGCACCAGTTGCTGGGGAACATGGGTAGGAGGGTGCTGTTGCACTCAAGTCCTGCTTGTTGGTTTCCTGTCGACAGCTGGTTGCCCACTGTGGGAACAGAATGCTGGACTAGATGGACCCTTGTTCTGATCCAGCAGGGCTCTTCTTATGTTGTTATGTTCTGAAACCAGCCTTTCTCTACCTGGTGCCCTTCAGATGTGTTGGACTACAGCCTCTTTAACAGCCTTAGTCATCATTGTCCAGCACATCTGGACTGGGAAGCAGGTTGGTGGAAGCTGTGTTAAACAGGCTGGAGCCAGGGTGCCTAAACCATCATCTCCTTCCTTATTCTCCTACCCACTCACTCAAATGCCTGGCACATTCAGGTGCTTCGTTCGCTTAAGCAACTGGCAGGTCCAAAAATAACCCTGGAAATGAGCAGCAACACTTCTTTCCAAAACTGCAAGCTCTGCTGATCTGTGACATTCCAGAAATGAGTGTTTCCACTTGTTTTCAATTGCTTTGGGAACCACCAGTTCCCACTGCAGTAACAGTACATCCTGCTAGTGCCCTGGCAGTATTGGATAAAACCAGAAGACCAGTAATTGACAATTAAAACCAAATAACACCGTAACAGAGTGTGGTCTGAGAAGGGTTAAAGTATCACAACCACCCAGAATGTTCATTCCTGTGATGCCTGAAATACTGGGAGCACAATCCCCTGAGGAGCTACACAAAAGCCCTGGGGGATTTTATGGGTGAATATTCAGTAGATTTGGTGAAATTGGCATACATCTCTGAAAACACCTAGTTCAATCCATACAGCTGATTGTAATGTTTTGCACAAGGTGGGTGCAAAACTAGGGATGTACGAAAGTCACTTGCCTTTTCGCAGGGGTGCTTCGTGGTGGGGGGGGAGGCACTTCGCTTCTCCCCCCGAAGTTCAGGTCGGGGGGGGGAGCCATCCCGCCTCACCTGGCCGAAATTCAGGCTGGGGAGGAGGCTTCCCGCCTTGCCCGGCCAAAATTCAGGCCGGGGAGAAGCGCCCCGTCTCCCCGGCCGCGAAACAAACAAACAAAAAAACCGTGATAGGCTACGTAACGATTAACATAGCCTATCACAGCTAGATTTCCAAAGTCAGCTGTGATAGGCTACGTAAATCGTTATGTAGCCTATCACAGGTGACTTTGAAAAAAAAAAAAAAGCGCGCACGCAAATGGCGGCGGCCTATGGGCGCCGCCATTTGCGTTCCTTATTTGGTCCCGGTAGTCTACGTAAAGATTTATGTAGACTACGCCATAACTGAAGACAGAAACAAAATTCAAAGTGATCTTGATAGACTGGAGCGCTCGGCAGAAAACAATAGAATGAAATTTAATAGGGATAAATGCCACGTTCTGCACCTAGGAAGAAGAAACCAAATGCACAGTCACATGGTGGGGAATACGTAGGGATGTACGAAAGTCACTTACATTTCACGGATTATGTTGATGGTGGGGGGGGGAGGCGTTCCGTCCCTCCCCCCGGAATCCTTGATGGGGGGGAGGCGCTCCGTTCCTCCCCCCCGGAATCCTCCGCGGCGGGCTGTGCTCTGCGGCAGCTCTGCGGAGCAGCCGGCCAGACCCAGCCAGGCCAGAGCTGTCCGCAGCCGGATTTCCGGCCGCGGAGGGCTCTGGGGAAAAACAAACAAACTGTGTACGCAAATGGCGGCTACGGCGCCGCCATTTGCATTCCTTATTTTTGCCGTCTTACTCTATGTAAATATTTATGTAGACTAAGACGGCGAAAATAAGGGGAATGCAAATAGCATAGTGGACGCTATTTGCGTTCCCCTTATTTTTGCCGTCTTACTCTGTAGACTAAGACGGCCCAAAATAAGGAATGCAAATGGCAGCGGCAGCAGCCGGTCGGAACACCGGGCGCCACAGTCGCCGCCGCCGAAGCCGCTGCCACCCAGAACATCCGCCACAGGTAAGTCTCGTCCCGGGGGGGATCCACGGGGGGTGGCGGGGGGGTGGCAGGCCATTCTGCCACAGAATTAAGGGGGCCAAATGCACTGGCATTTGGCATCACCGAGATCCGTGGCGGAATTCTCTGACAACCCTAGGAATACGTGGCTCAACAACACTACAAGTGAGAAGGATCTTGGAATTGTTTTAGATCACAAGCTGAATGTGAGCCAACAATGTAATGCGGCTGCAAAAAAGGCAAATGCTCTTTTGGACTGCATTAATAGAAGCATAGCTTCAAAATCTTGGGAAGTACTAGTTCCCCTCTACTCAGCACTGGTTAGGCCTCATCTGGAGTACTGTGTCCAGTTCTAGGCACCACACTTTAAGAAGGATGCAGACAAACTGCAGAGGGTTCAGGGGGGGTAACAAAGATGATCAGGGGACTGGGAACAAAGCCCTATGAAGAGAGACTGAAAGAACTGGCCCTTGAGAAGAGGAGACTGAGGGGAGATATGGTAGCGCTCTTCAAGTACTTGAAAGGTTGTCCCAGAGAGGAAGGCCAGGATCTCTTCTCGATCATCCCAGAGCGCAGGACACAGAATAATGGGCTCAAGTGACAGGAAGCCAGATTCTGGTTGAACATCAAGAAAATCTTCCTGACTGTTAGAGCAATGCGACAATGGGACCAATGACCTAGGGAGGTAGTGGGCTTGCCCACACTGGAGGCACTCAAGATTAGGGTTGGCGGAGAATTTCTCCCTGAAACTTCGGGGGGCTGAGCGCCAACGTGTTCGGCCCCCCGAACAAGTTTCGGGGAGAAATTCTCCACACACCCCCACACCCCGCACCCCCCCCCGGGACAGGACTTACCTTTGGCGAATGTCCCTCCCAGCGGCGGGTCTGGACGGTGGTTTGTCGGGTCTTCGTCCGGGGCGGGAGCGGCAGCCGGTCTTTCGACCGGCTGCCGCCGCTGCCATTCCAATAAAAGAAAAAAAAAAGCCCCCGTGATAGGCTACATGACGATTGACGTAGCCTATCACGGCTAGATTTGCAAAGTCAGCCGTGATAGGCTACATAAATCGTCACATAGCCTATCACGGGTGACTTTTAAAAAAAAAAGCGCGTACGGATAGTGGCGGCCCCCATAGGGAGCCGCCATTCCCGTTCCTTATTTGGTCGCCGTAGTCTACGTAAAGATTTATGTAGACTACAGCGACCAAATAAGGAACGCGAATGGCGGCTCCCTATGGGGGCCGCCATTTGCGTACGTGCTTTTTTTTTAAAAGTCACCCATGATAGGCTACGTGACGATTTACGTAGCCTATCACGGCTGACTTTGCAGATCTAGCCGTAATAGGCTACGTTAATCGTCACGTAGCCTATCACGGGGGCGTTTTTTTTTTAACTTTTAATTTCGCGGCCGGGCGAGGCGAGGCGCCTCCTCCCCGGCCTGAATTTCGGCCCGCCGAGGCGGGAAGCCTCCCCCCCGGCCTGAATTTTGGCCCGCCGAGGCGGGAAGCCTCCCCCCCGGCCTGAATTTCGGCCGGGCGAGGCGGGAAGCCTCCCCCCCCGGCCTGAACTTTGCGGGGGGAGCAGCGAAGCGCCTCTCCCCACCACGAAAAGCTGCGAGACCAGGTAAGTGACTTTCGTGCACCCCTACTCAAGATGAGGCTGGGCAGCCATCTGTCAGGGATGCTCTGACTTGGATTCCTTGAACTGAGCAGGGGGTTGGACTCGATGGCCTTGTAGGCCCCTTCCAACCCTACTATTCTATGATTCTATGATTATTTATGTTGTGCTTAAGGATGTCAGAGAATTCTGCCACGGATCTCAGGGAGGCCGATTGCCAGCGCATTCGGCCCCCCGAAATCGGTGCTGGAACGGTCTGCCCCCCCGCCCCCCCGGGACGAGACTTACCTGGAGTAGATCTTCCTGGCAGCGGCGGCGGCGGCCAGTCTTCTGACCAGTTGCCGCCGCCGCCATTTCCAGTTTTTGGTTTTTTTTAAAGACGTGATAGGCTACATAAATCTTTACGTAGCCTATCACGACTGACCTAAAAAAAAAAATAGCGTCCGCTACGCTATTTGCGTAAATGTTTACGTAGACTAAGACATGCCAAAATAAGGAATGCAAATGGCGGCGGCCATGGCCACCGCCATTTGCGTACACGCGTTGTTGTTGTTGTATTTTAAGTCAGACGTGATAGGCTACGTAAACATTTATGTAGCCTATCACGGCTGACTGCAGGGATGCAAACAGCGGTGGCTACATCCACCGCCATTTGCGTCCCTGCTAGCCAGTGGCCGGATGTCCGGCTGCTGGCGGAGCCAGCCGGCGGCTCCGCAGAATCCCTGCAGAGCACAGCCGGCCGGCCAGGATTCCGGGGGGGGGGGAGGAATGGAGTGCCTCCCCCCCCACCATCAACATAATCCGCAAAAGTTAAGTGACCTTCGTACGTCTCTAGTTGTGCTGTTTCAACCTTGATCTCCAGTTATCTGTCCCCATTCACCATTTGGCAGACATTGCAGTAGCCTTGAACGGAGCCGCTGGCCGGGCCAACCTGCAGCGGGGGCCCCAGCCGCTGCCAGGCTGCTGCGGACGCAAATGGCATCCTGCGTAGGGGATTCCATTTGCATCCCTACACAAGCCCATGATAGGCTACATAAATATTTAGCCGTGGCTAAAGCAGGAACACAAATGGCGTAGGGGATGCCATTTGCATCCCTGCTTTAGCCATGATAGGCTACGTAAATATATACATAGCCTATCACAGGCTGGCGTAGGGACACAAATGGTGACCGCTACAATGGCTGCGATTTGCGGCCGCAGCAGCCCAGCAGCAGCCGGAGCTGCCGCCACCACCGGAGGTGGAGCTGCAGACAGGTAGGTGTCAGGGTGGAAACTGAGCCGAGAGAGCCTCAGAGCTGTTTGGGTTCTGAGGAGGAACAGCTATCCATGGGAGAGGGTCCAGCTTATCCCTCCCAGGCTCAGAACCTGGCAGAGATTCCTCCTGCCAGCATTCCAAAGATAGATAGCGACCCTGGCAGTGAGGGAATGCAGGAGGGGGGCTTCTTAGACACTCAATGCAGATGCAAGGAGCGATGAGCAATGGAGGGCGTGGAAACGCAAGGAGCGATGAGCGATGGAGGGCGTGGAAACGTTTGGCACGCAAGCAACGGCCGCCTCCCATGGACCCAAGGCAAAGACGGAGGATCTCTCCCTAGCCCATAATTTCTGGGTCTTCAAGTGACACTCTTTCAAATAGGGATCAACTGACTACTTGAAGTTTAGGCCACCCTGCTGTTCCTTGTTTTTGTCGCTTGTGATTAGCATCTGAATGAGTAATTAAGTTGTAAAAGGATTAAAGTAGGGATGTACAAAAGTTCCACCACGGATCTTGGGGAGGCCGAATGGCAGCGCATTTGGCCCCCCAAAATCAGTGTCAGAACGGCCCGCCACCCACCCGCCACCCCCGGGATGGGACTTACCTTGGGCGGATCTTCCTGGCGGCAGCAGCGGCGGCGGCGGCGGTTTGGCGGCTGCAGCGGCTGGTCTTCCGACCGGCTGCCGCCGCCGCCATTTCCAGGTTAAAAAAAAAACGTGATAGGTTATGTAAAGATTTACGTAGCCTATCACAGCTAGATTTAAAAAAAAAAACGTGTTAGGCTACGTAAATGTTTACATAGCCTATCACGGCTGACTTAAAAAAAAAACAAAAAAACCCACGTATGCAAATGGCGGCGGCCATGGCCGCCACCATTTGCGTTCCTTATTTTGGCACGTCTTAGGGTATTTTGGCACGTCTTAGGCTATTTTGGCACTTTGGCTATTTTGGTTCCCCTTATTTTCGCTGTCTTAGTCTACGTAAATGTTTATGTAGACTAAGACGTGCAAAATAAGGAATGGAAATGGTGGCGGCCATGGCCGCCGCCATTTGTGTACGCGCGTTTTTTGTTTTTTGTAATCAGCCATGATAGCCTACATAAACATTTACGTAGCCTATCATGGCTTACTGCAGGGACGCAAACGGCAGCGGCTACGGCCGCCGCCATTTGCGTCCCTTCTAGTGAGTGGCTGGATATCAGGCTGCTGGTGGAGCCGGCCAGCGGCTCCTCAGAATCGCTGCGGAGCACAGCCGGCTGGCCAGGATTCCGGGGGGGGGGGAGGAACGGAGTGCTTCCCCCCCTGGTGAGGATTCCGGGGGGAGGGACAGAATGCCTTCCCCCCCACCATCAGCATAATCCCTGAAAGGTAACTGATTTTCGTACATCCCTAGATTAAAGCCTTGAAAAGGAAATCCTTTCATCTGTGTCTTGAGTTGGCTATTGGAATCTACTGGGAGAGGCCGCCAGAGCGCTCCTGACAGCAGGCTCCATTTCGCGGGGCTTTCGTGGGGGCGGGCTCCATTCCGCCATGGATTCCGGCAGGCCAGAATTCACCAGAATTCGGCCCCAGCTGGGATCCGTGGCAGAATTCTCTAACATCCCTAGTTTTGCATGCAGTAGATCCCAGATTCAATCACTGAGATCTCCAGGTAGGGCTGGGAAAGATTCCTGCCTGAAACTAGGGATGGCGGAGAATTTCTCCATGAATCTCCGGGAGGCCGAATGCCAATGCATTCGGCCCCCCGAAATTGGTGGTGAAATTCTCCGCCGGCCCCCCGCCCCCCCCGCCGGGATGGGACTTACCTGGTGTGAATGTCCCTCTCGGCCAAACTAAGGAACGCAAATGGCGGCGCCCCATGGGCGCCGCCATTTGCGTACGTCCTTTTTTTTTTTTTTTTCAAAGTCACCCGTGATAGGCTATGTGATGATTTACATAGCCTATCATGGCTGACTTTGGAAATCTAGCCGTGATAGGCTACGTAAATCGTTACGTAGCCTATCACAGGTGTGTGTTGGGTTTTTTTACTTTACTTTTTTCTTTTTGCAGCCGGGTAGACAGGGCGCTCCTCCCCGGCCTGAATTTCGGCAGCGAGGGATGGGGCGCCTCCCCCCCGGCCTGAATTTCGGGGGGAGAAGCGAAGCGTCTCCCTCCCACTGCGAAGCAAGCTGCGGGACAAGGACAAGTTCCTTCCGTCCATCCCTACCTGAAACCCTCGAGAGCAGCTGGCAGTCAGCATAGGCAGCACTGAGTCAGATAGGCCATTGGTCTATTTCAGTATAAGGAAGCTTCCTATTTAACTCACCCCTTTATTCAGAACCATGAATTCTTCAGGAGGTCTCAGGTTCAATCCTAGGCATCTCAAGGCAGGAAAATCCCCCATCTGAAACCCAGAAGAGCTCCTGCCGGTCAATCAGTATAGGCAGTACTGAGCTAGATGGACCCAATGCTCTGATCCAGTCTAAGGTAGGGGTGGATGAATCTGTCTCTTTCAGTTTCCCTCAGCTCCTCCCCTCCCCCCAATCTTAAGTTTGGTTCATCTGGAAATTTTAGAATGACTCTAATCTGAATTTCAGTTCATCACAAACCCTGAAAATTTGGGGTCCTCATGAAAAAAGACACAGAAGCATCTCTGGTGTTGTGTTTCTCCTAATACGTGCATTTTTGTATGCATTGTTGCCTCATCTACACATTTTGGCCAGCATTTTTCCTAATATAATGCATTTTAACATTATTTTCCGTAACACCTACACCTTTCTGTGCATTTTTGATTGGAGAACTCCATTGCAACATTTGGAGAAGAGCAGATTTCAAAGGATAACAGAGTTTTGGTTAACCAAGTGGTCTGAAAGTGTGAAAGCATTAAAAGCTAAACTGAACAAATGTCACCCCTGGCCCTAGTATAAAGGCAGCTTCCTGTGTTTTCCCTATATAACTTCCATCACAGACCACTGGAAAACTATGATGTTATCTGTCCCATTTTCCTCCTCAAAACAAATCTACTGCACAGTGAAGTAATGGCTAATAATACTGGGAACAAAGCGCTATAAAATTGGAGCTCAGTCTGGCACTTTATAGCAGTGCATTTTGAAATTTACCTCTGCGTTGAGGAGGCCATTTAAAAAGATAAGAGCTTAATCCAGACATGCACAATGATGATTCCCTTCAACATGATAATAAATATTCCAGAGTACCCTTTTATCTTTAATAATTCAGCATT
The DNA here is from genome assembly GCF_057233095.1 of Heloderma suspectum. Lineage (NCBI taxonomy): Eukaryota > Metazoa > Chordata > Lepidosauria > Squamata > Helodermatidae > Heloderma > Heloderma suspectum. The sequence continues at coordinate 29,057,224 of NC_139469.1, forward strand.
CACTGAGTGTTTAAAGGTTTGCCTGTTCTATCATTTAAGAAATCTGATGGTAATCTGTTAAAAAATAATAGGAGATATATATCTCAACAACAGAATATATATAAACAGTCTATAATGTCTATCTTTCAGAGAGGAAGCCAGTGCTCTCTACATTTAACTGTCCAAAGAACCTGCCTTTAAAAAAGAAAAGAAAAAAGAGGGGGCTATATGTCTGTAATAGGGTTTATAAATTACCTAGCAAAATGAGCATCATTATGTTATGATAGATGGAGGATGGAAGGAGGAGGTCCAATATGTAACAGAAACCTTATAGGATATAAGGCCTCCCTGTGTGCTCTGTGGTGCTGAGTGACCTCCTCATGGCTCAAATTGGACCAGAAATAAGAACATAACAACATAAGAAGAGCCCTGTTGGATCGGACCAAGAGTCTCTCTAGTCCAGCATTCTGTTCCCACAGCACCCAACCAGCTGCCGACAGGAACCCGACAAGCAGGACATGAGTGCAACAGCACCCTCCAGCCCATGTTCCCCAGCAACTGGTGTACATAGGCTTACTGCCTCTGATTACTGGAGGAAGTATTGAGGCATCAGGACTTAGCAGCCATTGATAGTCTTCTCCTCCAGGAATTTGTCTTACCCCTTTTTAAAGCCACCCAAATTGGTGGCCATCATCACATCTTGTGGTAGTGAATTCCGTAGTTTAACTATGCACCATGGGAAGAAGTACTTCCATTTATCTGTCCCGAATTTCCCACTGAGAGCTGAGCCACACACACCCCCCAGAGTGAGGAAATAGCCCATCTTATTTCCACCCCAATCCGAATTTGGACAGCTAACCACTACCACCACCATTCCCAGTCCCCAGCTGCAATGCTGTATTTTGCAGTGGTGGCTTGTGAAGCCTGCAAAGTTTGATGATCCCTTGACCGCAAATGACAACTCATTGGAGAGGCTCTACTGGTGGGACCTTTCCTGGGACATGGAACTCACATTTGCAGCCAGAGATTGTGGGCTATTAAAGTGCCCATAATCTGAGAGGACAAAGAAGGCTCTAAGCAAACTGGAGACTACAGTGGTTGCAGGCCCCAAAACACCTGGTGGATGGCAAGCACAGCCCCACTCTGAAGTAGGGATGGGTGAGGATTTCACTTCAGTCCTGGGCTGGTAAGAATTTACCAGCATTTGCAATGCTGTCCATATTAGGGAGAGAAAGGACTGGAGATTGTCATTTTGTTTTAATAAGTGTGGGAACAACTGAAACTAGGGACGTACGAAAGTCACTTGCTGTTTTGAGGATCTGCTTCATGGTGGGGGGGAGGCACTCCGTCCCTCCCCCCAGAATCCTCAACGGGGGGGAGGTGCTCCGTCCCTCCCCCCGGAATCCTGCCCGGCCGGCTCTGCCCGCAGCCGGACATCTGGCCACTGGGCAGCAGGGACGCAAATGGTGGCGGCCTTAGCCGCTGCCATTTGCGTACGCTGCACCCAGCCGGCCCCCGCTGCTGCCCCCACTGCCACCACCACCCCGCCACCTCCGCCGCTGCCACAACTGCCACCCCCGCCGCTGCAACTTCCGCCACTGCCGCCACACCTTCCCTGCTGCTGCACCTTCCGCCGCCGCCACACCTGCCACCACCGCACCCACCGCCACACCTTCCGCCACTGCTGCACCTTCCGCCACCCCCGCCGCCACACCTTCCGCCGCCGCTGCTGTGCTGCCGCCGCATCCACCCCAGGTGAGCTTCTTCCTGGGGGGGCCTGAGGGGTGGGCGGGGGGGCAGGAGGCCATTCTGCCACGGATTCCAGGGGGCTGAATGCCAGTGTATTCAGCCTCACTGGAATCCGTGGCGGAATTCTCCACCATCCCTAACTGAAACTAGGGATGTACGAAATTGGCCTTACCTGGCTCCGCCGAGTTCCGCTGGGGGGGAGGCGCTCCATCCCTCCCCCCAGAATCCTCCCCTCCGGAATCCTGGCTGGCCGGCTGTGCTCCGCAGGGATTCTGCGGAGCCGCCGGCCGGCTCTGCCAGCAGCCGAACATCCGGCCACTGGCTAGCAGGGACGCAAATGGCGGTGGCCATAGCCGCTGCCGTTTGCATCCCTGTAGTCAGCCATGATAGGCTACGTAAATCTTTACGTAGCCTATCACGTCTGACTTTAAAAAAAGAAACACACGCGCGTACGCAAATGGCGGCGGCTATGGCCGCCGCCATTTGCGTTCCTTATTTTGCCCCATCTTAGTCTACGTAAATATTTACGTAGGCTAAGACGGTGAAAATAAGGGGAACACAAATAGTGTAGCGGACGCTATTTGCGTTCCCCTTATTTTCGCCGTCTTAGTCTACGTAAATATTTACGTAGACTAAGACGGGCCAAAATAAATAATGCAAATGGCGGCGGCTGTAGCCGCCGCCATTTGCGTACGTGCGTGTGTGTTTTTTTAAAGTCTGACGTGATAGGCTACGTAAAGATTTACATTTCCTATCACGTCTTTTTTTTTTTCCACACGGGAAATGGCGGCGGCGGCAGCCGGTCAGAAGCCCGGCTGCCGCCACCGCCACCACCAAACCGCCGCCAGAGCTGCCACCGGAGCCGCTGCCACCCGGAAGATCCACCCCAGGTAAGTCTCGTCCCGGGGGGATCCACGGGGGGGCGGGGGGCAGGCCATTCCGCCACAGATTTCGGGGGGTTGAATGCGCTGGCATTCGGCCTCCCCGAGGTCCATGGCGGAATTCTCTGCCATCCCTAACTGAAACAGAAATATTCATCGAACTAGACTCTGGGCCTATATATTAAAAATGTGGGTGTGTATCCCTATTTGTTCAACCATGTTTGTGGTACTGACTTAGAGTCGCCACTCCCCCTGCCCCCTTTCAGTGCATAGAAAGATCAGAAGCAGCCTTATACTGAGTCAGACCCTAGCCCAGTACGTTCAACACTGAGTAGCACTGGCTCTCCAGGGTTTCAGGCATGAGATGTCTCCAGCCCTACCTGGAAATGCCACTGATCGAACCCGGGACCTTCTGCATGCAAAGCTTGTGCTCTGCCACTGAGCTATGGCCCCTGCACATTTCCGATAAGAATTTAATAAGCTCTTTTTTTATAAGGATTTATCAAAATTTGCAAAGTTCTTCATATTTGCGAGAGAAAGAAGTTGAGATTTTATGAAAAGTCTTCACAAGGCAACTTCCAATCAGAAATTTGTGAACAACAAGAATGACACGATAAAGCAAACAACTACAGAAAGTTTTAACCGTGAACTGCAGGTAAAGTAAGTGTCCAAGATAATAAAATAATTCCAGGGAAAGCAGAATAAAATGAATTAGTCTCCTGGGGCCATTTAAGTGCGCGCGTGTGTGTGTGTGTGTGTGTGCATGTGTGCGCATGCACGCTTGCAACACCTCTCTGATCCCTGGTTGTAGAAAAGCTCTCCAAGAGAGCCCTTGCACAGGCAGTCTGCCAGACTGTGAGAAGAACTATTGGGCCCCACTGGGATAGGCCATGAATTCTTTTCCAACTTAAATTTAAGGCCTTGTAGTGCTCGCCTTTTCATTGAGGTGAGCATTATAAATTCCCAAAGCTCATAACTCCTCATCTTCATCTCTCCTCTTCCTTTGCTGCGCTCAGTTGCCTGTGCACTGTGATGTAGAGACCTGGTGACCCAAGGCAGGTGTTGTCCTCAGTGCAAAACTGCCCCCAAGTTCAGTCTTTTAGTTTGTCTCCCCTTTGGAGTGACGGGTAACCATTCACTGATATTGGGGAAAGGAATAGTCCATCTGAGGGCATCACTGAGACTAATGTTGTTCCTTGCCTGTGGGGACTCCAGCCATTGTGAATCATGTCCGATCCATCCTGCACAGTCTCATCCTGCAATCTGGTTCTTGTTCACACCAGAATGTGACAGAATTATGGACCTGGCATACATGTGTGTGTGTGTGTGTGTGTGTGTGTTCAAAGTAGAGAAGCTCAAAAATGACAGCTGCTGAACAAGGTGCCAGTTTGTAACATGATTCTATTAATGTTAACAGATATAGAGAAACATAGATAAGGTGAGTAGACAGATGTCTAGCGAAGGCTCATTTCTAAATAGCATTTGGCTAATTAGAGAAGTGTTGCGAGTGCCACTGAGAAATGAAGTGATATCCTCAGAAATGAACAACCGCAGTGATAGCCCTCTTAAGAACCGAGTTTTGAAAACTTTGTCTGTCAACTAGAGCTGGAAACTGTCATCCTTTCCACTGCAATATCTACTTATTTTAGGCCCTTGTGTTTGGCCCATCCATTTTCTACCTACTTTCTGTGCTGGAAATATCAGATGAGCATGATTATACCACAGTAGGCTTCTCAACTGACCAGTGAAAATGCCGTGTTAAATGACAATTAGAATATACAGCAGTGATTTACTGTTGATGCCCCTGAGCTCCTTGAAAATGGCATGCATCAGTATAGGGAAAAGTGGAACGAACAACTTATTCATTCTCAAGTCATAGCTGCTGCAGACTGCCCTTTCAAAAGGTAGCAGCCTCCATGTTTCCTCTTTCAGTGTTGTGATACTAAAGGAGCAAAGACTGTAAAACAATGTGTATTCTGAGGGGAAATGATCATTGTTATTAACAATCACATCAGTAAATAGATCTGGGATTATAGTTATTAAAAAAAACTTGTTTTGCCTTTTGAAATTATATGTAACTGAAAAGAGAATGATCCCGCTAGAACCTTTACAGTGATTAAATGATTGCCTGAGTTAGTAGGGTGCATGCTGCTAATTAAAATTAATTAAAGAGTACTCACACATCTTATTAATTGCATTAGAAGTACACTGAGAAAAAATGTTTGAACACACACACACACACAGACAAACACACAGTGCTTGCCATCTCATGGATAAAATGCAGGCATTGGGTTCATTTTTGTTAGGCTATCATCCAACTTACTTGGGCATGTATTGTGTGTGTGTGTGTGTGTGTGTGTGTGTATTGGGGGTGGAGGGAGGGGCAGCTACCCAAACATCTGAATTGGGATCCCTGGAATTGGGATCCCTATCCAGAGTAAAATAACATTTGTTCTAACTCTGAGATTACATATGCATATTTCAGTTCCATACTTTACACATTGCTTGAAAAAACATCTCTGTAACAGTTGTGATTTCTTGGAGAAACCATAACTCTTAGTGCTGCCCTAACTGCCCCAATATCCAGTCGGGGGGGGGGGGTGACACAGGGAAATGTGGCCCTCTTGGAGCTCAGAGGATTTCCCTGTAGCCCCTGCCATGTCCTCCAGATTTTTTTTTTCCTGTATAAATAGGGCAAGATATGCCAGTTGCAGCCACAATTAATGTATCTTGGGCAAATTGCGGCCATAATTAGTGCATTTCATGCCATTTGTGGCCTTAAAGTGCTTTGTTATATGAAAATTGCAGCCAAAAATTAGCATATTTTACATCACTTGTGGCCACAAATATACATAAATTGTGGCCATAATTTGCCCAAGATACACTGCTATGTCATACTTCCTCTCAGATCAAATACTAGTTTAAAATGCGAATCACTTGGCCTGCCACTGAAGGACATGACACAGGATAGATGCCAGGAAGAAAAAGACTCTACCTCTTTTGATATAATCTTCCAACTTGATGGGACTCAAAACAAAGCCTCTCCTAAAGATTCAACTCACAGTGGCAGCTACATAGGTTCACAGGCAGTGGAGCATCATACAGAAACATACAGGAGTAGGGGACTTGAGCAGAAAATGGAACTGGAGAATTTGTAAAACCATAAGAACATATTCAAAGTAGAGATGGACAGCTCAATACATTTCTGGTCTGTGACAATTTTACACGTGTTCATCCATAAACCTGTTCCATTAAAAAAAAAAATCTGTATGAAAAATATTTCAAGTCATATTTTTGAACAAATTTGTTCTATGTATCTTGAACACATTATTCCTTCTATCTTGAACATAATTGTATGAATTTCTAAATGTATTTTATCCTAAAATACATGGTTTTGTGTGCATTCTGTTATTTGCTTTTTGAGCCAAGTACTGCACCACAAAATTCAGAGAAGTGCAAAATCTGAAGGATTTCTGTTTTCCAGTCTGCATATTAGTCCAAAGGGGCAAATCAGGTCAGTGCTTATTAGAATTTGCATAGAATGAATTCCTCAAGCATCACGACTCTCCTGTCTTGCCAGAAATGGGAGTGCAAAGAGAGAGAGAGAGAGAGAGAATGTATGTGGAGATCCAATTCTTCATGTTTCAGTACATTGTAAAGGCACTGAATGAAAACACTGGCCAGTTATCTGGAGTCATACTCGCCTAATAATATGGTGGCTTTCCATGAGGTTAATTAAAGGACAAGAGCAAGTGTAAACTGAACAGTGCTGCCATTAAGCAGTCAAAGAACTATATCATTGAGGCCTACATGTTGTATTGGGCATGCACAAAGAACTCCCACTGATATATGTGAGAGCAGAAGATAGGTGCTCATTGCCTCTTAGGTTCTGGCTCTTAGTCATTAGTGTCACTTTGAGGGACCTTTGTTTAGAAATATTGTCAGACAGTTAAGGTTTCTCTTCGTATGAAGTAATTTTTTAAAGGCTAAGTGCTCGATGTGAACTATGGATTGCATTTTCCTAAGTTGCCTCGGGTTGCCATGGAAACATTTTAAAATGGTGGCGTCTGTGGCTTGACACCACTACATTTTTGTGCAGAAGTGAATCGCCCCACCCTACGAGATTGTAATGGGGTGTTTTAACCGAGCGGACCTTTTGTACTTGATAAAATATTTAGAGGATTGTAGTAAATATTCATTTGTCTGCCTTTCACAACATTACACATCTCCGATTATTAACGGTTCCACGATGTGTGCCTGTGTTTCGGGCAGAGGGACATCAGACGCGAATTTTTTTCTTTCATGAACAAAACTAGCTCATTAAAACAGATCTGGTAATCAGCCAGATGGTCTAGTGATAGTGTAAATATTGGTTGTTTAATTGGTTGACCTGCTTGACACTTCCCTCCCTTTTAAAAAAAGATCAGATGGTAGATAATCATTTATAAATCTGAGGGAAATGTTTTCGCCTTTTTAGTCGGAGTTCAACCCCAAATGCTATGTTTTAACTGTTGCCCATCTTTGTGGTTGCAGAAGCTGCAAATATTTTCTAAGTATGCATGCATGTACATATTCAAGCAGCTCATCCCTCAACATTTAGGATGGGCAACAATTAAAGCCAGTTTTACAATGACAACATGCTACTCTTGCTGTGGTAGCCATCAAGTTGACACCCATGATAAAAGGAAGGACTTCTTCACACAGCACATGGTTGAACTATGGAATTCACTATCACAAGATGTATTGCTGGCAACCTTTTTGGATGGCTTTCTTTAAAAGGACATTCAACAAATTCCTGGAGGAGAAGGCTATCAATGGCTACTAGCACTGATCCTCCAGGATCAGAGGCAGCATGAAATTGCTGGAGAACATGGGTGCTGTTGCACTCATGTCCTGTTTGTGGGTTTCCTCCTGTGGGCAGCTGGTTGGCCATGGTGTGAACAAAATTTTGGCCCAATCAGGCATGGCTCTTCTTCTGTTGTTATAATCATTGTATCAAAAGACACATGCATCTATTGTGGCAATCCTGGAAGCTAGTTTGGGCTTTCCCCAAGTACTGCTTGCAACCATCGATAGAACCATGAGTATAACTCCCTGCTCAGTGCAGAAAATCCAGAGCTTGAGCATGTTCAACTAGTGCTCTACCAAAAGCTGTCTCCCAAGTTCCCAAAAGTTTTCTTCCTCTGTGAAAGAGGCTTCTGTTTTTCTACCTCATTCTCAGGCTGCTTTAGAATTCCTTTTGGTGACATTTTTGAGCTGACCGTATACTTGACAGGTAGCCAAGGATGCTGGGGGTTCTTCCTTCCTTCCTTCCTTCCTTCCTTCCTTCCTTCCTTCCTTTCTTTCTTTCTTTCTTTCTTTCTTTCTTTCTTTCTTTCTTTCTTCTACACATCTTTCCATAATTCTGCAGCTCCTCTTGCTGCCCACACTTCCTTATCTCAAAAGCCCCATCAAAGGAATTATCCTTCCCATGAGCTTTAACTGAAGTGTGCGAAGCTGGGAAGGCTGCAGACTGCCAAAAAGATGATAATATAATAGGGATGTCCGCAGAATCCACCACGGACTCCAATGAGGCCGAATTCCAGTGAATTCCCCCCCCCCGAAGTCTGCGGCACTTACCTGTGCCTCTCTGGACTGAATATCCACCCCTGGCCAGTTCCGTTCCACCGTGTGTGCGGAACCCGGAAGTAAGTGATTGAATGCAAATGGCGTCCGCTATGCCGTTTGCATCCCCGTTTTTCTTTGTGATAGGCTACACATCTCTATTTACGTAGATACTTACATAGCCTATAGCGAGAAGAAATGGGGATGCAAATGGCGTAGCTGACACCATTTGCATCCGCAGAGCACTGTGGGAGCCAGGACAGAGCCAGCCGGCGGCTCCACAGAGCGGAGCCAGCGAGCTCAGATTCCAGGGGGAATGAACGGATCACCTCCCTCCCGTTGAGGATTCTGGGGGGAGGAATGGATCGCCTCCCCTCCTGGCGGACCCCCCCCCACACAGATGCCAGGTAAGGGGATCCATATATCCCTATAATATAATGAAAGGTAGGGCCACTCGGACACACCCCTAGGCCACTTGACAACAGAGGTAAGTAAAAGAACCCCATGCCCCACCCACAAAGTTTCAGCCAAATTTTATTCTCCTTGGGGGGGGATAACACTAGGGATGGCCAAAACCCTCTGCGCCTGCCCCATGCTTTGCCTGTTGAACCCCTGTTTCTTACCAGGCCTGGTGAGCAGCACAGGGTGAGCCAATGGGGCCATGGGGGTGGGGGGGTTCGGCAGTGGTGCGGGACATCCATTTGCTTAGTTGCCAACCTCAGTCTCCTTGCAAGCCCCATTTTAGGGCAAGTTTTGGGGAGAAATTCTCCGCACCCCCCCGCACCCCGCACCCCCCCCCCGGGATGGGACTTACCTTTGCCGAATGTCCCTCCAGGCGGCGGGTCTGGCCGGTGGTTCGGTGGGTGTTCATCCAGGGCGGGAGCGGCAGCCGGTCTTTCGACCGGCTGCTGCCGCCGCCATTCCAATAAAAGAAAAAAAAAACGCCCCCGTGATAGGCTACGTGACAATTAACGTAGCCTATCACAGCTAGATTTGTAAAGTCAGCCATGATAGGCTACGTAAATCGTCACGTAGCCTATCACGGGTGACTTAAAAAAAAAAAAAAAGCGTGTACGGGTAATGGTGGCCCCCATAGGGAGCCGCCATTCCCGTTCCTTATTTGGTCGCTGTAGTCTACGTAAAGATTTACGTAGACTACAGCAAAAATAAGGGCAATGCTATTTGCATTATTTTCGCCGTAGTCTATGTAAAGATTTACGTAGACTACAGCGACCAAATGAGGAACGCGAATGGCGGCTCCCTATGGGGGCCGCCATTTGCGTACGCACTTTTTTTTTTTTTAAAGTCACCCGTGATAGGCTACGTGATGATTAACGTAGCCTATCACGGCTGACTTTGCAGATCTAGCTGTGATAGGCTACGTTAATCGTCACGTAGCCTATCATGGGGGCGTGGTTTTTTTTTAACTTTTTAGTTCGCAGCCGGGCGAGGCGAGGCGCCTCCTCCCCAGCCTGAATTTCGGCCGGGCGAGGCGGGAAGCCTCCCCCCCCGGCCTGAATTTCGGCCGGGCGAGGCGGGAAGCCTCCCCCCCGGCCTGAACTTCACGGGGGGAGCAGCAAAGCGCCTCCCCCCCACCGTGAAGCTTCGAGGACAGGTAAGTGACTTTCGTCCACCCCTACCTCCAGGTAACTGATCCCATTGTCAAACTGCTGTTACCATCAAGACATTTCTCATGATGTTCAGCTGAAATGTACCTGCCTGTAATGTATCTGCAACAGCAAACTGCAAAACAAGTTGTATGGTGTTGTGCTTAAAAGGAACACACACTTGAAACATCTTTTAAATGAAATGCCAGCTTGTTTCCATCCAAAACTTGTTGTCCTGCATAAGAAGGTTTTATATTCCTGCTGGATGATACTCAAATAGAGCTGAAATGTATTTTCTATCGTGAAAATACTACTGTGTGAACAGTGACAGCAAAGATTCTATGGGTTGTTGTTGTTGTTATACTTAACAACATGTTAGTCCAAACTTATTTGCTAGATATTTACTGAGTATTTGATATCTGATGAAACATCAGATGCAATATTAGATAGTTCGCCATTGTGATACTTGTATTTGATGGTTCATCTGGATTATATTTGTCATTATTTGACAGGTGACATACAATGACATTTTTTGCATCTGAAAGCATCTGGCCCTGGGACATTGCATACAATGGTATTGAATACTGGAATATGTGGGAGCAGGTAGCTTATGAACTTTAATGTTTGATGTCTGTCAAACATTACAGACGTTACAAAACATGAGGAAATGCCAGCAAGACCACAGCTTTCAAATTTTGTACTTTTCCAAGTGCAATTTTGCATACTCAATATGTAATCCAAATTTTAAGCTCTCAATAAATTTCAACTATTTGCAAATATTTGTTCCAGCACTGTGGTCCCCCATTATACACACACACTGAAGGAAAGGACTTCCAGACATGGAGAGCAATCGCCAATAATGGACCTTGATGCATCCTTGTCATTCAGACTTGGCAAAAATAAATCACCACCAAGTAGAGTTGCATAAAGCAGAATTCAAAGCACATTTGGAGGTTTTAGATTACTGAATTGTTGCAAGATGGGGCGGGGGAGTTGAATATCCATTCGGAGGCTGAGCTTGGTTGATAACTGACATTTCCATGGGAAAAGACAAGATATCGATCTGAATGGCAATCCCAAGCTAAGGAAAATTGCTCCCCCCCCCCGCCCTGGGCAGATCCGCGAGTAGTACCCCAGATTTCACCAGCAAACTTGTCAAAAATGTACATTAGATAGCAACTGCTCATGAAATATTGCCACATTTCCATTTTCATTGCTTTTGAACACAAATCAGTCAGTACAAAATGTCACACTGGAGGAGGCCCTTTGTGTTTGGAGGTTAAGTAAGGCACCACAAATAGTTAGGGAGGGACTCTATGGATAGCTTAGTGCTAGAGCACATGCTTTGCTCGCAGAAATTCCTAGGTGAATCCCTGGTGTCAGAGTAGGCGATACTATAGTTTGTTTTATTTCCTTACTAATAGGGATAGACGGACTCACCTCTGACCGTGGTCAGCGAGTGCTCGCCAAGTCACTGCCACCACTGCCCACTCACCGCGCAAGCCCCTGGACAGCTTGGCGAGCACCCAGCAAGCACCGTGGGGCCACCTGTCACCTTAGTGAGCTGCCATTTTGTGTAAAAATGGTGGCTTGGGTTTCTCTGTAAAAGTAATGTTGCATAAGTGGCAGCCCTAAAGGAGGCATTTAGGCAACATTATAGGCTTAGATGGCCCTTTATGGCCACAATTTATGCAACATTACTTTTATGGAGAAACCTGAGCCACCATTTTTATGCAAAATAGTGGATCACTAAGGGAATGGGTGGCCTCTGGGTGCTTGCGGACTGCACCAGCATCTGGCAAATGGGTCTCGTAAATGGCAGTGGCTCAGCAAATGGGATCTGGGAGTCTGAGCGGTGGGGAGTCTACTGGACTCCATCCCCTCTTGGACTCCCTCAGCATCCCTATTTACTAATTTCCCCCCCAACTTTTCCACTAAAAGTATCACTAAACTAGATTGTTGTTGTTGTTATATTTATATCCCACCTTTTTCCAATACTGGGACTCAAGGCAGCTTTACAACATTAAAACTTGTACAATTAAAACCTGTAAATAGAAATATAAATACAAGTGTACAAAACTTAAAATAGATTGTCTGACCTGGGTGTGTAATAGCTTTCTATATGAACAAGTGCAATTGATAGAACAGTTTTCTCACTCCATTACATTCATAATTTCATTAGGGATGGCGGAGAATTTCTCCCCGAAACTTCGGGGGGCCGAGCGCCAACGTGTTCGGCCCCCCGAACAATTTTCGGGGAGAAATTCTCCTGACCCCCCCGCCCCCCGCACCCCCCCGGGACTTACCTTTGCCGAATGTCCCTCCTGGCGGCGGGTCCAGCCGGTGGTTCGGGGGGTCTTCGTCAGGGGCGGGGGCGGCAGCCGATCTTTCGACCGGCTGCCGCCGCCGCCATTGCAATAAAAGAAAAAAAACAAAAACGCCCCCGTGATAGGCTACGTGACGATTAACGTAGCCTATCACGGCTAGATTTGCAAAGTCAGCCGTGATAGGCTACGTAAATCGTCACTTAGTCTATCACGGGTGACTTCAAAAAAAAAAAAAAAAGCACGTACGGATAATGGCGGTCCCCATAGGGAGCCGCCATTCACGTTCCTTATTTGGTCGCTGTAGTCTATGTAAATGTTTATGTAGACTATGGCGAAAATAAGGGCAACGCTATTTGCGTTGCCCTTATTTTTGCCGTAGTCTACGTAAATCTTTACGTAGACTACCGGGACCAAATAAGGAACAAAAATGGCGGCGCCCCATGGGGGCCACCTTTTGCGTATGTGCTTTTTTTTTTTTCAAAGTCACCTGTGATAGGCTATGTAACGATTAACGTAGCCTATCACGGCTGACTTTGCAAATCTAGCCGTGATAGGCTGCGTAAATTGTTACGTAGCCTATCACGGGGTCTTTTTTTTTTTTACTTTCGTAGTTCGTGGCTGGGGAGACGGGGCGCTTCTCCCCGGCCTGAATTTCGGCCGGGCGAGGCGAGACAGCTCCCCCCCCCTCGCCTGAACTTCGGGGGGAGAAGCGAAGCACCTCCCCCCCACTGCGAAGCAAGCTGCGAGACCAGGTAAGTTACTTTCGTACATCCCTAGTTCACACTTGAGTAATGTGCTGTTTTCCTGCTGCTCTCCTGCGTGCACTTGTCTGATCTCGGATGCTAAGTGGGGTCAGCCCCGGTCAGTAGTTGGATGGGCAATTGCCTGGGAATCAGGCTTCCTGCATTGAGCAGGGGGTTGTTGTTACAACTCCCTTCAATTGAGACTAAGTTTTACCCCCTCCTATCCCCCACTCCAGATGTGTTTTTTTTAAAAAAAATTAAAGGGTTATGCTCGCAGAATCTGGGCTTCTCTGTGATGTTTTTTTTTTCTAATTCAGGCATGATCTTCAAAGCTTCGAAGTTGTGAAGCTTGACAACTTAGAAGCTTCGAAGATCATGCCTCAATTAGGAAAAAAAAACGGTGTGGAGAAGCCCCAATTCTGCAAGGATAACGCCTTAATTTTTTTAAAAAAAACATCCAGAGCGGGGGATAGGAGGGGGTAAAACTTAGTCTCATTTGAAGGGATACATCAACCCCCTGCTCAGTGCAGGAAGCCTGATTCCCAGGTGGTCTCCCATCCAAGCACTGACCGGGACCAACCCCGCTTAGCTTCCAAGATCAGACAAGCGCACGCACATCCAGCCCTTTGCTTGTTGCTGAGGAAATGGGGGCTGCTGAGGAAGCTATGTGATCAGTAGCCGGAAGAAGACATGGGGCCATCGAGAGCTGTCATTGGACAGGAGGGAACTACAAACACCACCTCATATGGACAGGCGGGGGATGGGACTATGACTGGATATGGTAGCGAAGGAGGAAAATCAGAGCACATTAAGGGGAAATTCCAAGATATTAGGGTATTGAAAGTGGGAGCACGGAAGTGGGAAATTCCGGTTCCAATTCGAGGCGGCTACTGCGTAGTGTGAAACGCGGGCGGTGAAACCTCATTGGAAGCGAAAAAAGGCAGTAAGTGTAGATCCAGCCCAAGTTAGGGAAGGCTACTTTAATTTTTCCTCATATGGAAGATGCCCCAAACATTTATGTGCCTTTCAAAGCTCTGTGAAACACAGCATTACATTCCTACCTGAAGCTTTTGAATTGAAATAAATATTTCACCAGAAGAAGTCTATGGTCCCACATTGACAAACCTCAGGAAATGAACTTTTGTCTGCTGGTCATGTCATTGCATTTCCTGCTGGCCATATTATGTCAGAGTTGAAGCTATAAACACAACATTATCCCTCACTAAGATAGGCTTTAAAAGGTGATCTCCAAATCATGTCAAACACAGAATGAGGATTTGCAGAGAGTGACAAAACACAAACCCGTTACATTCTCTGTGAGTCTTTCAATAATGGAGTCCTGGGGCTCTGGATAGAGAGAAAATCTGTGTTAGAGAAACTCTCAGTAGTCCACTTCAATATACCAGGAATACATTAGTTGCAAAGGTTTGAGGTGTGTTAGGTATTTTCTCCCTCGCCAGGATTTATAAACTTAGCAGCATTACCATGGAAGGAGAACAGATCTGTTCCACTGTTTAGGGGAAAACTCATCTTTAACGTTTGACATGAGCTCATTTGTTTTGGTCCATTGTGCTGGTTCATTGACAGTTCATACAATCTGATGGCTTTTGGAAACAATGGAGACCTTTGCTGCTCATCAAACCTCATTCTTGATCTGTGGCGATTTCATAGACTGTAGGGAATTGTCATACAATTGTGTACATGCTAATAGGGAAAGTCTCAAGTAGGGATGTAAGAACTCACCCTAGCTTGGTTCCTCTGGGTGCTCGCCAAAGCAGCGCCTCCCCTCGCCCCCTCCCCCGGACCTGCGATCAGGTTGCCCATGAACTCAGCGAGTTCCCCAGACTCACTGCGATCCCATTCATTATAATCCCTCTAATATTGCACTTATGTCACTTTCCCAGCTCCAAACTGCTCATATTTAAATATGCACATTTTTTAACTTCCTGTTTTACATAGCAATCAAAGGTGCGAAAATGGTGGGCACTCACTCGATAGGACTGTGGTGAGTCCTGGAGAGCGCGAGTGGGCACGAGCAGGTGTGAGCAGGGGGTGAGGAAAGACAGTGTATCAGTGGGCACAGTCCGGAGGTCACGGGCAGAAGAAGCCTGACAAATTCCCAGTAGGGCACCTACGACATCCCTAGTCTCAAATAAACCATTGGATATGAATGATACTTCCCATCAGAGAGCTTTGGCTATTGGGTGATATAGGTAGGGATGTACGAAAGTCACTTACCTTTTCACGGATCTGCTTCGCGGTGGGGGGGGAGGCGCTCCGTCCCTCCTCCTGGAATCCCCCCTGGAATCCTCGATGGGGATTCCACTCTGTCCCTCCCCCCAGAGTCCTGCCCAGCCAGCTCCGCACTCCGCACCGCACTGCCAGACATCTGGCCGCTGGGTAGCAGGGACGCAAATGGCGGCTGCTGTAGCCGCCGCTGTTTGCATCCCTGTATTCAAACGTGATAGGCTACGTAAAGACTTATGTAACCTATCACGTCTGGGTTAAAAAAAAAAAAAAACCAACGCGTACGCAAATGCCGGCAGCTACGTATGCGTTTTATTGTTTGTTTGTTTTTTAACCCAGATGTGATAGGCTACGTAAGTCTTTACGTAGCCTATCACGTCTGTGTAAAAAAACACACACACACAAATGACTAGACTACAAATGGCGGCAGCAGCAGCCGGTTGGAAGACCAGCCGCTGCTGCCGCCGAAGCCACCGCCGGAGCCGCTGCCGTCCGGAACATCCGCCCCAGGTAAGTCTCATCCTGGGGGATCCGCGGGGGGGGGGTGGCGGGGGCATGGCAGGCTGTCCTGCCATGGATTTCAGGGGGCTGAATGCACTGGCATTTGGCCTCACCGAGATCCACGGAGGAATTCTCTGACATCCCTAGATATAGGAATGAAATAATAAATAATCTAGTCAGTATAGGAGTTAACATTCCCTCTTTTGTGCATGTTCAGTCTGTGAGTGCTGGTGCTTCTGTAGCCAACATTATGTCACCCACAAGAGGGTGGCATCAACAAGCTTGGGGGCAAACCCAAGGTTTACAGAAGCACACACAGATACACACAAAGCCTTTAGGAAAAAAAGTTGCCCCCAGAAATGCACAACAAGGACTGAGCATGCTTCATGTCCAAAGTAGGGAGGTCAGATTTCAGATTTCTATGCACCTGACCAACAAATTCTGCAGCAAACTGGCTTTTCCCAAGTCACATGGATCCCATGGTCCAGCAGACCAGTTGCTGTTGCTTTACGTTCTGGATTTGTATGCAAATTTAGCTTTAGAAAAATACATAAAGTA
Organism: Heloderma suspectum; assembly: GCF_057233095.1. Taxonomy (NCBI): domain Eukaryota; kingdom Metazoa; phylum Chordata; class Lepidosauria; order Squamata; family Helodermatidae; genus Heloderma; species Heloderma suspectum. Next base: position 29,073,420 of record NC_139469.1, read on the forward strand.
TTTAAAAAAAAAAAAACAGCCAAAAATGTGCATTCCCCCTACAGGCTAAAACATAACATTGCACATTGGGGGGGATCTAGGGGGGATTTGAACATTTTTCATAGGTGCAAATTTGCACAATTGCAAATTTGTGCAAATTTGGGCAATTGGAAAAATCCGATTCCGTCAGTGAGTGGGCAACAGAACAAAAGTTGCATGACCATGCATGGAGATGGAACAGATATTACAACATCCGTACATCCCTAGTCCGAAGGATGCTGACTGACTGTTGGGTAAAAGTAGAAAACTGGGGGTGGTGGTGATGGGGTGGCATGGCTGGAATTGTAAACAACAGCATTCCATACTGCAATATTTTGTTGCTGTTCCCAATTGCAATTTATCATTTTCTTTGTGTTACAACTACCTCAAGGCCACAGTTCCTCCCCCCCCCCTTTAACCTATTGGTCCACTTACACTAGTGATGTCACCTCAACTCAAAATTGGTCAGCTCGTAATTCGAATCTAGGAAGTTTGTAATTCTCAAATGCATAGTTAATAAGCCCCAACCATTCCAGTGAAATGTGTGTGTGTGTGTGTGTGTGTGTGTGGTCATTCATACCAAGATAGACTATGAGCTCATTGATTCATTCATCCATTCATTACATTTCTATACCACCCCAAAACTGAAGCTGTTTGGGCAGTTCACAAACATTAAAAACCATTAAAGTGTACCATCAAATCATTCAAAATACAGTATCAAATCATTCAAAAATGTCCTGTTCACAATCCTGAATGCGAACGGGAGCACATTTTCTCCAAAAATGTTTCCAAATCCCCCAACTTGCCTGCACGTTCACAAAATGTGTACTTGAAAAAAATCACAATTTCATTAAAATTCACAGCTTTCTCAAAATAGACATGTTTAAAATCACCCATTCTTTCATCTACAGGGGAAATTTGTGTAATTTTGAAATTTGCACAAACATGGTAATGGTTTGCACAATTTTCATGTCCTATAGCTTGAGATTAAAAGAAATCTTTAATGTGGGAGAAAGAGAAACTGACAGATTGGTCCATCCCTACTCATGTTGCAATATGTCATGGTATGTGGGGAAGAAAACAACACCATATTACAACACGCACTACATTGCCATGATTCACAGATAATTTTTTGCTTGAAATCTATAACATTGGATTTGTAACTCAGGAAACAAATCATGAATTATGGGAGATAGTGGAATATCACAACTTGGGATGCATGTGTTGTGTAAAATCCATTCCATCTGTGTTTCACAGATTGTCAGGCACCTTTCATTCTGTCATCCTCCCATTGGTTCAATCAGATTTATTTATTATTATTTTCCCGACTTTGCACAAGGAAATTGGAATGATTCGATGATTTTGTCTTCCAGACCCTTCCCTGGAGAACAGAGATGCTTTCAACTAGGGATGTATGAGAAATTCATTTCAATTCATTTTTGATCAGTATTTATTTACCCAGTTTGCACCTTCCAAACCAAGCATGGACTCAGATGCATTCTACAGTCAGAGTCTGTACATTTCAGAGCTTGCCATGTGATTTGTGGAGCAAAAAGAATCCATTCGACAGCATTTGGTAAATGTGCATGAAAAATGCATACTTGGGGGGGGAGTGCACAAATACACTATAATCAATGGGAGCAGAATGCATGCATTTCAAAGATGCACACCACTATTGTGTACATTTGGAAAAAAGATGCAGGAAAATATGCGTAGATTTTTCTGTGAAACAGATGAGCTCACAATCTGAGACAGACTCAAGTTGGAACAAGCTTTGAGATGGAATTCGGAGCACCTCAGTGAGCTCAAGTTTTGCTGACTTGCACATCTGTACTTTCAATAATTCACGTCTTGATTCTTGATATTCATCATGACACTATACGGAGGGAGCAATCCTATGGCCTCTAGACAGCTGCTAGACGGCCATAGGATATATCATTTTTGGGGAACTGACCTCAGAGCTTGCACTCTGAGGTCTGTTCCCAGAGAACCGACCTCCCCACACTTCCACGCTGCCTCAGAGGCAGCACAGAACAGCCCCGTCCTCCACACTCGCAAGAGGAGAATGGAAAGGCCGGCCAAAACTGGGCATTCTGGGAGGTGTTACGGGGCAGGGAGGGCGGAAACGCCTGTATGATGCATCCTATGTTTCATACAGCACCCTTCTTCCCTACTCCATGCTCCCACAAGCACCCACAATTGGCTGTCTAGCTAAAAATGCAGGGCAGGAGAAGTGCAGAGGGAACGATCCCCACCATGCTTCTCCTGCCCTGCTTTGGATAGATGGTTGCCTACGGGTTCGGAAGTGGCCACCTATCTGGATAGGATTTGTGCCCTAAACCACCTTTCAGTGTGAAGTGAGGGGGCTTCTACTATTAGAAGCTATAATCATGAGCTTCCTATTCTTGAACCTGAATCTACAGGCTCAACTGTGGTGTTGTTTTTGTTTGTTCAATATGAAGTTGGCCAAAGTACTTATTGCAAAGTTGGATGTTTACAAATCATTTTCAACTCCCTGTGTCAAAATATTCTCTGTGAACATTGTTTATATCTCCCTTACTGTGTAGTTTGCCATTCCTCTTCCATGTGTTCAGTGCATTGGTGATTGAATTTAATGAACACCCTTGTTCAGAGGTTTTGCAGAAGACTGAAAAGGTCTATGGTGTGCATTTTTCAAAAGGCATAAGTATTTGTAATAGAAGCAGGAAGAAAAAGCCTTTAAAATGCATGGTGGAATTTTTGTATGGAACGTCTGCAATCATGCTGTCAGTTATTAGAGCTGAAAGCAGTAAAAGTGCTACCCCTTTCCACAAACTCCCAAACTTTCTAGGTATTCAGTATTAATTGCCATGTACACAGATGACACTTAGATAAATACTCCTTTATTCATAGATCATAGAATCATAGAATAGCAGGGTTGGAAGGGCCCTACAAGACCATCGAGTCCAACCCCTTGCTCAATGCAGGAATCCAAGTCAGAGCATCCCTGACAGATGGCTGTCCAGCTTCATCTTGAATGCCGCCAGTGTGGGAGAGCCCACCATGTCCCTGGGCAATTGGTTCCATTGCCGTGTTGCTGTAACAATCAGGGAGTTTTTCCCTGATGTTCAGCTGGAATCTGGCTTCCTGTAACTTGAGCCCATTCTTTCGTGTCCTGCACTCTGGGATGATCAAGAAAAGATCCTGGCCTTGCTCTCTGTGATAACCTTTCAGGTACATACAATGCGACATTTGTGATGCAGTTCACAAAAAAAGGGCATACAAAATGCATACATTTGAAAAATGTACACAAAAACAATCATTTGCAAAATGTGCATGAATTTGAAAAAAAATGCATAAAAATGTACATCACACAGTGCATAGTTAAACTATAGAATTCACAGCCACAGTTATCCTAGTTCAACATATAGTGTGGGATGCAGGGGTACTACACCAGTGGGGATCAATGAATTGTGTTACACACTTGCATGAACAAGGGACAGGAATACAGGCTGGGGATATGCAGATTGCAGTAGATTTGATTTAGTGCAGGGGTAGGCAGCACGGTGCCTCCAGTTGTTTTGGACTACCATTCCCATTATCCTGTACTTTTGGCCAAACTGACTGGGGCTGATGGGAGTTGCAGCCTAAAACATCTAAAAAGCACCAGGCTGCCTACACCCAGATCTATGTGTCACGCATGGACTAGGGGCAACTGCAGTGCGAAGAGCAGATTAATACTCTTAATAACAGCATCCCTCTGTTTACCTCTTTACTTTATCCCATAGAAGTGTACAGGTGCCATTCACACTTATTGAAAGCAATTCCATGATAAGGAACAGCATGGTTGTAAGAGCTCATGCCACTACCAGCACAGAGTCGATGTGAATGTGTGTGGGTTAGGGATGTATGAGAATGTGAAATCCATTTCATTTAGTTAAAAAAACAAACAAATCAGGATTGACCCAGTTTGTACCTTCCAAATTGAACATGGACTCATATGGAATCTGTTATCAGAGTCCTTACTTTACTGAGCTTGCAGTGTAAATTGTGGATCCCCCCCCACATGTGTTCCACTGCATGCATGCCTTAGAAAAAATGCATGCAAAAAGTGTACTTTTAGAAAATGCACACAAACACTGTGTAATGGGAGAAGAATGCACACATTTCAGAGATGCACACAACTGATGCCTACATTTGGGAAAATATGCACAAAAATATGCATGGATTTTCATGCAAAAAAACAACAACCCATGCAATATGATACAGACTCAAGTCAGAATGAGCATTCAGAGAACTTCAGTAAACTTGAGGTTTCCTGATTCACACATCCTGTATGTGTGTATACTGGGGCGTGTGTGTGCAAAATACCTGGACCCCAGGCAGGGCTTTTTGCAATGCATACACTCTCCAAACATGCCACTGAACAGATATAGGCTGCTTCATTTATTTGAGGGTTCGGTTTTTTTTATGCCAAAGCCCAGGGAAAGGCTTGAAGGCCTGTAACAGAGTTTTACTTTGGAGATTAACAGGTTTGGCTGTATAGACCACCTGGTTGGGAGATATCTGGAAGCTGTATGTAACTGCTCTGTGCTCTTTTGGGTGTAAGTGACATAAATTGGTTTGGGGTAATTTTGGGGGGCTCTGGAGGCTTGTAAGATTCAAACTTCTACATTTGCATACCTTCCCTTCCCAAATTAGAGATCTTACACACTGTCCAAGAGACTGAAAGAACTGGGCATGTTTAGCCTTGAGAAGAGAAGACTGTGGGGAAATACGATAGCGCTCTTCAAGTACTTGAAAGGTTGTCACAGAGACGATGGCCAAGATCTCTTCTCAATCATCCCAGAGTGCAGGACATGGAACAATGGGCTCAAGTGACAGGAAGCCAGATTCTGGCTGAACATCAGGAAAAATGTCCTGACTGTTAGAGCAATACGACTGTGGAACCTATTACCTAGGGAGGTGCTGGGCTCTCCCACACTGGAGGCATTCAAGATGAAGCTGGACAGCCATCTGTCAGGGATGCTCTGACTTGGATTCCTGCATTGAACAGGGGGTTGGACTTGATGGCCTTGTAGGCCCCTTCCAACCCTACTATTCTATGATTCTATTTGGAAGAGACTTTCATTAATATTGATTCTCATCATTTAGATTTTGTTTCATTTCCAGGCTATCTCTACCCATATACATGTATACGCAACCTGTCTTTGCAGTTCAGTTTTTCTCAGTTTGTGCTACCATGTCATTGGCAAGTTTTGAATGTAAGGATGGGTGAGAAATTTGTTCTGTACTTCTGTTTACATTTCAAATCCATGCTTCTGGAACCTAACCATGAAGCAGAACACAGTTAGACATCAGAATCCAAATGTTGTAAAGTTTGTGATGTAGTTCACGAAAAAAGTGCATACAAAAATGCATACAGTTGAAAAAATGTACACAGAAACAATCCTTTGCAAAATCTGCATGTATTTGAAAAAAATGCATAAAAAATGTACGTCACACAGTGCATAGCTAAACAATAGAATTTGCCGCTGCAGTTACCCTAGTTCAACATATAGTGTGGGATGCAAGGTACTGGACACTGGTGGGGATCAATGAATTGTTCTCCACAGGTGCATTGTACCCCTGCACCCCTCAATATGCCCCCCACTCCTCAAATGAGGAGAATTGTGATATCTGCAAAAAGTGGAACATCTATACAGGGGAATGGCATTTTTCTGCACATTTCTTCAAATATATGTATTTTTTGCCTAATACATACAGGGTTTTTGCAAGCAACTTTTCTAATATAATGTATATATGAATGTTATTTTACCTAATGTATGCATTTTTGTATGCATCTTTGGATTGGACAAGTGCATTATAAAATTTGGAAAAGTGTGAATTTCGCCAATTAGCTGAGTTTTGATTTTCATAGTTGCCTGAAAGTGCAAAATCAAGTACGTTCACATTAAAACATGAACTGAACAAATTTCTCACCCATCCCTATTTGGGATATGCTGGCAGGATTCAGCAACAGAGGAAGGAGACAGAGAGAGCTCCAGGAATGGAACCCAAGGCAGGTCTACAAACAGGAAATAGTAGCATGATGTCCCAGGGATTCCTGGCATTGAAGTCAAGATGGAAACTCCAGCCAGCTGGTTCTGGTCTGCTGGCTGGAACCAGTGATGAAGGGAACAAGTCAGGCAGGTCAGGCAAGAGCCAGACCTGAAAAGAACAACAGCTTGGAGAGAAAAGAACTAACGCAACAGCTCCTCCACTGTGAATGGTTGGATGTACAATGCAATGGCGCCATAAATATCCCTAGTGGCTTGCTAAATAGCCTCAGTAACTAATCAGGCTGCAGTAGGTCAATGTGCAAACAGGTAGATGGCTGAGTTTCTGAAGGAAAAAGGGCTGGAAAGATCCAGCCTATAAATTCCACCCTGACTAATGATGAACAAATCTGTCAATTTTGGTTTCTCTCAGTTCCTTATTTTTGTTCCATTCAGTTTGGCCCGAACCTTGAGCATTTCCCCCAATGTTATGTTTATGCATCCCAAACGCTGAGATTTTTTTAAATGCATGAAAATGTCTGCTGTATTGTTTCTCCCCATACATGAATTTTGTGTGCACGTGCCTCTAATATATACATTTTGGTGTGCTTTTTTTTAAAAAAAAAATGGAGAATTTCAAAGAAGAGCAAATTTCTAAGGATAACTGGGTTTCCGTTAGCGTATTGATTCACAAGTGTGAAATTAGGTAAGTTCACATTAAAATGTGAATCAAATGAATTTCTCCCTCAGCGCTAATCCTAATACACCAGCACACTTCTGAAATCAGGTTTATACATGATATGATGTTATGTATTTATGTGAGGCTGTAAGTTTTACTTCCATGCACAAATCTGATCTTGTTTACTTCAGGAACAACTTTGCTGAAAGCTGGCAGTGACATCTGAGGAGGAGAGCAGTGATGGGAAGGAGCTCTCTCCACTTTACATTTACAATAGACCCTCTTGTTTTGACCACCAGTAGCCTTCATTTCCCCCCCACCCATCTTTTCCAAGCCAGCCTGGCTCCCCTCCCCCACTTTCCTTTCCCCTTTTCCTTTTTTTTTTTTGTCAGTCTAGTTCAAAGGCTTTGTTAATTCTCCGCCATGAAAATGGAAGTTTCATACACATTGACATAATTAATGAAGAGGCAGGCAGCATGCTCTACCAATTAACACCACAGGGAAAAGCAAAATTGGCTTCCTCCTCACATGTTGTGCCAAAGTTAAGGACTGTAACACACAGCAAATAAATAGAGATGCTTTTAATGAGCTGCAAGATCGAGCCGCGGAGCTCAGGAGCTCAGGAAGGATGTTGGGTAAACACTGCCAACTATTTAAACTGTTAAGCGTAATTGATGAGCTTAGTTAAAAGTTTTAGGTGGTGGGTGGGATTGGACGGGGGAGATTGTCAAGGGTTGAGTTTTATTCACTGTATGTACTTTTCATTCATTCATTCATTCATTCATTCATTTGCCAGTAAGTCAGGGCTTGATATTAATACTCATGGAACCTAGGAAATAGTAACAGTTGGTCTCTTGACACATGACTTTTTTTTTAGATGTACAACTATGATTTAAAAAAAAATATCATAGAAATAAAAATGGAAAGGGTTAATACAGGAAAGAAGTATATCATACAAGTGTACTTTTTCTAATAACTGGGATTAGCTGTGACTCCAGCCCTTTACAGATGTTGGAAACCATTCATGCAGGCTTGGTAGGGGTAGGACCACAGTGGTAGACTCCATCTTTGACCTATATGCCTGAAATGAGCCTACATGTGTGTACACTAGGGATGTGTCAATCAGCGAGATGTGAGTTTGCCAAAGTTCTCCGAGTTCCATCTCAAAGCTATCCCCAACTTGAGTCCATATCAAATTGCTAGCATTTTTTTTCCTTGTGGCATGAAAATCCATGTGTATTTTTGTATGTATTTCCCCAAATGTATGCATCTGTTGTGTGCATCTTTGAAATGTATGCACTATTCTCCCACTGATTAAAGTGTATCCATGCACATTTTTTGGAAATACACATTTTTTTAGCACATTTTTTCAGAGTACACATGCTGTGGAACACATTTCCTGGGGTCCATGAATCACGTTACAAGCTCAGAAATGTACGGATTTAAACCGCAGACTGAGTCTGGGTCCATGTTCAGTCTGGAAGGTGTGAACTAGATACATCCTGATTGAAAATGAATTGAAACAACTTTCTCATACATCTGTAGTGTACACTTGTACATGCATTTGTTTTAGACAGTGACCCTGGAAGTGGTTTTAAGGTAAGCTCAAGGAGGATCAAGGGGTTATCTCAAGCCAACCCTGGCCTTTAACACTCTCAGGGCTGGCTCTCTGTGCCAGCAATAGTCAGGTCCTGGCTATGTCTGTGTGCTCTTCCAGTTTCTCTAAATGTCTGCTTGCCAGTTTTCCCTGCCCATAGTCCTGTTTCTTTGTCCAGCTTTCCTTTGGGCTAGATGCTCCATAGCATTCCTGATCCAGACTGTCTTGGATAAGATGCTCACTGTGGATCATGCCCTGTGATTGAGTCATCTGTTGTTTTTCCTCTCTTCTGACAACCTCCTTGCTTGAAGATATTCCTTAGGTGGTGGTGGCAGCGGTGATATTATGATTGTTATCATTATAATCATTGTTGTTGTCTTAGAACATTAGGGAGGCATGATCCTTCTTTATCCTGGTCACAACTAGGGATGCACGGATTGTGTAAAATCTGTTCCGTCTATGTTTCGCAGGTTGTCCAGTGCCTTTCATCCTGTCATCTGCCCATCGACAGAACTGGATTATTATTTTTTTCATTTCTGAATTTGCACAAATTCACACATGCAAAAAATGTGCAAAGTCCCACAAAATGTGCCAATACACCCAACATGTGCATTTCACTCTTTAACCTATGGGAGGATTGCAGATTTTTTCCTGTTTTTTTTTTTTAATGCATATTTTTCTATCACAAAATTTGGTCAAAATTCCCAAAGGTCAGAAAAACAGTCTGCAACTCCATGGAATCCACCCAACAGGGGAAAAGCTGGACTGCGAAGGGATCTGCGGGTTGGGTTCAGAAAAAATCCAAACTCATGTGGTTCTGTTGCGGAATACTCTGACATCCCTAGTCACAACTAATTCAATACATCTTCATGATGTTTTAATGTGGACTTATTGCTGTTTTCATATTTTTGGCTATCCTAGCTGTTCTCTTTAGTTTCCCCTCCATCATCCATTTTTCTTCATGCCACCTTCTTCCACATTGTCATTTTTTTCTCCTTTCCCCTCAAAACCTTTCTAACCCCATATTCTTCCTTGGAGATTCTTACTTGGACTGTGTACTGAAGTCTGAGTATAAATTAGGAACCCCAGAGCTGGACATGGCATCTGTTGCTTTAACTCTTGGGCACCAACCAAAGCATAAATAGTGCTAGGAATGGGAGACAGTTTTGTTCAGCTCAAGAACTTACCAAAGTGCACAAATTTCCTCATGAATGGAACAGAATGAACTTGAGATTAAAACAGTTTGAATGTGGGAGACAGCAAAACTGATGGATCCATTTATTCAGGCAGAGGGCTTTGAGTGCTTGGCTCTTACAAGTCTGTTTTCAGCCTTTCTTTTTCTGACATACTTTAGCACCTACTTAGCAGGCAGGCCTGATACGGTCCTCTCCATGCTGGGAAGAGGTGTACCTCTGGTGCAGATCAGTGACAATTTTGTTTCAACTCCTTTTGGATAAGAATGAACTAAAATTCACAAGGTTCTTGATATTTAGGAGAGAATGCTTGGCAATTCTTAAAAAAAATAGAATGCAGAAGAAAGCAAAATGGAAGGATCTGCTGGCCTCCACTTTGAACTCAATACTGTGATTAGAAAATAGTTACTGCAGCACTGACTTTATATTCTATGGTTGGAAGAGCTGTAACCTATTAAAACTGGATCTTGTTGGCACTGAGAGGGTTTACCTATGCCTGAGGCAGGAGTTCAGAGGCAGGGGGCTGACGTAGGCATCTCCAGAAAGAGGACAACATTTTGCATCCCCCGCACACCAATACACTCTTCCCTCCCTCCGACACACGCACGTACATGAGCGCGCACGCACACTTTCCCTCAAAAAACCCAGAAGCAGGATCTCCGAGTGCTTACTCGTAGAGCATCTTCGGGGAAGCAGGCCCCTAAGTGCTGCTTCCTTGAACATCTCTGGTAGTAAATTAGGTGGTAATTTCAGTAGTGGTGGTGTGTAGGGATGTATGGATTTTGTTAAATCCCTTCTGTTTGTGTTTCACAGTTTGGCAGGCACCTCTTGTTCTGTTGTCCATTCATTGATAGAAACAGATTTTCTCAGTTTCCCGGATTTGCATTCATGTGCACTTGTGCAAATGTGCACTTCTGAAAATACACAAATCTCCCCCAAATGCACCCCCCCATATGCATGTGCATGCTTTAACCTATGAGGGAAAATGCATGTTTTTGGTGGGTTTTTTTTTTTTACGCTGTATTTTTCTATGACTTAATTTGCATAAAATTAAAATTGCTGGAATTTTTTTTTAAAAAAATGGTCCACAGGTCCACAGAAACTGTGTGACTTGGGAAAGCTGGTCCACTGTAGAATCCATGGGATGCACAGGTCCACAGAATCTGTGTGACTCGGGAAAAGCTGGTCCACTGCAGAATCCATGGGATGGATTCATAGAAATCCAAACTCATTTCAATCTGTTGCAGATTTCTCCAACATCCCTAGTGGTGGTGCGTAGGTTATGGGAGTGAGAAAGAACATCTGGGGGCCAATGAGGCCCATGGGACATGGGTTGTACTCCCCTAGTTTAGAAAGCGGGAGCAGATCATTACGGAAGCAGGCAATGAAAAAAAGGAAGTGACTGGAAATAACTGGAGGGGGGAGGAAATGGATGAACATAGGACGCTGTTTTTTTAGCAAGACTATTTATTTATCCAGCCTAGCATATTCTAACTTGTAGCAGTACTTGAAGGTATAGGTCGGTTCTTCTGTTTTAACAAGTACTGGAGACACCAGGGATTAAACCTGGGACCTTGTCCTAGCACAGCATGTGCACTGCCACTGAGCTGAGGTCCCTCCACTGAACGGAGAGACAGAAGTACCAGGATGTTGGAAAGACTGGGTAGGGGCTGACCATGCAATGCCCTTGGAATCTAAGAATCAAGCAAAGTCCTGAGCTCTTCTGAACCATCAATATTTTGCAAATCAGATAAGCCAGGCTGTTCATCAAGCCCCTCTTCAGGAACATAAGCCTGGCCAAGCACACTCAGACCCCTGGTGACTATGATTTTTATTTTTAAAATGTTAGATTATGAGGGTCTTGACATAATTCATCATCAGATAAGGCCACTGGACAGGTGTTAGAGGGGTAACCCTTGCCCTTGCATTCCCCCAAAGGGGCAACCCTGACTGTGGTGTCTCCCCTTCTCCTGGGGAAAATGCTGAACAAGGGGCCTGCTGCTGTGAGGAGCCAACCCCCTCTGTCCTCCAGGAGTCTCTCTGGGGCGGCACAGGTAGCCAGTAAGCAACAAGATAGTGGGATGCTGTGGCAGCCTACATGGGAGTAGGGGTGCACGAAAGCCACTTACCTGGTCTCGCAGCTTTTTGCGGTGGGGGGGAGGCGCTTCGCTGCTCTCCCCCCGAAGTTCAGGCCGGGGGGGGAGGCTTCCCGCCTTGCCTGGCCAAAATTCAGGCCGGGGGGGAGGCGCCTCGCCTCGCCCGGCCGCGAAATAAAAAGTAAAAAAAAAACGCCCCCGTGATAGGCTACGTGATGATTAACATAGCCTATCATGGCTAGATCTGCAAAGTCAGCCGTGATAGGCTACATAAATCGTCATGTAGCCTATCACAGGTGACTTAAAAAAAAAAAAGCGCGTACGCAAATGGCGGACCCCATAGGGAGCCGCCATTCCCGTTCCTTATTTGGTCGCTGTAGTCTACGTAAATCTTTACGTAGACCATGGCGAAAATAAGGGCAACGCAAATAGCGTTGCCCTTATTTTCGCCGTAGTCTACATAATCTTTACGTAGACTACAGTGACCAAATAAGGAACGTGAATGGCGGCTCCCTATGGGGGCCGCCATTAGCCGTATGCGCTTTTTTTAAAAAAAAAAGTCACCCGTGATAGGCTACGTGACGATTTACGTAGCCTATCATGGCTGACTTTGCAAATCTAGTCGTGATAGGCTACGTTAATCGTCACGTAGCCTATCATGGGGGCTTTTTTTTTTTTTTACTTTTATTGGAATGGTGGCGGCGGCAGCCGGTCGAAAGATCGGCTGCCGCCCCCGCCCCTGACGAAGACCCGATGAACCGCCGCTGGGACCCGCCACTGGGAGGGACATTCGGGAAAGGTAAGTCCCGTCCCGGGGGGTGGTGCGGGTGGTGGGGTGTGTGTGGAGAATTTCTCCCGGTAACTTCTTCGGGGGGCCGAACACGTTGGCGCTCGGCCCCCTGAAGTTTCGGGGAGAAATTCTCCGCCAACCCTACATGGGAGCCTGGTCTCACTCTCTTCCTCCCCAAGCAGGGGGCTATGGCAGGAGATGTGGTGCAGGTGGGGATGTACAGACTGTGCAAAGTCCGCTCTGTCTGTGTTTCATGGATTGTCAGGTGCCTCTTGTTCCATCAACCACCAACAGACGGATGCATTTTTTTTTCCACCATTCAGGAAAATAGCAGGGATGTACGAAAGTAACTTACCTTTTCGCGGATGTGATTCACCGTGGGGGGAGGTGCTCAGTCCCTCCCCCCGGAATCCTCAACAGGGGGGAGGCAATCCGGTCCTCCCCCCCAGAATCCTGCCTGGCTGGCTCCACTCCACGGTGGCTCTGCGGAGAAGCAGGACAGGGCCTTCAGCAGCCGGACTTCTGGCCGTGGAGCTGCTGCGGATGCAAATGCGTTCCTTATTTTTCCACCATTTTACCCTATGTAAATATTTGCGTAAGCTATTACGGCAAAAAATAGGAACGCAAATAGCTCTCACTATGCTATTTGCGTCCCCCCTTTTTTTTTTTGCCATAATAGCTTACGTAAATATTTACGTAGGCTAAAATGGTGAAAAAAAGGGAACGTAAATGGCGGCCGCTGGATCCACCGCCATTTGCATACACTTTTTTTTTTCCTTGCCATGATAGGCTACGTAAATACTTACGTAGCCTATCACGGCAAACAGCAGACACAAATGGTGGCCGTGGCAGCCGGTCGAAAGACCAGCCTACTCCGCTGGAGCCATCGCTGGAGCTGCTGCCACTGGAACATCCGCCCCAGGTAAGCTTTGTCCTGGGGGGGGGGGAATCAGCAAGGGGGCGGGGGGTGGGAGTCTATTCCGCCACGGGTTTCGGGGGGCCGAATGCCAGTGCATTCGGCCTCACTGAAATCCATGGCGGAATTCTCCGCCATCCCTAGAAAATATGCAAATAATTACATAAATATTTATGTAAGTATTTACGTAATTCACCTTAGTACGTAACATTTAGCATATCGTCCCCCATTCCATTCAGCGTTTCCTGAGCAGAAATGTGCATATTTTCCTAGCAATTTATATGTGTAAATCTTGGGGAAATGAAAAAAACCACCTAAAAGTCCACTGACTCCAGGCAGCCTGAGGGGGTCGCTCCGCAGCAGATTCCTCAGGTCAGATTCTTGGAAATCTGAGCTCATTCTAGTCCGCCTCAAATTTCTCCAGCATCCCTAGATGGAGTGAGGAGAAACATGCTTGTGAAACAGGATGGTGGTGATGGTGATGAACTGGAATATGGAAGAATTGTCTTCCTTTCACCTCCTTCACTTATTTCATATGACAACCTCCCCTTCCATTATTTGCAATGCAAACACTGTGGTCAATATGGAATTAATAAGCTCTAAGTATCTATCATTCTACCTTTGGTGTGTAGGTAGTGGATGTGCCAGCTCGAATAGCTAATAAATCCATCAGCTTTGAGGGTTTTCTTTCTCACTTCTACTGAATGGTGAGTGTATGTGACAGCCTGTGGTTCTGTCAGAATGAATTGTCCCCCGTGGAAAGTTGGCAGCATGGTAAAGTGACAACTTAATGGAAGTTAAAACACTCTAATGGCAGCGTCTGGTGAAAGTAGGAAGAAAGTCATCCCCAGCATGTGCCCCAGCTTTGGGGAATGTCTCTTTGTATTGCCAGCTCCAGGTGAGATATATTACAGCTTTCGGAAGCTCATGTTTACAGGTATGTATTCAGTGAAATGCAATACTCTAAGATACAGTTTACTAAACTCTATGATTCTGGGTTCAGGAGGCCCCCCCTAGCTCTTTTATCATACTTTTGCATGCTAGAGCATTAGAGAGTTATTAGAGAGTGTTTATTTCAAAAGCCATTTAAACAGATATGTTTACCTATAATAGGGATGGACAAATCTGTCAATTCCAATCTGTCTGTCTGTCTGTCTGTCTGTCTGTCTTTCTTTCTTTCTTTCTTTCTTTCTGCGTTTCTTTCTTTCTTTCTTTCTTTCTTTCTTTCTTTCTCATTTCCAATCTTAAATTCAGTTCATCTCAAAACTTGAGAATTTTCCCAGTCTTAAATTCAGTTTGTCCTGAACATTTGATTTTTTTTTTTTAAGTTTGCATGGATATTTCAGCATGTTTTTGTGTACGTTTCTCCTCGTACTTTCCGTTTTGTACACAATTTTGCCTAATATACATACTTTGCAAGCAATTTTCTGATTATTATGCATTTTTGAACATCATTTACACTAATATATGCATTTTTTGTGTGCACTTCCCTCTAATATACACATTTTTGTAAACATGTTGTTGTTGGAGAAATCCACTGCAAAATTTGGATGTGCGAAATTCACAGGATAACTGAGCTTTGGTTCATAAGTTGATTTAAAAGTTTGTATTAATATACGATCTGAACACATTTAATAAACAGACAAGTTTACCTATGAAAAAGAGGGCAGGGAAATAATATTCCTGTAGAACTCAGTTCATTGAACCACTAAGTGATATCTGTGTTATTTTCTATTTTGTGCCTCATTAATTGGCTTTAAAATTAAAGTTCTGTCTGACCAGGTACAATATGCACCAGTATGTAATATGGGAGGGGGAAGGGATCTATTTGCTGGCTACAGTGGAAGGGCCTTTATGTTTCTGTTTCATGGGCATTCCCCCCAAATTTTGTCTAAGGTGAAATGTAGGGATAGGAAAAGCAAGGATGCTGGAATTCCCTGAAATTCTCTGAACTTCACTTCAGAGCTTGATTTGGCTCATTCCCATTCTCATTTGTAACCTGTTTTGTTTGTCTGTCTGTTTGTTGTGTTTTGTTCATTCAAATGGGAGAAGTGCACATTTTGAAAGGAAAATGTGCACATTTTTTTTTCAAAAATGTCCACTTTACCCCAATTGACTAAAGCATGAAATAGCAATTATTTAAAAGTGCACATTTTTAAAGTGCACATTTAGCAAATGTGAACATGAGTTCAGGAATCTGCAAACATTTTCAGAGACCATGTGCTCACATTCACAATTGGGGTTAGGAACTGGGCATTTTTAAATGATTTGTGAACTGAAACAAAATTCTTGTACATCTCTCTCAAGAAAAATTGGAAGTTTCTGCTCCGGTGAAACAGCTAAGAGATTTTGGGGAATAATAAAAAAAAGGTTTCTGATCAGATTTTGAAAATGTCTCAGGGCAGGGATTCTGTGCTGGGGGTATGATTCCTCTCTCACATCTGAAGTTCTGGAGGGATTCTGGAGCTGGCAAAGGCACTCTTCCTGCAGTAGGTAAAGTTGATAAGACCTGGAATTAAAGTTGCTACCAAATTTCAGTGATAATGAAGTGTCAAACTGAATTTGGAAGTCTCTGCTCAGGAGAAACATCTGAGGAATTTCCATGGAAGGGGGAAAAAAGGGTATTTTTGATGAAATGTGTACCATTTTCCAGGGATATGCTAATGACTAACAATGTGAAGGTCTAACATGAAAACTCAAATAGGATCATTTGAGCATTGTTTCTTGTAATAGAACTTGTTTGAATGCAAACAGTGATTTGTTGGGGTCTGGGCTGACAATGACTGATCAGGAAAGAGATCTCAGGGTCTTGGTGGATAGTTCCATGAAAACAAGTGTGCAGTAGCTCTGAAAAACACAAAATTCCATGTTAAGATTCATTGGGAAAGGAATTGAAACTACAACTGCCAATATCACGCTGCCTTAATACTATGGTACAAACATTTGCAGAGTTTGCACAGTTCTACTAATTGCACCTCAAAGAATGTTATTGTAGAACTTGAAGATGTGCAGAAAAGGGCAACTAAGGCTGTGGTCCTATATCTTCATACCTGGGAGTAGACCCTATTAAATTCAATGGGACATACCTGAGTAAAAGTGTAGAAAATAGCACAGTAAAATCATCAAGGAACTAGAGCAAATCCCCCTGAGAAAAAGTTACAGAGTTTGGGTCTTCTAAAAAGACAAGCATGTGGGGGTTGGGATGATAAAGGTGTATACAATTATGCATGATGTGGAAAAGGTAGATAGTATCTCTCAAAATACTAGAACCAGGGTCATCCAATGAAGCTGAATGAGGGGGAGATTCAGGACAGACAAAAGGAAGTACATCTCCACCCAGAGCATAGTGAAACTATGGAATTTGATTCCATGAGATGTAGTGATAGCCACCAATATGAATGGCTTTAAAAAGGGATTAGATAAATTCATGGAGGGTAACGATAGCAATGGCTACCCATCAGGATGGCTATATACTTCCTCCAGGCTCAGACTCAGTATACCTCTGAATGCCGAGGTGTTTGTTTTAATCTTTAAAGCTCTAAGCAGCTTACAACCCAACTCTCTAAGGGATCACCCTGCCTTATTATAAACCCAGAAGCAAAAGAGGTACTACTAAGTTTTGCTTGAAGTGGCCCATAAGGCTGTATGGTCTACTCTGAGCAGAACTGTGATAAATTTATAGGTTCAGGGGGAGAGGGAGTTTTCCAGAATCCACACTGTTTTACACCGACACAGTTTATCGGGAACTGGCAAAGCTAGTATGATATCTAAGCTTTAAAAAAAGTGAAATAGATTATGGGAACCTACCCATTCTATTAGTCTCCGGAATGAGTCACGATCAGGCTGAAAGTCTGGAAATACCATGAGAATCCAGCAGCCAAATCCATGCCAACATATTTATCTGCAGAATCTTTGTTCTCGGTCTTGAAGACAAACGTGCCACTAGGGATGTACGAAAATTCCGCCATGGATCTCGGAGAGGCCGAATGCCAGCGAATTTGGCCCCCTGAAATCAGTGGCGGAACGGCCCACCCCCCCCACGACCTCCGGGACGAGACTTACCTGGGGCGGATCTTCCTGGCGGCAGCGGTGGCTGCTCCGGTGGCGGCTCCAGCTTTTTTTTAAAGTCACCCGTGAAAGGCTACGTAAACATTTACGTAGCCTATCACGGCTGACTGCAAGGATGCAAACGGTGGTGGCTATGGCCGCCGCCATTTGCGTCCCTGCTAGCCAGCGGCCAGATGTCCAGCTGCTGGCGGAGCTGGCCGGCGGCTCCGCAGAATCGCTGTGGAGTACAGCCGGCCGGCCAGGATTCCAGGGGGGGAGGAACGGAGTGCCTCCCCCCCCGGCGAGGATTCCAGGGGGAGGGACGGAGCACCTCCTCCCCAACCATAAACATAATTCGCGAAAGGTAAGTACCTTTCGTACATCCCTACATGCCACACCCATCAAAATAGAATTTCTGGGCCCTGAAAGGGGAAGTTATTATAAACCTTTCAGACATCCAAGGAAGATGACCTGGAAGCCAACCAGGACCTGATTTACATACAGAGTCCACTTTCATTTCTGCAACTAGGCAAAGTATTCAATTTCCTTGTCCAGCTTTTCTCTGTTTTCCTTTTGAAGCATAGTGATACTGTTAAGGAGAAGAGAGCTGATTAATTGCTAGCTTCCTTTCTGCTGCACATAAGTAAGGAGTCTATCATTGCTCTCCAGGATATTTTTCTAGTTTTCAAGCTACTGGATAATTCACAGTATTGACCAATTTTACCTTGTCTTCCAAAGGTGGATGCTGCTCTTGTTAATGATATTTTATTCTCTTGGCTTAAAAAGAAAAGAAAAAAAGAGTAGCCCAGGCAAAGTTAAACATTGTTAAGTCCCCATAGGTTTTAATCAGCAAGTTAAACATTAAGTAAAATATTTCTCAGTGAAATCAGTTGGGTTTAAATGTGTTCAGCTTTAGCTGGATCATGCCCTACATGAGAATTTGAATACCCAGCACTTTGTAGAAATAATAATGATAATGATAATAATTGTCAGGATTATAATGTTTGTCATAAGTGCTTGGATATCTTAGGCTGACCATGGCACCAAGCCACCCGTTCATAGGTTCTGATATAAGTCTGGTTATCACGTAAAGGAGACATTGTTTCTGTAGTGTCCCTGCTAAGATACAGACTTGGCCAAATTCACACATGCATTTAAATTAGTGCTGTGCCGAAATTTCCCCCCACATTTTTTTCAACCATTCTCATTCAATTTGATAGAAAAGAAATTGCTTCCAAAAAGAAATTCAAAGGAGGATAATTTTTGGAGAAATCCTCATGGGTTGCGTTCGGGGTTCTTGTGCTTGCCTTACTTGTGAGGTGGCTGAGGAGTGTGCATGAGTGTCCTGTCTTCCATTGTACAGTCACCTCTGTGGCAGCCTGTAGCCTCCTTGGCTTCCCACACTTCAGTTAAAGCCATCGTGAGGAAGACATCAAGGGGCAATGCCTCCCATGGGGCTTTTTCAGTTCAGGAAGTTCAGGTGGCCTGGGAGGCTGCAGAGCAATGGAAAAATGTGTAATAGAGAGAGAAAACACGCCCAGCCCCCTCAGCCACCTCTCAGTGATTAGGTAAGTTCAAAATTACCACCAAAAGAAATTCAGAATCCTGTCTCAGAAAAATGGAAGCCTCAACATTGTTGACGCTGTTGCCACCTATAGAAGCAATGCAATAAACCAGAAAACCCTTAGGAAAAAAAAAAGGAAAAAGCTGTGCTACACCCCCTGCCAATACTGTGAGAAAGTGTTGGTGAATTTCTCCTCCCCTAGGATAAATTTGGTGACATTGTCCTGCCAATTTCTCTGCCCACAGATAGGCTGGAGAATGTTCAGAGGCCATTTGTGCACAGCTCTAATATTAGGGGTGTACAAAATACTCACCCTGTTCCGGTTCGGGCGTCTGTGGGGTGGGGGGAGGCGATCCATCCCTCCCCCCAGAATCCTCCCTGGCTGGCTCCACTCTGCGGTGAGTCAGCAGAGCCACTGGCCGGACCTGTCCGCAGCCTGACTTCCGTCCGCTGCCGGGCTGTGGCCGCAAATGGCGTCTGGCATAGCCGACGCCATTTGCGTCCCCGCTCTTTGCCGTGATAGGCTACATAAATATTTACATAGCCTATCAACGAAAAGAGCAGGGGCGCAAATGGCGTCAGCTATGCCGGACGCCATTTGCGTCCGCAGTCTGGGGCAGTGGACAGATGGCAGCGGGCGGACCCGGACCAGCCGGCAGCAGGTAGGGTCTGCCCGGGGAGAATTTTGGGGGTAGCGGGGGGGAGTAGTCCGCTCCGCCACGGACTCTGGGGGGCTGGATTCTAAAGAATCCGGCCTCCTTGGAGTCTGTGGTGGATTTCTCCACCATCCCTATCTAAAATAAACACAGTTAGTTAAACCAATTGCATAGTAAGACTAAGCATGAGCAGTTGCTCACATATAGCCTTTTATCTACAGATATCTATGCTCAATGGGTAGATATTGGGGATGAGGCTAGCTTGGCTGTGTGACAGCAAGGGCCCATGCAGCAGTGCAATCTGCTCCTTCTTATACATGTGAATACCCTCTAAATCATCAAGGAAGTTTAGTTCTAATAATTGTAGAGCTATTGGCCTGCTCAGCCATTTTGTGCAAATGACCATTATAATGTGCCTCATATTTACATTTCACCTCATGTGAACTGAAACTCAACCGGTTGGTTTGTGTGTGCTCAACTGATTACTGATCCTTTCCTGACGTTAATTAGAGATGGGTGAGAATTTTGTGTCAGTTCATTTTTGGTAAGAATTTAACAAGCTTCGCAAGGTTCTCCATATTTGGGACAAAATAATGAGATTTTTACAAAAAGAAAAAAAAAAAAAGCATGTGGGATAAACCTTTGTCCATGCCCGGGGCTTCGAGCGATCAACTCTTAAAACTAGGTATGTCACAGGCATTGGGGAAGGGGGTGGATCCAGTGGACGTCCCCTCTCTTGGCCTCCTGGATTCCAGCCGCCCTGGTCTGCCAAGCCACCTGCAAAATCACAGGCGGCAATGGAACATTTATGCCTGTAATCGTGCATATATGGCTGCTTTACAGCCACAATTTATGTAAATGAGGATTTACCAAAAAGGCCGAGATGCCCTTTTTACACAAAAAGGTGGCATGTTGAGGGATCGGGCTCACACACTGCTTGCTGGGCACCTGCCAGACAGGAGTGAGTTCTACGTAAATATTTTCCAGTGCATTTTACTTTGGCCTGCAAATTTCATCACACAAGCTTGGAAATGTGCGGACTTCAACAATACTCTGAATTTGAGTCTGCTTTCAAGTTTGGGATATGCAAACTGGGGACTTTCTGATCTAAAATGAATTGAAACGAGTTTTCATAGATCATGTGTAGATATACCATTAAGATTGGTTATTTACTTAAAAGGTTGATGAAGAAGCTACTAATATTTTTAATTAGGTAACTTCCCTAGTTTAATTAATGTTTTGGGGCCTTTCACAGAGCTTTGTTTTGCCGGAGTCAATAGGCTATATTTGGAAAACAAATGGACTCTCTAAGATTAATTTTACGACAAGATTTAAAAAGTTATGATTATCCCTTTTAAGGCTCTCCCCCCACCCTTGCCTTTGTTCCCAATTATTTCTCTCCTCTTCTTTAAAATGTGCCCATAATAAAAAAAAACCCATATCTAAATAAATTAATGTCTCTCCACCTTTTTTTTTTTTAAAAAAAGTGTTATTATCAGTGTACTTCTGACAATTGAAGGCTATTAATCACTGTAGCAGCATGATTCATATGAATATTGATTTTAATCTACTCATCCGGTCTGTTAGGATTTTGCTTAATTACAGCCAATTTCAATATTAATTAGGAAAAATGTATTTGCTAAAATCTGTGGCTGTTGATAAAATCCATGATAATGTTTTAATATGAGTTTTATAGCTTGGCTTTTGGATTGTTCATATGATGGGGGGTAGGGGAAGGAAAGTTTACACACGTTCTGCCACCAGATTCTGCCCTGGATTTTAAGGTTCCACTCGATCAGGTATATTTGCTGGAACAGAATTCACAATATTAGCAACTGTGGTTCTCTGCAATTCTTCTGGAGGTATGTATAATTTCATTTATTTTTATTGATTTTTTGAATTATGCAATTGAGCTTTTTCAAAATTAAAATATTTTATTTTTTTTAGACTGAGAATGATGTGGCTTTAAAGATGTCCTCATTTTCTATTCTGAAAAATTATTCACCCGGTATAGGTTGTTTGTTTGCTTTTAAATGATTTTTGTAAGGGCAGATGAGCATAATCCCTTACTGGGATCCCCATTTTTTTTCTGGAATTCCAAAGGGAGCAGAACCCAAGGGATGTCAGAATATGGAAACAATGATGGAGAGAAACTAGGGATGGACATAAGAACATGCTGGCTTTTCAGACCAAGGGTCCATCTTGTCCAGCATTCTGTTCATATGATGGCCCACAAGCAGGACATGGGTGCAACAGTACCTTCCCACCCATGTTCCCCAGAAACTGGTGTACATAGGCATACCACCTCTGATACTGGAGGTAGCATAGAACAATCAGGACTAATAGCCACTGATAGCCTTCTCCTCCAGAAAAAGTGTGTGTGTGTGTGTGTGTGTGTGTGTGAGAGAGAGAGAGAGAGAGAGAGAGAGAGAGAAGATGTTTCCACATCAAATTCAGTTAATTGTTTTAGAACCTTTCATCCTTTTTATGCTGCGGAGAGCATGAATTCATGTTGCTGAATCAAGATTGACCTTTCATTTGCAGGCAAAGGTGTGGGGTGAGAGATCACATTCTTTTAAAAACCATGGGGCAGTAACTTAAAGCAAGTTAGATATATGGCAAAATAGTAAAATCTCTGCCTGCAGCAGCCGTGGAAAACTGATGGCCCTCCAGATGTTTAAAACATGAAGAGCCCTGCTGGACCAGACCAAGGGTCTATCTAGGTCAGCATTCTGTTCACACAGTGGCCAACCAGCTTCCAATGGGAAACCCACAAGCAGGACATGAGTGCAACAGCACCCTCCTGCCCAAGCTCCCCAGAAGCTGGTGAGCATCGGCATACTGCCTCTGATACTGGATGGATCACTTCAATTTCCAGTCAGTGTTAGTTTCATGTGTTCATTTATAACCCTGTTATGTCCCAGGTCTGCATCAAACTGTGTTTAAAAACAACAACAGCAACAACAACAACAACAACAACATGAAAATTGGCATTATTTCCAACATATTTTCCAAAAATATACATTTTACCAATTTGATCCTAAAATTATGGTTTGTGTATGCTTTTCAACCTAAAATGTGTGTATTTTAGAGAACTGTATCACAATTGTATCACAATTGTATCACAAAATTCAGAGAAGCGCCAAAAAATAACAAAGGACAACTGCATTCTGATGGGTGTGTTAGTCCAGGAAATGTGAATCGCTTTGGTTTGATTAAAAATGCATCCTGAATGAAATCCTCAAGCATCCCTGGGTGGAACTGAAATAATACTTTTTGTTATAAGATATATATTGGCAGCAACGTTGTAAAGTATACTCAGCTGAATGTGTGATTTTTGAGAATTTACAGGCCCATTTCCAGGGACCACCACCTTCACAAACTGTGATAATAGTAGCATGGGAGCCAGAGTGAGGGGCTTTTCAGTGGTGGCTTGTCATATATGAATTAGCCTCCCTAGGCAGATTAACATGGGGTCTTCCTTGTTATCATTTATGGGCCTCATCCAACCTGTGCAAACTCCTCATCTGGCCAGCAGAGCTCCTCTGCCAAACCCCACCACCACTCAGGGCAGAGGAAACCCCACTCTTATACCTGATCGCTGACCAGAAAAAAAGTGGGGAGCTCTTCTATCAGTGGAAGGGATGTAAAGATTTTGTTCCATCTGTGTTTCACCGTCTTTCATTCCATTGTCCGCTCATCGATGGAATGTAGAGATGTATGAAAGTCACTTACCTTTCGCGGATTATGTTGATGGTGGGGGGGAGGCGCTCCGTCCCTCCCCCCGGAATCCTCGACGGGGGGGAGGCACTCCGTTCCTCCCCCCCAGAATCCTCCACGGCCGGCTGTGCTCCACGGCAGCTCCGTGGAGCAGCTGGCCAGGCCCAGCCAGGCCAGAGACACCTGCAGCCGGATTTCCGGGCGGGCGCTATTTGCGCCCCTTTTTGATTCCCTGTTTTAGCCTACATAAATATTTACATAGGCTAAAACAGGGAATCAAAAAGGGGTGCAAATAGCGCCCGCTACGCTATATGCGTTCCCCTTTATTTTCACCGTCATAGTCTACGTAAATATTTATGTAGACTAAGATGGGCAAAAATAAGGAACGCAAATAGCGGCGGCCGTAGCCACCGCCATTTCCGTACGCGGTTTGTTTGTTTTTTAAACCCACTCAGCCATGATAGGCTACGTAAAGATTTACATAGCCTATCACGTCGTTGTTGTTTTTTAAACCTAGCCATGATAGGCTACGTAAATCTTTACGTAGCCTATCACATCTTTTTTTTTTTTTTTTTTACAAGAGTGGAAATGGCGGTGGCGGCAGCTGGTCGGAAGACCAGCCGCCGCCACCACCGCCGCTGGAGCTGCTGCCACCTGGAAGATCTGCCCCAGGTGAGTCTCGTCCCGGGGGGGGATCCGTGGGGGGGTGGGGGGGCAGGCAGTTCCGCCATGGAGTTCGGGGGGCCGAATGCACTGGCATTCGGCCTCACCATGTTCCGTGGCGGAATTCTCTGCCATCCCTAATGGAATGAGTGCCTATTTTCATGTAAATATTTTCCAAATGAACCCATCAATTGTCCACAGCTTTGAAATATACACATATGTCTCCCACTGATCAAAGTATGTCCATGCACATTTTTCAAAAGCACACATTTTTTCACGTGCATTTTTCAAATGCAAGCATGCTGTCAAACACATTGTTCGGGGTCTGTGAATCATGATTGCAAGCTCAGAAATGCATGGACTTCAACCACAGATTGCATTTGAGCCCATGTTCAGTTTGGGAGGTGCAAACTAGGTAAATCCTGATCAAACACAAATGGAAGTGAATTCATCATACATCCCTAATCAAGTATCGGGATGGCATAGTAATCACCATTTGAACCCTGCATTAAAATTAGGGATGGCGGAGAATTCTGCCACGGACTCCAATGAGGCCGGATTCTAAGAATCCAGCCCCCTGGAGTCCGTGGTGGAACGAAAGACTAAGCTCCACCACTCAGGGGAATCTGTGTGGGATTGGATCCTACCTTCTGCTGGCTGTCCGCTGCTGCCTGTCCCGTCTACTCCTGCCTGTCTTCGGACGCAAATGGCGTCCAGCGTAGCGGATGCCATTTGCATCCCTGCCGTTTGCTGTGATAGGCTGCATAAATGTTTACGTAGCCTGTCACAGCAAAGAGCAGGGACACTAATGGTGCCTCCTACACCATTTGCGTCCCTGCTCTTTGCCATGATAGGCTACATAAAGATTTACATAGCCTATCACAGCAAACGGCAGGGACACAAATGGCGTCCACCATGCTAGATGCCATTTGCGTCCTAAGACAGGCAGGGCGGCAGCAGACAGACCCAGCCGGTGGCTCTGCAGACTCGCCACAGAGCGGAGCCAGCCGGGCAGGATTGCAGGGGGAGGAACGGATCGCCTCCCCCCCTGTGGACCCCCCCGGCGGAGTCGAAGGTGAGTTCCATACACCCCTAATTAAAATACAACCCCACTCCGCTCCTATATAGCCCTATTAGGCAGAAATGCATGGATACAGAAGAAAACAAGCAAATGTATCACTCTGTGTATCAGACCTACTTCTATCTAGGTGTGTGTGTTAGTATGTGTGAACATCTATTTCATAATCTTGTCCCTGCCGTTGCTGGCCTTGTGCCTAGTACATTTTGAGTGCCAGTAGTTAGTGTA
This sequence comes from Heloderma suspectum, assembly GCF_057233095.1. NCBI lineage: Eukaryota > Metazoa > Chordata > Lepidosauria > Squamata > Helodermatidae > Heloderma > Heloderma suspectum. Next base: position 29,098,682 of record NC_139469.1, read on the forward strand.
ACATTTGACACTATTGATCCAAAATATGGAACAACACACATATAAACTGTTGAGCAGGAGAGAAAACATCCGGTGTCGTAGTTGAAGGGAGGGAAAGGGGGAAAGCTCTTGTGTCATTTTGTTAATATGTTCTAAGTTCAGACAGAGATGAACATTTCTTCCCACTCTCCCGTCATTTGTGTGGATTCAGCAGAGACTCCTGCCTTGTGGTTTTTTCCCAATGTTTCTAAGATTGCTCAGCAAATCCTTGCTGGAAAGATTCATCAACTGGCACACGATCTGGCACTATCCTTTTCTGTTCCAAAAACTACCAGGTGCATTTTTGGCTTCTGGCCCATCTGTTGCAGTAATTACTGTCATGTAAACCGATTTGATTAAAAACAAAAGCAGGATTCACATTGTTGTTGAATATCCAGCTGGAATTGCCTTTTCTGCGATTTTTAGGTGAGGATGCAAAGAATATCTCCAAGGGAGAAAGTTTTGTAGCAATGAATGAACTTTGATTACCCTCACATATACCGGATAAACACATGTTGTGGTCATGGGTAGGGATGTATGAGAAATTCATTTTGATTCATTTTTTTTTATCAGGATTTTACCCAGTTTGCATGTTCTGAAGTGAATATGGACATGGATGCAATCTGCGGTCGAAGTGTTGACATTCTCAAGCTTGCAACGTGATTCACAGAACAAAAATAATGGGTTTAACAGCATGTATATATTAGGGATGTCAGAGAATTTCACCACGAATCTCGGGGAGGCTGAATGCCAGTGCATTCGCCCCCCCAAAAAATCGGTGGCGAAATGGTTTGCCCCCCCCCCTGGAACGGGACTTACCTTGGGCGAATCTCCCTGGTGGCGGCGGCAGCGGCTCCGGCGGCAGTTCGGTGGTGGGGTGGCAGTGGGGCAGCGGCGGCGGCAGCTGGTCTTCTGACCGGCTGCCACTGCCGCCATTTCCAATTTTAAACAAAAAAACAAAAAAAAGTAATAGGCTACATAAAGATTTACGTAGCCTATCTAGGGATGGGGGAGAATTTCTCCCCGAAATTTCGGGGGGACAAGTGCCAATGTGTTCGGCCCCCTGAAGTAGTTTCGGGGAGAAATTCTTCGCCCCCCCACCCCCCGCCCCCCCCCGGGATGGAACTTACCTTTCCCGAATGTCCCTCCTGGCGGTGGGTCCCGGCGGCGGTTCGTCAGGTCTTCGTCAGGGGCGGGAGCGGCAGCCGGTCTTTTGACCGGCTGCCGCCGCCATTCCAATAAAAGTAAAAAAAAAAAAAAACGCCCCTGTGATAGGCTACGTGACGATTAACGCTATTTGCGTTGCCCTTATTTTCGCCGTAGTCTACGTAAAGATTTACGTAGACTAGAGCGACCAAATAAGGAACGCGAATGGCGGCTCCCTATGGGGGCCGCCATTTGCGTACGCGCTTTTTTTTTTTTTTAAGTCACCCGTGATAGGCTACGTGATGATTAACGTAGCCTATCATGGCTGACTTGGCAGATCTAGCCGTGATAGGCTACGTTAATCGTCACGTATCCTATCACGGGGGCGTTTTTTTTTTTAACTTTTTATTTCGCGGCCGGGCGAGGCGAGGCGCCTCCTCCCCGGCCTGAATTTCGACCGGGCGAGGCGGGAAGCCTCCCCCCCAGCCTGAATTTTGGCCGGGCGAGGCGGGAAGCCTCCCCCCCCGGCCTGAACTTCAGGGGGAGCAACAAAGCGCCTCCCCCCCACCGCGAACAAGCTGCGAGGCCAGGTAAGTGGCTTTCGTGCACTCCTAAGCCTATCATGGCTAGATTTTTAAAAAATACTGTGATAGGCTACGTAAATGTTTACGTAGCCTATCACAGCTGGGTTAAAAACAAAACAAAACCGCGCGTACGCAAATGGCGGTGCCCATTTGCGTTCCTTATTTTGGCGTGTCTAGTCTACGTAAACATTTACATAGACTACGGCGAAAATAAGGGGAACACAAATAGCGTAGCGTCTACGCTATTTGCGTTCCCCTTATTTTTGCCGTAGTCTACGTAAATGTTTATGTAGACTAGACGTGCCAAAATAAGGAACCCAAATGGCGGCGCCCATGGGCGCTGCCATTTGCGTACGTGCGGTTTGTTTGTTTTTTTAACTCAGCCGTGATAGGCTATGTAAACATTTACATAGCCTATCATGGTTGACTGCAGGGACGCAAACAGCGGCGGCTACGGCTGCCGCCATTTGCAGACCCGGCCGGCCAGGATTCGCAGCGGGAGGGACGGGGCACCTTCCCCTCGGCCAGAATTTTTGGGGGGAGGGACAGGGTGCCTCCCCCCTGGCTGGAATTTTGGGGGGAGGGAAAGAGCACCTCCCCCCCACCGCAAATCAAATTTCATAAAAGGTAAGTGACTTTCTTACATCCCTAGATATATTTGAAAAATGTGTATTTTTGAAAATGCACACAAATCCACTTTAATCAAGGGGATTAGAATTTGTACATTTCAAAGTTGCATACAACTGTTGCATACATTGGGAACAAATATTTATGAAAAAGCATAAAAATGTAGATTTGAGAGCATGGGGGCAAATACACACTTATGCAAGTGCAGATTTTTGAATGTGAATGCACGTTTCAAAACTTGTTCTCATTTCGTGAGACTTGTGTTCCTGTTCACATTCACGAGTGAGATTGCAAAAGGGACAAGCTTGCATGATTTGCATACAAGAACAAAATTCTCATACATTCCTGGGAGTAACAATTGCCAACAGAGCTGCCTTAACAGAAATGAGAGTTGAGTAGTCTTTACTGCCTCATATACGAAAGGTCCGCATTGACCTTCTGAAGCTAGCTCAGCGTTGTTGAAATGAATTTTTAGAAATGAAGCTCAGGAACTATTCATAAAGGTTATCACACCTTTAAAGGTGGTTTTTAACCAGTGCCAATCAGTGCCAATCTCTCTTTGTCACAACTTGCCCTGTACCCTATGCATGATGTCTCTTGTGCATGATCCCATAACACTTGCAAAAATGCTTGAAATTTCCTTTAGAAGGCTTTCATTTTAACCCCCCACCCACTTCTCCCTAGAGATGTTGTAATCATCCAGTAGTGGGTGAAGTTCAATGGACTCCACCTCCCCTCTTGGCCCCCTGGACACGGCTCGCCAAGCTCCCACCCATGTCCTCCAAGCTGCGTGAGCTGGTGGGATTTGCCAGCCAGCTGTCCACTGTGCATCTCACCTTTATATGTAGAAATGGCAACTTGCCATTTTCCATGAATTAAATCTTGCTAACAATGACTGGCACTTTCCGGCCAGCCATTGCACACAATATTTAATTTACAAAAAATACCGAGTTGCCATTTCTATGTATAATGGCTACTTGCACAGACAGATGGCTGTGGGGTACATGCCTCCATGGGGCGGGGGGGTGACACACATGATCCTTTCTCTGTCTCCAATCCTAGCTATCGCAAAGGCAGAACCTGGATGGGAGGAGGCTGAGAGGGAAGCCCCTCTCCTCTTCATCCTCTCATTAAGGCGCTGGCTTTGCAGTAGCTGGGATGGGAAGGGGAGAAAGCATCAGTCCTTTCCAGCCACTGTCATGTGCAACAGTAAATATATGAAAATATAGAGCCCCTTTTCATGCAAGGTGGGGCTCTATATTTTCATATATTTTATTTACTGTTGCGCACAACGGTGGCCGGAAAGCACCATTTCCACAACATTAGAGGCCTCTAATGTGGAAATGGCCCTTTCCAGCCAGTGTTGTGCACAGCACTAAATATCCGAAAATATAGAGCCACATCTTGCTTTAAACATGGCGGCCCACATGGAGGAAAGGGCAGCCATAGTGCACTCCTGGACAACTCTCCGAGCCCTCCAGGGACTCAGATGGGAGACCAGCAGCGGCAGCTGCTTGAGTGCACACTGAGGACGGGCACTGGTGAGTCTGCCCATCCCTACTTATCCCCTCATCAGTGTTTATTAATACCTTGTCTCTTAGTTTAACCCTTGTCTGACATGAGCTTCTTCAAGTACTTGACAGGTTGTCACAGAGAGGAAGGCCAGGATCTCTTCTCGATCATCCCAGAGTGCAGGACACAGAATCATGGGCTCAAGTTACAGGAAGCCAGATTCCGGCTGAACATCAGGAGAATCTTCCTGACTGTTAGAGCAATACGACAATGGAACCAATTGCCTAGGGAGGCGGTGGGCTCTCCCACACTGGAGGCATTCAAGACAAGATGGGACAGCCACCTGTCAGGGATGCTTTGACTTGGATTTCTGCATTGAGCAGGGGGTTGGACTTGATGGTCTTATAGTGGTCTTATTCTACTGAAGTAACACTGGACTGAGGGGAGATATGATAGGGCTCTTCAAGTACCTGAAAGGCTGTCACAGAGAGGAAAGGCCAGGATCTCTTCTCAATCATCCTAGAGTGCAGGACACTGAATAATGGGCTCAAGTGACAGGAAGCCAGATTCTGGCTGAACATGAGGGAAAACTCCCTGACTGTTGGAGCAATACGACAATGGAACCAATTCCCTAGGGAGGTGGTGGGATCTCCCACACTGGAGGCATTCAAGATGAGGCTGGACAGCCATCTGTCAGGGATGCTCTGACCTGGATTCCTGCACTGACCAGGGGGTTGGACTTGATGGTCTTGCAGGCACCTCCCAACCCTACTAATCTGTGATTCTATGATTCATACTTATGATAAATATACTCATTCAAACCTGCATTTTAATCTAAGTTGGAATTCCAGCTGAATCGTCAGTAGATAATGAATGCTCACAAAACAAGCCACCATTGTATATGATGATATGATTGCACACTCATGGCAAACACTAATGAAGAGATGGGCAACTTTGGAGGGTCTGGGGGCCGATTTCTGCCCCCCAACCCACCAGGTGCTGCAGCCCCCCCCCCCATTGCCACTTAAAGCAGTGATTTCAACAACAATTCAGTGGCAAGAAAAAAAATGGGGAAAAACCCTAGAGAAGCACAATTGGTGAGATCTACAAGGGCTGTTTTTATGCCATTATTTGAACACTGTGGCAGCATAAACAAGCTGAAAATTAACTGGTAACTCAATGCTAATGTAGGTGAAACCCCAAGGACAACTGAAATGGTGAAATGTTTTGATAGATCCTTAACTGCATTACCTTCAGCTCCCTTCAAAACCAATGTATAGAATCACTCTTTGCAATAACAGAACAGTCATGTGGTGAGGGCCTTTATTCTCTTCAGATTCAAGGCAGTGAGTGTTTGCAGAAGTTGGAAGCAGCTTTCTTTCTTTGGAGAATCAAAAGGCAGGGGAAAGTCATGGAGGTAAAATGCTGCACATCAAGGATTAGACAAAATTCTGTCAACATCCTAACCCATTGACAAAACCCAGAGGCAACTGAAAAGGAGCCAGCACAATGTCGGTGGCATGTGCCAAAGCACCAGATGCCAGCCCCTCAAAAATAACGTTTACAGCTTGGCATCTGGACTCAGCATTTGTCATCCAAAGTGGAAGGAAGAACTGAAAGAACAGAACCAGTCCTCCTGTCTGCAGCTACCTTCACAATAGGACTGGCCATAAGCTCCCTATCATACACGGGGTAATGTTGTTCAACAAATCATTCCCTGTGACATTCTGTGAATATGTCACTTGTAACTGGAAGTCAAAGAGTTATCACAAATAAGTTGTTTCCCTTCCACTGTCGCTGATCACTATGAAACCCCAAGCAGTCCATTCATGCCTCCAGTGTGAAGAGAATCTCTCTCTCTCTCTCTCTCTCTCTCTCTTTCTCTCGTAGGGATGTATGAGAAATTTGTTTCAGTTTGTTTTTGATCAGGATTTACCCAGTTCACTCTGGGTAAAGTTCCAGGGGCAAAAAATTCCAAAGAAAAGGGGCCACCACACTGAAGGCTCTTCTTCTGGTGGACTCCAATGATCAGGCCATAGGTCCATGTGGAACCACTGGGACGCAATCTGCAGCTGGAGTCCATACATTGTCATGCTTACAGTGTGGTTTGTGGACCAAAAAAAAAAAAAAGTTTGACAGCATGCATACCTTTGAAAAATGCACACAAACACGCTTTGATCAGTGGGAGATGCATGCATAAATTTCAAAGATGTGCACCACTGATGCATACCTTTGGAAAAATGTGCACAGATTTTCATGGGGAAAAAGAAAAGAAAAGAAAAGCTCACAATCTGAAACGAACTGAAGTCAGAATGAGTTTTGAGACAGAATGTGGAGAACTTAGATGAGCTCAAGTTTGATTTGCACATCCCTACTCTGCCTCTTATGTGTGTGTGTGTGTGTGTGTGTGTGCGCCTGTGAATGCCATCCTGTGAACACTACCACAACCTTCTCCAGGTTTGAGAGGACTCTCAGCAGGGAACTCTATGGCAAAGTGCACAGGCGCACCCCCTTCTGTGTCAGTACCCCACCCCCCAGGTTACCATTTTGATTTCCCACAATGGTTTAGAACAATGCTACCCCAGGGGCATTGTGGGAATTGTAAACTGGGGGTTCCTGACCTAGTCATCTGGTGCTCATTGTATTGGAATGCCAGTTAGAAAGCAGAGATGTGTCTGTTAACAGGCACTAGAGCCTGGGCAGCTGCCTGGGAATGGTGCATACCGATACTGGGCCTGATGAATGCACCCAACCCCTTTGCTCTAAATCGGTCATAGTCAGGCTAGGGATGGAGGAAGCTGTGCTGGGCAACAGCACCCTCCCGCTCATAGGGGTGTACGAACCGCACTCACTATTCTGGTTCGGGGCGTCTGCGGTGGGGGGGGGAGGTGATCCGTCCGTCCCCCCCCCGGGATCCTCCCCAGCCAGCTCTGCTCTGGAGCGAGTCTGCAGAGCTGCTGGCCAGGCCCGTCCGCAGCCGGACTTCCGTCCGCTGCCAGTCTGCGGCCACAAATGGCGTCCCTGCTCTTTGCTGTGATAGGCTATGTAAATATTTATGTAGCCTATCATGGCAAAAGCAGGGATGCACATGGCATAGCGTACAATGACTCTTTGCTGTGATAGGCTATGTAAAGATTTACATAGCCTATCACGGCTAAAGCAGAGACACAAATGGTGTCTGCTACGCCGGATGCCATTTGCAGCCACAGAACGGAGCAGCGGACAGACCGGACCAGCAGGCGGCAGGTAGGTTCCATCTGGAGAGAATTTGCACAATGGCAGAGGGGAGTGATCCATTCCTAGAATCCGGCCTCATTGGAGTCCGTGGCGGAATTCTCTGCCATTCCTACCCACTCGTATTCCCATCAACTGGTATACAAAGGCATACTGCCTCTGATGCAGGAGGTAGCATATAGCCATCAGAACTACTAGCCATTGCTAGCCTGCTCCCCCATGAATATGTCCAATCCCCTTTTAAAGCCATCCAAATTGGTGTCTATCACTACGTCTTGTGGTAGAGCATTCCTTAGTTTGACTATGTGCTGTGTGAAGAAGGACTTCCTTTTCTCTGTCCCGAATCTCCCACCAATCAGCTTCATGGGATGACCCTGCTGGGTTCTCATATTATGAAAGACAGAAAGAGGGAGAAAAAATATCTCCCTATCCACTTTCTCCACAGCATGCATACTTTTGTACACCTCTATCATGTCTCCCCATAATAAGCACTTTTTTGTGGCAGGGGGCAGGAAGCTAAACAGTCCAAGTCATTGAAGCCTTTCTTCATAAGGGAGTTGTTCCATCCCCTTAATCATTTCACTGTTCCTTTCTGCACTTTCTGCAACTCTATAATATCCCTTTCTAGGTGTGGTGACCAGAACTGTACACAATATTTCAAGTGTGCTCACACCATAGATTTGTGTAAGGGCAGTCTGATATTGACAGTTTTATTTTCGATGCTGTTCCTAATGTTGCGTAACATAGCATTTGCCTTTTTTCACATGGACTGAGATTGTTTTAGTTGTCCATAAGGATGGACGGACTCACCTCCATCTGGAGCCATCAGTTGTTTGCCAAGCCCCGCCCCCACTGCCTGCACCCACTTGCCGTACTGTGCGGCCCCCTTGACAGCTTGGCACGTGACAACAAGTGCTGCAGACCCACCAGCTCCTTCCTCAAGCCACCATTTTGTGCAATGATGGCAGCTCGGGCATTTTGGGGAAGGGAAAGTTGCAGAGATTTGTCTGTAAAGGGTGATCTACACAACATTACAGGTGTGGTTGGACACTCGGGGAAGTGGGCGGGCTGCCAGATGCTCGCAGACCACACGGCACTCACGGATGGGTCCGGTGAGTGCTGCACAGTCCACAAACGGGGGGTGGGGAGGGAAGTGGGGTGGAGTTCATTGGACTCCACCCCATATCAGATGCCCACAACATCTCTAGTTGTCCACCACAACCTCAAGGTCCCTTTCTTGGTCAGTCACCGCTAGCTCAGATCCCACCAGGGTATGTGTGAAGTTAGGATTTTTCTGCCAGAATGTGCATCACTTTACAATGCTAAGTCCGGGGAATGTTGGAAGATGCAAAATGGTGGCCAGGCTACCAGTGCAGTTGCAATATCTGCCACTTGCCAGGGAAGGGAGAAGGAGGAACGTGTGCTACTGACACTATCTTGGTGACCCCCATATCTCTTGGACAACTTATCATTTACCTGGGGGAAAAAAAGTTAAAATGGTTCCCCGCTTTTCTGTGGGTGGAGAAATTTGGGATGCTATTTGCACATAGTCTCGCCCCCCATGTTGGTGCAGACAGAATAAGGTAATGCTCTGACTGGGCGGGGAAGGACCAATTGCCATGCCTCTATTGTTATTAACAACAGACCTGGCCAATCTAGAGTTTTCATACTAACTGCCAATCACAAGGGCCAATGTTGAGTTGACACTCCTGAAGAGATGGGACTCTATAGTCAAGCTCTGGTCTTGGACACGTTGGCTACTATTTGGCCAGAATAATGCTCCCACAATCACCACACTTGTATTTCCTAACTCCAATGTTGTGACTCTGTCTCTTCTTCCCTTTAGCTCTAAGATGCCTTCTCTCCCAGCACCCCACATCACATGGCATCTCTTGCCTCTGCTCATCAGTTGTTAATGGAGAACACATTCCTGCCCAGGGATGTTTGGTGTGTGGGCAGAAGCCCCAGAGGCACAGTTCTCTTAAAGGAATATCTGGCATTGACATCTGGCTATTCCAACAATATGAAGCTTCAGCATATCTTAAAGATAGTGGTTGTTTTCTTACCTCCATATTGAGCTTAGAGAAATGAGGAAAGGCAGGCTTGCTTAAGGCCACCTAGTGAGTTCATGGCTGAGGTGAGGTTTGAACCCATGAGTGTGCAGCTCATAATTCTCAATATTCACTTCTAACCAATATCAAAATGTCAGTGTTAAGTTAAAAAGAAGACAAGGATTGGTGTACAATTTGAATTTAAAGCAGGAAATAAAGGGGGTTTCTTTAGAGAAGCACCAAATGCTCTTAGCCAAACATTTTGGTCATGAAGGTGGGGCTTTCAGGGGACCTCAAAATATTTTCTGTAAATGTCCGTAGACTGTTGCCCAATTAGTTTCTACTTCAGCAACATTAAAACAAACAAACAAACAAACATCCCTCCTGGCTATGTGATCCATGACAATCAGGGATCATGTAGTAAGAACGATAATATCACCATGCCATGTAGCCTGTCAGAGTTGCCTTTGTGTACATTTTCACAAAGCCAATTCTGCCGAGAGCAGGAAGCATTGCTTTCACTCTGAATGGGTGAAGACCTTTGCCCATGTTCATGCCCCAAGGGGGTGCTTTATATTCCTTCCAAACACTTTTGTAAAAAGCACCCCCTCATTTTGGTTCAGCCCTTTAAAAAGTATTGAAGAGTTTCATGCTGTTAGGCTCTTTGGGACAATATGCTTTTAGTATGTGTAGAAATATTGGATTCAGAAATTCCTTCCATTTCTGTTGAACTCATGGGAACAAAAGCTCCCCACCCCAAATTGCTTTCAGTTACAGACGTCCCCCCCCTCCCCCAACTGTCTACTGTTTGAATTCAATATAACATTAAATAGGATGCATCTGAGTTGCATTTAGGGTCTTGTTTGGGGGTTGGACTTGATGGTCTTATAGATCACTTCCAACCCTACTATTCTATGATTCTTTAAGTAGGTAATATCCAGCCACTGTTTTCTGCACTGTTACACTATGACTACTATAATCATACTGCTACTATTCAATTATTATTGATATCATCATTATTATTATTAATGATAGTAATACCATTTATTTAGCACATTTCAAAAGAGTTTTACATACATTATACCAGTAATCCTCACAATAACTACAGCAAATACATCAGGGTGAGGGAATCGTAGGGATGTACGAAAGTCACTTACCTTTTCATGGATGTGATTCATGGTGGGGGGGAGGCGATCCGGTCCTCCCCCCCGGAATCCTGCCCAGCCAGGTCCGCTCTGCGGCGGCTCTGCGGAGCAGCCGGCCAGGGCCGTCCGCAGCCGGAGTTCCGGCCGTGGACTGGCTGCTGCGGACGCAAATTCTTGGCTTGCTGTTCTAGGCTATGTAAATACTTACTTAATACTTAAATACTTACATAGCCTATCATGGCAAAGACCAGGATGGAAATGGTGGCTGTGGCAGCCGGTCGAAAGACCAGCCGCCGCCACCGTCGCCGGACCCGCCACCATCTGGGACATCCGCCCCTGGTAAGCCTCATCCCAGGGGAAATCTGCGGTGGGGGGGCAGGCCGTTCCACCATGGATTTCGGGGGGCCGAATGCCAGTGCATTCGGTCTCACTGAAATCCGTGGCGGAATTATCTTCCATCCCTAGGGAATCGTAGATTCCACCTTAAGGATATGATCACATTTCATCTAGAGGCATGCAAGTCCCCACAGTTACTGAGCAATCCTAGGGGATGCGGCAGCAGAGGTGTCACGGTGGGCCATCCACCACTTCCAAAGCCCTACTGCTGATCCTTTCAAACCAGGGTGGGAGGTGGAGGGCATAGTTTTTCTTTGTATTTTCAAGCAGAGCTTCTTTAAAAAAGAAGAGAAAAATGGGAGATAAATTTCCTATGCCGGTTTAATGAGGGTGTAGGGGAATGGCCCAATTTAGGTTAGAGATGGTGAAGAAATTCATCCCATTCAAATTATAATGTGAAGTTTCATAATTTCACAATTTCAACCCAATATGAGAACTGAAACCCAGTTATTCTTCAGAATGTGCACTTCTCCAAGAGGAATATAAACTAGGGATGTCCATTGCTGTAATCCAGCCCTTTGGGGGCTTGACAAACTCCCTCTGAGCACCCAACTTGGCTCACATCTGCAGGCTGAGACACACGGGAGTTCCTTATGTCCGTAACATTTCCGTTGTTGTTTTTATTTGCATAAATTATTCCAAATGTGGCCTACATTTGTGTACATTTCACTGACTGTGGCTGAAATTTTGGGTAAAAAATTCTTTTTGCCCAAATGAACAGAAAAAAACCAGAAAATCTGCAAACTGGCCCAACTCAATGCAGATCAATGAGCTGTGGGGGTGGGGGAGCTGATGAAAGCTTAGTGGACTCCACCCCCTTGGATAGAGTCCTCCAACATCCCTAATACAACCACAAGGCAGTCACTGACTCAGAGAGCTTACAGTATGGTAGCCTGATTCTAAAGAATTTTTTAAGGCTACAGTGGCACATATCACTGTGGAAATGTTGTATGTCACCCTTACCTGTATGGTAAGATTTCTAATAAATTCTGCAAACAAACAAACAAACAAACAAACCAAGTATTGCATCCATAGAGGCTAGCAGGGGGTGGGCACAGGGGTCCTGCCAGATGAGCATTCTGTTTTAATGAACTGCATGCATCTGGGAACTGTGCTTCTTGAGTAAGTTGTTCCATATTTCAGCTTAATTTGCAATGTAATTAAAGTGGTCTTTTGACAGTTGCATGATTATTGTTTAATATAAAGTTGTATGGAATGTAAGAATGCTCAACAGATGAGTTAAAGATAAGGAGCCTGTCAGATAAAATAAGTGGTGACTGTAATTCAGCACTTTCTGAATATACAGGCATTGAAACCAAGACTTTTAAGTTACTGGGCTGAGCATGTGTTCAAAGGCACCCTGTTTCTTAATCCTTAGTCTGTTCTCCATACAGCCTGAGTCACTATTTTGCATTTGGGCCCGGTTGATCGACCTCATGGGTAGGGATGTACGGGCTGTGTAAAATCCGCTCCGTCTGTGTTTCGCGGATTGTCAGGCACCTTTCGTGCCGTCGTCTGCCCACAGACGGATGCAAATATTTTTTCCGTCATGCAGAAAAATACACAAATAATTACATAAGTATTTCCATAAGTATTTACATAATTTACCTTAGTATGTAACATTTGGCATATTTTCGCGCAGAGTGGTAGGTGGCAGTATTGCAACTGAAACTCTCCCCACGACCTGAGTTCGATCCCCGCAGAAGCCGGGTCTCAGGTAGCCAGCTCAGGTCGACTCAGCCCTCCATCCTTCCGAGGTTGGTAAAATGAGTACCCAGCTTGCTGGGGGAAAGGTAGTCATGACTGGGGAAGGCAATGGCAAACCACCCCGCTATAGTCTGCCATGAAAACACCAGCAAAAGCAGCATCCCTCTAGGGGTCAGTAATGACCCGGTGCTTGCACAGGACAGAGGAGCCTTTCCTTTCCTTTCCTTTCCTTTCCTTTCCTTTCCTTTCCTTTCCTTTCCTTTCCTTTCCTTTCCTTTCCCCTATTCCATTCAACGTTTCCTCAGCAGAAACTTAAGTATTTTCCTCCGTATTTATATGCGTAAATTTCAGGAAAGTAAAAAGAATGCAAACATTTCAGGAAAGTAAAAAAAAAAAAATCCGTGGACCCTATGTGGCCTGAAGGGGTTGCTCTGCAGTGGATTCTGCAGGTTGGATTCTTAGAAATCTGAGCTCATTTTAGTCTGTCCAAATTTCTCCAGCACCCCTACTCATGGTTAGGGATGGCGGAGAATTTCTCCCCGAATCTTCGGGGGGCCGAGCGTCAATGCATTCAGCCCCCCGAAATCAGCGGTGAAATTCTCCGCCCCCCCGCCCCCCCCCGGGATGGGACTTACCTTTGGCGAATGTCCCTCCCGGCGGCAGGTCCCGGCGGCGGTTCGTCGGCCTTTCGGCGGGGGCGGGGGCGGCAGCCGGTCTTCTGACCGGCTGCTGCCGCTGCCATTACAAAGTGTAAAAAAAAAAAACGTGATAGGCTACGTAATGATTTACGTAGCCTATCACGGCTAGATTTCCAAAGTCAGCCGTGATAGGCTATGTAAATCGTTATGTAGCCTATCACGGGTGACTTTGAAAAAAAAAAGCGCGTACGCAAATGGCGGCGGCCTATGGGCGCCGTCATTTGTGTTCCTTATTTGGTCCCGGTAGTCTACGTAAAGATTTACGTAGACTACGCCGTAGTCTACATAAATCTTTACATAGACTACCGGGACCAAATAAGGAATGCAAATGGCGGCGCCCATAGGCCGCCGCCATTTGCGTACGTGCTTTTTTTTTTCAAAGTCACCTGTGATAGGCTACGTAACGATTTACGTAGCCTATCACGGCTGACTTTGGAAATCTCGCCGTGATAGGCTACGTAAATCGTTACGTAGCCTATCACGGGGCTTTTTGTTTTTAGACTTTGTTTCGCGGCCGGGGAGACGGGGCGCTTCTCCCCGGCCTGAATTTCGGCTGGGCGAGGCGGGAAGCCTCCCCCCCCGGCCTGAATTTCAGCCGGGCGAGGCAGGACAGCTCCCCCCGTCGCCTGAACTCCGGGGGGAGAAGCGAAGCGCCTCCCCCCCACCATGAAGCACCCCTGCGAAAAGGTAAGTGACTTTCGTACATCCCTACTCATGGTACTAGTAAAAACAAGAAATAGATCTCATAAGCTTATTGTCTGACCAGCCCTGCTTTAATACATTTGTTTGTAGAATACCAAAACAGTTTAATGGAATCCTTTAAATGTTCCCAAATGACAAAATCATGACCGTGGTTCACCAGGGATAAGTAGGTACCAGAAAATCAGGACTGTCCCTGGTACACATGGACAACTGGAACGTACTCTGTTGAGCATTCTAACATTCAATACAATTGTACATTCAACTATGATCATACAACTGTCAAAAGACCACTTAAATTAATATGGCAGGTAGGCACGTCATGGTCTTCTCCAGGATGTGAATACCTGTACCTATTGAATTTGGCTGGTGTAGACGGCTGAGAATTTTGTTTCAGTTCATTTTTGATAAGAAGTTATTGAAATTCAAAAAGTTTAAACCTCCCCACACAGTGTATCACGATAGGGGGGAAAGCAGGAGCCCCTCTGACCTTCAAGTGATCTGTGAGATGAGCAAAGACGTGAGCTAGCTCCTCAAAGAGGGGATCTTCCAGGCATCAGCTCACTTGGGGGTAGGCAACGGGTGAGTGAAAGTGACTGAGCTGTAGCACTGAGGAGTGCTCCTAGGAATATAGGAAGCTGCCTTATACTGAGTCTGACCATTGGCCCATCTAGTCCAGTATTATCAACACTGACTGGCAGTGCCTCCAGAAGTTTCAGCCAGGAATATTTCCAGCCCTACCTGGAAATGCTGGGGATTGAACCTGGGATCTCCTGCCTGGAATGCAGGGGCTTTACCACTGAGCTAAGTCCCCTCCCTAGAGGTCATGGCTCAGTCAGGAACCACTCCCCTACCCCTTTTTGGAGGTGTGGGGCTTTGTGATGGGACAGGGGTCCTCACCTGAGCCCTTCACAGAATGGAGGCCTTGTGAGTGGAATTCAGCCCATCGGCTGGTGATTCCCTGTCCCTGTTTTACAAAGGCCCCTCTTGGTGCCATCGTTTCCTCTGGCTGCTGCTTCCTTCTCCTTCTTCGATCAGCCTTGGTGATTCCAGCCATCCAGGAACCATATAGTGAATACAATGATGTCATGATGTTTCAGATTTGGCTACATGACGATATCACTGATGACAGTTGAAGGCAATTATAAGTGAGAGGCAAGTTGAATTAATGTAAATGAATAGCTGAACATTTCTCAAGGAATGTCAAAAAATCATCAACGTGGGAAGAGTTTTTTATACTATTGATATTTATGAAATGATGACCAGTTTTGGTTCAGTCTTTTTAACATGACAAGGAACTGGTGGACATGTGCTTAATTTCTCTAATTTTTGCTTCAAATATTGAATTATTTCCTTGATACAGTATGGGCTGTTTTTGTGTGAGGGGGAGGAGGAGATATCTTGGACTGTTTATTTCCTGATCCTCTTAAAATTACCCCAACAACTTTTTAATGCTCATTATAATTATGGTTATACCGATTTTAAATGTTGAGACATTTCTAACTTGACAGAAGATATAGTAATAAAGCAATTGCAGATTTTGTGCCAAGGGGTGGGTAGAAACTGATCATAGCTGGGTGTGAATCCACGGTGATTAAGTAGCAATAATAGAGAGCATCAATTATCCACAGTGTTTGGAAACCTAACAGCTCACTAGATGGTTTATTTATTCAAAACACTTAGCAGTAGGTTCACACTTCTAATATAATTCAGAATACTGTTTTCATCAGACTCATTAGCAGAAATCTGGCATCTCAGTTCCACATTTAAGGGATTTGTTTCCTACTTTGCAAAATGGATTGGAAGCTGGATACTCAATAGGGATTTTGGTTAGTGCTGAGGATTGTTTGAAGATAAAGTGGGGGGGAACCACACACACCACCACCACCGCAATGAAAGCCAGAGGGTGATTTGGACACTGATTCTTCACTTCTACTCTCAAACTCTTGTCACGCAGAGACCAAAAGTAGTTGGTGGTCTTTGGGGATGTGCAGTTCGCTGGAAAATTATGGATTCAAACACATAATTACAGTTGTTTAATTAAAGCATTTGGTCCACCCTATATCACCAAAGCATTTTAGTACCAGATATATTACGAGGGATTAAATTTTCATAGGGCATTAGCTCTTCAAACAGATTTTTGTCTCACAGTTCTTTAGGGATCAGGTCAAACTGATAACTTTGTCAGTTAACATTCTTGTGGCTAATAACATTCCTGGAGGAGCTGGGCAACACTAAATGTTGATTTGGCTTGATTAGAGACAATACCAATAGAGCTGTGTTATGATCAAAGGGACCTGGGTGTAAATCTTTGCTTAGCCTTACTGGTTGGTTTTGTGGATACTATTCACTTTTGAACTCACATCCCATTCTAAATGGAAAATAAAGTTTCATGGGGAAGGTCAAGGATACACTACAGCTCTCACTTCTCAAACTGCCCATGACCTTCTGTTGCATGTGCTGTTCTGTGTTGTCCCCTCCCTGTTCAACCTTCTTATGGCTCTAGATGGAAAGGTGGAGAGCCAGGTAGCACTCCTCCCGAGGCAATATGTGACCCAGAATACAGTTGTCTTCACTATTTGCACTTCTCAGAATTTTGTGGTGCAGTTCTCCTAACAAGAAATGTGTTCAAAAATAAATATATTAGGGGGGCATGCACAAAAACATGCATATGATTGAGCGAGGGCGGGGGGGGGCTTACAAAAAAACATTATGATGGGGAAAACTGCTTGCAAAAATGCATATATTGGACACAGTTGCATACAAAAATGTTTGTTTAGTAGAAATGCATGAGAAAATTCATATTACATTTTGTGTGCACTACAGAAAAGAAAAGAAAAGAAAAGAAAAAGTAAAGTAAACGGATGTGGAAATGAGATGGAATGACCTGGAAAAATGAGAAACTAAAATGGGCAAATTGTCCCATCCTTAATTGTTGATAACTGTGCTGCATTGATAACTATAGCAATGATATCTAGGGAGGCTGTCCAAGTCCTAACCATCATACATTTTTATCAAGATTCTTGTTGTTTTGTGTTGTGTTGTGCCTGACCACACACACAGAGAAGTTTTGAATACAATCATACATACAATCACATGAAGATTGTTTTCCTGCAGTGTTGGTAGAGCACATGTTTTACAGGCATAAGTTCCCTGTTTCAGTCCCTGGCATCTCCGGGTAGGGCTGGCAAAGACCAGTTTCCTGCCTGAAACTCTGGCGAGTTGCTGCCAGTAAGTGTAGATCCAGGCTTTCAGGATCTACTTCATATATTTACTAGAACCCCAAAGTCCACCAAACAGAGCCAGGCACAAAAGAGACAGGTACATGTACCAGAGGAGAGCCTCTGGTACATGTTCAGCCCAAGATACTGCTGCTGGTGATGATTTTAAATCAGTCCTGAGTTTGCAACCCTTTTGCACAAAGAATCACACCTGATCTTCCCCCAAATCTCACCTGAGCATTTCTTCAGCCAATTTTTGAGGGGAGTGGGTGGGTATTGTTTCTATTGCTAAACCATTTGGAGTCAGAAACCCATGTCAATCTTATGCGGATCATCCCAGTAGATCCCAATATACCTTCTTCCCTCCCCTGGTATATGCACGGGACTGAGCTAGATGGACTCAGTATAAGGCAGCTTCCTATGTTCCGATGCATATTTGTAACACAGGAGGGAAGGGAAAAGCAAACGAGCTGAAGACGTTGAAAATGTGGCTATTTGCACATATGGGGTTCATTTTAGAAATGTTCCTATTTGAAATGGAATTCACAACAAACTGATATCGGGGCAGGGGAAATCCATAGAACATCCATATCTGCTGAGATGCGGACTTACAGTGCAACTGAATGCATGTCTATCCAATCCCATTCATTCCAATGGAGCTTGCTGCCAGGTAAGTGGGTAGAGGATTTTAGCTTTCATGGTTTATAACTAGGGATGGACTCTGGATCCCATGCTTGTTGGGTGCTCGAGGAGCCATCGCTTCTGCTTGCCCACAGGAGCCAGGCTGCACGAGCCTCTGGAGGACTCGGCAAGTTGTCCAGGAGCGTGCCGCAGCTGCCCACTCCTCCATGTGGGCTTCCATCCTTTACGCAAGATGGGGCTGTATATTTTCGTGTATTTGTTGTTGTGCACAACAGTGACTGGAAAGGGCCATTTACACAACATTAGGCCTCTAATGTTGTGGAAAAGGCCCTTTCTGGCCACCTTTGCACACTACAGTAAATATATGAAAATATAGAGCCCCATCTTGCATAAAAGGGGCTCTATACCTTTGTATATTTATTGTTGCACACAGTGGTGGCTGGAAAGGATCAATGCTTTGTCTCCCTCCCATTCCAGCTACCATGAAGGCAGTGCCTTGACAGGAGGAGGACAAGAGAGCTGCCTCCATGGTAGCTGAGATGAGAGGGGGACCAAGCATTTATCCTTTCTTCCCCTCCCCTCCCAGGCCAGCTACCATGGGGGGCAGTGGCTTGATGGGAGGAAGATGACGAGTGGGGCTTCCCTCTTGTTCTCCTCCCATCAGTGTGCTGTCTTTGAGGTAGCTGGGATGGGAGGGGGAGAAATGATCACCCACCCCCCAAGCCTTCTAGCTTCAGCCACCTGTCTGTGTGAGTAGCCATTATACATAGAAATGGTGACTTGCTATTTTTTGTAAATTAAATCTTGTGCACAATGTCCAGCTAGAAAGTGTCGGCCATTGTGCTAGGGAAGGCGGAGAAATCCGCCACAGACTCCAGTGAGGCTGGATTCTAAAGAACCCCCAGAGTCTGTGGCAGAATGGACTACCCCCACCCACCCTGCGGAATCCCCCCCCCAGACGGACCGTACCTGGTCGTCGGCCATCCGGTCTGTCCTCAGCTGCCTCAGCCATCCACTGCCCCATCTGCGGATGCAAATGGTGGTCAGCGTAGCGGCCGCCATTTGTGTCCCTGCCTTAGGCCATGATAGGCTATGTAAGTATTTACGTAGCCTATCATGGCAAAAAGCAGGGATGCAAATGGTGCCTATAAATCTTGTGCACAAATACTTTATTTACTTAAGTATTTGCTCATAAATACTTATGTAGCCTATCACGGTCTAAGGCAGGGACACAAATAGCGGCCGCTATGCCGGCCACCATTTGCAGCCGCAGCCCAGCAGCAGCGGAAGTTCGGCTGCGGCCAGCCCCGGCCAGCAGCTCTGTGGCCTTGCCACAGAGGGGAGCTGGCTGGGAAGGATTCCGGGAGGGAGGGACGGATCGCCTCCCCACCCAAGCGGACACCCCCTGGTGGAAAGGTGAGTGGGGTTCATACACCCCTACATTGTGCACAAGATTTAATTTATGGGAAATAGCAAGTTGCCATTTTTACATATAATGGCAACTTGTACAGAGGACAGACAGCTGCGGGTGCTCACAGGTGGGACCTATAAATCCCAGCAGCTCATGCAGCTTGTGGGTGGGGGCTCAGTGATCCATGTCCTGGGGGCCAAGGTGGGGGGAGTCCGTTGGAATGTGCCCCCTACAGGATGCTCTCAACATCCCTATTTATAACAGTAGTCACTCACCATGTTGATCCATTGAGTTGGCCAGAGCTTCAGATGCTCTGGTGGCCCCCACTCTGTGGAACTCCCTCCCTAGGGAACTCCGCCATGCCCCCTCTTTAATGAGCTTCCGTCATGCATTAAAAACATGGTTGTTCAGGCAGGCATTTGGGGTGGGTTAGGGTATTTTAGAAAATGTTTTTACTGTAGAATTTTATTGTTTTAAACTGTTTTATTGTATGTTGTACATCGCCCAGAGTGGCTGGGTGACCAGCCAGATGGGCAATTAATAAATATAATAATAATAATAATAATAATAATAATAATAATAATAATGATGATGATGCTCCTGAGGAAGGATCATGTGTTTATAGGAAAGGTTCCCTGCCCTTCCTTATGAATCAGCCTTTCCCAGCTTTCAGTCCCCAGATATTGTAGGAGTATAACTCCTCCATCCCTGGCCATTGTCCATAGTATCTGGGGGTGCTAGGAACTGTAGTCCAAGCTGTCCAACAACATCTAGGGACCCAAGGTTAGGAAAGATTCTATAAATGGAGATCCTAAAGCCAATAATGCCATCTTCAAACCATATTGTTCCTCCAAGTGTTTGGAGTCACCTCCTGTTTTAATGTTACTGCTATGGTAACACGATCCATTTATTTAGATTGTCCTTTTTATGGCTCCATATTCACAGGGCTCCCAGGCCACATGATGTGAATTAGTAAATCCCAGGGCCCTGATAGGGTGCTGGACTTTGTGGGGAGGGAAAGTAGAACACATCTGTCATGGGACAAGAAAGACCTCACTAATGGTGCATCTTGCCAAACATTGGACTGTTGGCAGTGGCAACTCTGTTCAATGCTCATCTTATTCTCAGGGCCTCTAATTAGTGCTGGATCCAAGATAGCTTTTGCTTTGAAAGTATGTCTCCGGAACGCAAAGTGGAGCAGAACAGACATGCCTCCGAGCTATAGGGAAACATCTGTCAATCAGGGAAGGATGGTTACTAAGTGGATCTACCTCAAGGTATTTTATGCAACTGAGGAGGCGCATTGCAAAGATGGCCCCCAGTTCTTGTGCGTGACTCATTACGGAAGTAGACTGTGGTGTGCGCAGTACTCTAAATTGGAGCACACATTAGTTTGGTGAGCTAGCCAACCCTTTCTTTTAAAGTCATCAAGAAAGGGAATTGTATTCCCACCCTAAATGGGTGGCAGTATCTCTACCTCGCATGATGCAGCACCGTTCCATTGATGCTAGGAGGTGTGTTTTGTAGTGCCACACTCTTTTTAAAGGAGATTGTGTAGCTTGCTCCTGGCAAAAAAAAAAATGAACACACAAGTTAGGATCTTAAATGCTTAAAATGTAGTTCTGTAAGGCCTTACTCAAGAGGAGCCCTGCTGGATCAGACCGAAACTCCCATCTAGTGAAGCATCTTGCTTCCCACAGTGCTCCCACAAATGCCTCTGGGAAGGCCACAAAAAGAATACAAAGGCAATAGCCATCCCTCTGTGTTTCTCTTCAGCCAGTGGTGTTTGGAGGCACCTTGCCTCTGAATCTGGGAGCTTTCTACAGCCATCACAACTAAGAAGCGTATCTACCTCCTTTTAAAAGCATCTGAGCTAGGGCAGCAAATTCCATACATTAATTACGTGTCTCTTTATCTCTCCGGAATCTCTTGCCAATTTCATCGGATGACCCTGAGTTTTAATATTATAAGAGAGGGAGGAGCATCTTTTCTCTATCCAACTTTCCTGCACTGCACATCATTTTATACATCTCTATTGTATCCCCCCAGCCCACTCACCTTTTCCCTACACTAAAAACTCTCCAGATCCTCTGAGGTTTTCCTTGTAGGGAAAGAACTTCAACTACTTCTGTGCTGAAATCTGTCCTCCAATCTCCCAACAGTTGTACTCTCTCAGAAAACTGTTTTTTCTGCCTCATTTCTCTTGCATTTCTTTTGATGGTGTTCTTGACTTAGTGTACCATTGTGAGATGGCTGAGAGCATTACCCCCCCCCCCATATTTCACATCTCTCAATCACTCTGCAGACTCCCTGGCTGCCTGGGCTTCCTGATCAGAAGCCCCACTGGGGAGGAGTTACCCCATGATGTCTTCCTTGGGGCTTAATTGAAGTGTGGGAACCTGGGGAAGCTGCAGACCAACCACTGGAAGAAAGATTAAATTAAATTGTACAATTAAATAGAGGATACTTCTCCCACCTCATAGGTAACTGCAATAACCCTGCATGCCTGTCATGGGAATGTCACCAACATCTTCTTCTCCTTTAATTCCCTCCCCCTGCCGCAAGCAATATTTTTTGATTATATACCTCAAGGAGCGCCTCCAGCAACACCAGACAGGCTGCTCAACAAGATCAGCCTCGGATGGCCTTCTCTCTGTCCCATCAGCCAGGACAACGAGGCTGGTGAGGACAAGGGAGTCCCCCACTCTGTGAAGCGCCCTCCCTAGGGAACTCTGCCATGCCCCCTCTTTAATGAGCTTCCGCCACACATTGAAAACTTGGTTGTTCAGACAGGCATTTGGGGTGGGTTAGGATATTTTTAAATGATGTTTTAATGTATAATTTTACTGTTTTAAATTCTACTGTTGTACACCACCTAGAGTGGCTGGGTGACTGGCCAGATGGGCGATTAAGAAATTTAATTAATAAATAATAAGAATACAAAAACATTATATGTTTTTGTATACTTATTTATTTTATTAACTTATTTATTTATTTATATTTACATATAAAAACATTATATGTTTTTGTATATAATCAACTTGTGGCCCTTTAGCTTACAACTCCCATCATCCCTCAGCATTGGATATGCTCGTTAGGGCAGATGGGAGTTGTAGGCCATAACATCTGGAGGGCCACAAGTTGCCCAGCCCAGATGTAATTGAATGGGAATGGTAAAAGCAAAAATGTGGAATACTTTTTTTGGCCAAGGACTAGCATCAACACCATTTTGTCACTCTGTGACTCTGAGACTCTCCCTTTCCATTGTAATGCCTACTTGAACACCCCTCACAATGTGATGACATCATGCTGCAACTGATTGCACCCCTTACAATGACCAGGATCTCTTCTTGATCATCCCAGAGTGCAGGACACGGAATAATGGGCTCAAGTGACAGGAAGCCAGATTCCGGCTGAACATCAGGAAAAGCTTCCTGACTGTCAGAGCAATACAACCATGGAACCAATTACCTAGGGAGGTGGTGGGCTCTCCCACACTGGAGGCATTCAAGACATGGCTGGACAACCATCTGTCAGGGATCCTCTGACCTGGATTCCTGCATTGAGCAGGGGGTTGGACCCGATGGTCTTGTAGGCCCCTTCCAATGATTCTATCATTGATTCTATGATTCTATACATATCTACCTGTGGTTACATCAAACATTCATCCATTAACATTTTCAGGGCAAAAGGAGAGGTTTCAGGAAGACCATAATGCTCCCTGAGAAATTCCTTAAATGTACATTTTCCACTTCTGTTCTTAGGTGTTGTTTCCCAATTCTACTGCAGTTTTGGTGACATCCCCCTCCCACAGATCCTTCCTCTAGTGATCTTATTCAGATTTTATTTTATTTTATTTTATGTATTTATTATTATTTGAAATATGCTTATAGGCACAAGATATTTATAGGCACTCTATTTATTTTAAACATGCTTATAGGACAAAAAGCCCTCTCATGTCAGCTTACAAAATTAATAAACATCCACAATACACAATTAAAATCAAAGCCAATCCGTAACAGTATGCACTCAATGTCATAACACCAATTCAATGTGAGCACAATCTTTCCTGCCCTCATAGTGAATAGATGTCATCTACCTCATTTTGCAGCTCCCCTGCCCCCAAAGAAAACCTCTGTTGAAAGAGGGGAAATTCTTACAGCTGATGAAAACTTTAGCAAAAATTGCTCAGGGCATGGGGGGCATGAGGGACACTGTGGCAGATAAAACCAGTGGAAACCTCTACAGTTGCCAAGCAACTTTTTGCAATTCTCAATTTACTAAACTTGGCATGCAAATTAAATTCTCTCTTTCCTAAACCTTATTTGTAAATAGTTAGAAGATCCAAAGTGATCTGAATTACAAGATTAGGCTGGTATCCTCTCTTCTCAGAAAGCTTGAAGATCTTATTTCACTCCAAAGTATGAGAACTATTAGTCAGAATTTTCTCTGTGTAATGAAGTGTACTTAATTTTCCCAACAAAGCTATTTCCATTTTCCTCTTAAGATGTCATTTGCAATGGAGGAATGTTTGTTGTTGCTGTAGCTGTATTTGTTGGACCTGAATGAATTAAAAGATGGCTACAATTCATTTTTATATCAAAAATGAAGAAGCAAGTTTGAGAAGCAGAAGGATATTATTCTTCAAATATGTTCAAAGCAATGTATGAGTTTTAAAATTAGTTGTGCTTGCAGTAGGAATGGAGGAAAAGCCATCACACCACACTGGGATGAAATTACGTTATATTTATTAAAAATATAGAGAGTTCGGTTGTTAGAAGCCAAGGACTCTGGTTGTCATTAGGGATGGATGGATTAGTTTATTTCTAATCTCTATCATTTGGCATATGTCTGTTCCATGTTAATCTGTAATTATTATTTTAATCTGCAGATATAGATGGATAGATAGACATAAGAAAGCATGCATTTTTGAATATCTTTTATCCTAAAATATGCATTTTGGCGTTTGTTTTTGCTTTGTTTGTTTTGAGCAAAGAACTGTATCACAAGTTTTGGAGAAGTGTGAAATCTGAAGGATAACTTTGTTGCAATCTGCACATTGCTCCAGGAGGTACAGATCAGGTTGGTTCTCTTTCAGAATCCTCGAGCATCCCTAGTATTTATTTAGCTGAATAGTAAAACTAGGCACAGAGCAATGTACACTCAGGACTGGTGCTCATAGTAACACCCCTACTCTGGAGTTTCTCCCAACGAGATAGTGAGCATATTTTGAAAGCAATATCTGACCATTCCAATAATAATAATAATAACAACAACAACAACAACAACAGCAACAACAATGTTTTTGACTACCCAAAATGCTTCACATGGATTTGTTGTTTATTCGGTCAGTCGCTTCCAACTCTTCGTGACTTCATGGACCAGCTCACGCCAGAGCTTCCTGTCGGCCATCGCCGCCCCCAGCTCCCCCAAGGTCAAGTCCGTCACCTCCAGAATATCATCCATCCAACTTGCCCTTGGTCGGCCCCTCTTCCTTTTGCCTTCCACTTTCCCTAGCATCAGCATCTTCTCCAGGGTCTCCTGTCTTCTCATGATGTGGCCAAAGTACTTCAGTTTTGCCTTTAATATATTCACATGGATTATCTAATTGTAATACTTACAATGCCCCTGTAATGTCATTCACTATTATTATCCCCCATACTGCAGGTAGGGGGACGGAGGCCAAGAGAGAGTGGTTTGCCTAAGGCCATGTAGTGAGTTCATGGCAGAAGCAAGGAAGTTTTTGCACTATTTAAAGCCCTAAAGAGTTTGGGACAATGAGTTTAGGACAAATGAGCACATTGCTTTTGCATAGGGATGGGTGGGCATCCCTGCATCTGGGTTCTCCGGGTGCCCACTCAGCCCCTGCCCCTGCTCACCCACACACAGACCTGCACTCGAGCTCCCTGCCACTCACTGAGCCCCCCACACTCGCCAGGGTGACCTTGTTGAGCTCTACAATTGCCATATTTGAAAAATAAAATGGTGATTGTGAAAATGCGCATATTTGCATATATGCAAAATGGCACCATGAATCGCCCATTTGCGCAATATTACAGTGTTTGCTGGCCTGTAATCTTATGTATATGGGCCATTCACAGCCCCATTTGCATAAATGCAAATATGTACATTTTTCCAAATGCTCATCTTTGCTTATGTGTGAACTTGCACATTTTTGCAAATGCGCATATTCATGTGTATGCAGAATGGGGCTGTGAATAGCTCATATGAGCAAAATTACAGGTGTTTGCTTGCCTGTTATCTTGCCTATATGGGCGATTCACAGCCCTATTTGCATATACACATATATGCGCATTTGCAAAAATGCACATATTCAGGTATATGCAAACTGGGGCAGTGAATTGCCCATATACGCAAGATTATAGGCAAGCAAACACCTTTAATCGTGCCTAGATGGCCTATTTACATCCCCATTTTGCATACACTCAAATATATGCTTTTTCGTGATCTCCATTTTTTAATGAAAAATAGTGATTGCGGAGCTTGACTCCACCGCTTGGGTGAGTGCGGGCAGCTTAGTGAGCATGGGCAGGGGGTGAATGGGGGCAGGGGCTCAGCAAGAGCAGCTCAGAGGTATGGGTGGGGGGTTACTCTGGATTCCCAGATGGAGTTGGGTGCCTGCATCATCCCTATTTTTGTATGACCAGAAGAGACATAATGCTTGATATAGTAAACGTATTAGAGCAGCCTTTCTCAGCCTGGTACCCTCCAGATGTTTTGGGCTATAACACCCATGATACCTGACCATTGGCTATGTTGGCTTGGTCTGATGTGTGTTGAAGTCCAAAACGTTTGGAAGGCACCAGCTTGGGGAAGGCTGTATTAGAGAGAACAGAACAGAACACCTGTCCATGCACCTCTGTGTATCTGTACCTATGTGTCTGTACCATTTCAGGCTGTGAGCTCTGATGATTTTCTGAGATGTATATTGGGTTGCAGGGTTCTGTTAGGGATCAGGTTTTGAGCAAGGCTCAGGTTTCCCAGGAGGCAAGACAGAACAATCAGCACCATGGAAAACTCCAAGCCAGACAGGATGTTTTGTACACTGCTCCTATGAAAACTAGTGCCAGACTGAGGCTGAAATAGGAAGCTATTGGCCTTTAGGCTTGTAATCCCCATCTCTACCTAAATAATGGTTCTTAAATGGGCCCAGTCTGTTTTAGCAGCCTCAGGCTGTGGTGATATGGAGCAGTCGTGGCACGCTAGTCTCAGCATGGCCTGAATCCTCAGCATCTGAAGACAATAACACAGCTTCCCCATGGGGTTTCTCTGGAGAAGTGGAGATAGAGGTTGCATCATGCCATTCTATGGCAGAGCCTTCTACTGATTCTGGGGCTGTTTACGCCTGTAATCTTGCATATACTGGTCATTCATGGCATCATTTTGCATCAGTTTAGATGTGTGCATGTTGGCGATCGCCATTTTCTTTTGCAAAATGGTGCTCGCAGCACTCGCGGATGGGTCCAGGGTCAGTGCAGGCAGCTTGGCAAGTTGTGTGTGTGGCGGGGATGCTCAAGCTGTGTCAGTGGCTTGGCGGATGCCCAGAGGATCTGAGCTGGGCGGTGTCCATCCATCCCTAATGACAGGGTCCCTCTGTGTGTAATCTCTTTCTCTCTATCCAACGAATGCATTGCATTCATGTTAAAATATGCCACCTTTATTGCCACACATGCAATTTGCATGTTAAGTGCAACTGCAAGGTCCTCATGAATCTGCTCAGTGTATTAGAGGAAGCAGTATCTGTCCTGGACTGTATTATTTTGCTAACACGACAGGCAGATTTTTCAAATGAAATGCAAAGGTCACAGTTGCTATCGTGTTGGAGATTACTTAATCACATTTGCCTTTCCATTACTGACCTTGGCTCTTCTTAGCCTCAAATGCTACTGCCTCCTTTGATAGAGGAAGCATTCCTGAAAAATGCAAGAGCATTTCATTCACTGAGACCTTACCAAATAAGGCCTCTTGCTTTCGTATGTCCCAGGCATTTAGACTTACGTAGTTTTTGCAGTTTGTTTATTCCTGTAGTCTCTTTCTAATCTGCCCAATAAGTAATGTTCTCTGGGCAGATTACAGCCAGTTAAAAATCTAAAATGCCATTTTAAAAGACAGCTACAAATATAAAATGCAATACAAATATTTAAAATAATGAAATACAATAAACAGCATAGGAATCAATAGAACAGCCACAATAATCTAGAACTTGTTGTTCAGTCGTTCAGTCATGTCCGACTCTTCGTGACCCCATGGACCATAGCACGCCAGGCCTTCCTGTCCTGCGCTCTCTCCCGGAGCGTGCTCAAGTCCATATTCATTGCATCAGTGATGCTATCTAGCCATCTCATCCTCTGCCATCCCCTTCTCCTTTTCCCTTCAGTCTTTCCCAGCCAGCATCAGGGTCTTTTCCAGTGAGTTTTCTCTTCGCATTAGGTGGCCAAAATATTTGAGCTTCAGCTTCAGTATCTGTCCTTCCAATGAGCACTCAGGGTTGATTTCCTTTAGGGTTGACTGATTTGACCTCCTTGCAGTCCAGGGGACTCATAAGAGTCTTCTCCAGCACCACAGTTCGAAAGCTTCGGCACTCAGCCTTCCTTATATTCCAGCTCTCACAGGCATACATTACTAATCTTTTAGCCTTGTGATACATTCCATGGGGTTTCCTTAGCAAGAATACTGGAGTGGGTTGCCATTTCCTTCTCTAGTGGACCACATTTTCTCAGAACTCTCCGCCATGACCTGTCCGTCTTGGGTGGGCCTCCACGGCATAGCTTATGGGTTCACTGAGTTACACAAGCCCCTTCGCCACAACAAGGCAGTGATGCATGAAGGGGAATCTAGAACTAGGTCTCCATAATGCCTGGGAGAAAAGAAAGGTCTTTTCCTAGTGCTGGAGAGACAATGAAATAGGTGCCGGGCAAACCTATTTGGGAAGTTTATTCCATAAGTCGGGTTCCACCACTGAGAAAGTCCTGTCTCTTGCAGCCACCCACCTTGCTTACTTTGCTGGGGACACCTGGAAGAAGGTCTCTGGAGATGCCTCAAGGGTAGGGGTGGACGAAAGTCCCTTACCTGTCCTCGAAGGATGTTCGCGGTGGGGGGGAGGTGCTTCGCTGCTCCCCCCACGAAGTTCAGGCCGGGGGGGGAGGCTTCCCGCCTCACCCTGGCCGAAATTCAGGCTGGGGAGGACACTTCCCGCCTCGCCCGGCCGCGAACGCGAAAGTTTTTTTTTTAAAAAAAAAAACGCCCCCTGATAGGCTACGTGATGATTAACGTAGCCTATCATGGCTAGATCTGCAAAGTCAGCCATGATAGGCTACGTCAATCGTCACATAGCCTATCATGGGTGACTTAAAAAAAAAAAAAGCGCGTACGCTAATGGCGGCCCCCATAGGGAGCCGCCATTCGCATTCCTTATTTAGTCGCTGTAGTCTACGTAAATGTTTACATAGACTACAGTGACCAAATAAGGAATGGGAATGGCGGCTCCCTATGGGGGCCGCCATTATCCGTACACACTTTTTTTTTTTTTTTAAGTCACCCGTGATAGGCTACGTGACGATTGACGTAGCCTATCACGGCTGACTTTGCAAATCTAGTCGTGATAGGCTACGTTAATCGTTACGTAGCCTATCAGGGGGCATTTTTTTTCCTTTCTTTTATTGCAGTGGCGGTGGCGGCAGCCGGTCGAAAGACCGGCTGCCGCTCCCGCCCCGCTCGAACACCCGCCGAACCGCCGGCTGGACCCGCCGCCGGGAGGGACATTCGGCGAAGGTAAGTCCCGTCCTGGGGGGGGTGCGGGGGTGGGGGGGGTTGGAGGTTTTCTCCCCGAAACTTGTTCGGGGGGCCGAACACGTTGGCGCTTGGCCCCCCGAAGTTTCGGGGAGAAATTCTCCGCCAACCCTACTCAAGGGTCATCTGTGATGGGTGCAAATTTTTTGTTCTGTTTTGACCACTGAAATGAAGATGAATTGGGATAAAAAACCTAAATGGTTGAATAATAATTAAAGAGGGGAGGGAGGAACAGATGAACAAGCCTAGAGGTAAATGTTTGCTTTGTAAGTTTTTCCCTGACTGCAGATTGTTCTGTTATTCCTTCCTCCTCTACTCTTTCATTCCTAGGTTTTTTAAATCACAGTCCTATCTAGACTTTTAAAAACAAACACAGCCATCTCCAGAGTCCCCAACTGATGCCAATGGAATGGTGGGGTTGTGGTGGTGGTGGGTGGAGCAAAGGGATGAGAAAAAAATAAGCGAGCAGATAATAATTACTAACTCTTTTTAACCATCAAGGAAAGACAGAGTTAGACTGGGGTAGATACAGAACAAATGAGCTGGAATAGAATAAGGCAGCTGCAGAAACTGCCAGACCTAGAACACAAACACACACAGCCCTCTCCCGAGTCCAAACCGACCAACATAACCAATGGAATGGCGGGGGGTGTGGGGAGCGAAAAACAAGCGAGGTAACTAATAATAATTACTACTAACTGTTTGTAACAATGAAGGAAAGACAGAGCTCAATGGAGAAGAAAGAAGAAGAAGCTGCAATGAGTGCACACGCACACACCCCAGATCTAACCAGACAAATGCAGTCCTCTCCCAACCAACCACCTTGCACAATAAACAAATGCAGCCTTTTGCCAAAGTATATATACCCCCCTCCTCCACCACTCTCTCTGATTGGAGACTGCTGGTGTCAGTTCTGGCCCAGAGTTCCTATTTTCCAAAGCACACTCCCTCCTCCTCCTGCACTTGCCTCCCTGCCTCCCCCTGCCTCCCGCACCTGCTTGCCTTCCCCCTCCCTCCTTGTCTTCCTCCTGGCCATCCCCGTGATCTTTGAGAAGTTGATACATTTTGGAGACAGCCTGACTCAGCTGCTCAGAAGGTATAAGGAGAGCTACGATTCTCAGAGTTGGGGTGCCTCGTGGAGTGGGCGCTTTGCTTCGTGGTGCCTCGGTGCTGGTCTGATCCACTTCGCATAACACTGAGGAGCCTCCAGAACAGCCTGCTTCACCTCGTTATTCTGGCTTCGTACTGAAGTGGTGCACAGCTCTAATCAGAATCCTGGGAGATGTCTTCAATCTGTGTTCTTTTTCCAAACAATGGAGAACACAGGGACAACTAACAGAGCAATCCTATGCATGTTTATTCAGAAGTGAGTTTTCACTGGCCCGGTTTGCACAATCGGGGAAGGGAAGTAAGTCACAGTGGCTTATGCCCCCCACCCCCTATGCATACTGGTTGCATACTGGGGGGATTAGCATAATTACACTCGGCCGTGCAGCTTGTCATGTTGTGCCAACCCAGCCAGGTTGGCTTCTTGCTGTGGGTAACAAGCCACCCAGAACCCTACAAGCATCTATGGGTTCTGGGTGGCATTTTACCCACAGCAAGAAGCCGCCTTGTCTGGGTTCACACAACAGGACAAGCCACATTGCCGAGGGTAATTATGCTAATCCCTCCTGCACATGACCGACAAGTGTGTGTGTGTGTGTGGGGGGAGGAATAAGCCACCATGGCTTATTTCCCCTCCATGATCACGTGAGCCCGGTCACTGTGTTCAGTGGGGCTTACTACCAATTGGGGATGGATGTATTTGTCAATTTCGGTTTCTATCAGTGTCACCTTTTTCCCAATCTTAAATCCATTCCATTCTGTTTTTGCATCAGTTTGCAGTAAAAGAAAAGTCTGCATGAAAATGTGTACCCATTTTCATGTGCATTTCAGTTATCATGCTGCTTTTGGAAGTGCAGATTCAGTAGGTTCACATTTCGGTGAGAACCAGATGAATTTCTCAGATAAATTACTTCCCCACCCTACTACCTATTAAGTGAGATTATAGGCCTAAGTCTGGAAAGTGAAAGGCTGAACTACATAGGAGAGGGTCTTTACTAGTGGTAAAGACACCCCCATGCCTTTGCAGGATAACAGTGGGTGGGTGGGGTAAATTGCCCCCTCACCAATAAATGCATTGATATCATATATCAAGTGCTGATGCATTTGCCTTCCTCCATCTGAAGTCTGATGATACTCCTTATCATGATAAGCAGTGGTAGATTCTGGACAGATTGGTGGGAGATTCCGGACAGATAAAAAGAAGTCCTCCTTCACACAGCACATAATTAAACTATGGAATTTGCTACCACAAGATGTAGTGATGGCTGCCAATCTGGGTGGCCTTTAAAATGGGGTTAGACAAATTCCTGGAGAAGAAGGTGATCAGTGGATACTAGGCTTGATAGCTGCGTGCTACCTCCAGTACCAGGGGTGGTATACCTGTGTACAGTAGTTGCTGGGGAATATGGGTGGGGGGGTGCTGTTGCACTCATCTCCTGTTTGTGTTTCCTAGTCAACAGCTGGTTGGCCACTGTGTGAACAGTATGCTGGACTAGATGGACCCTTGGTCTCATCCAGCATGGGTCTTAATATATTCTTATGATAATGCAGGAGTGGGTCTCAGTTCTCAGGGCAACCTGGTTGATGCTCTCCACCCAGTTTGGACTACAGAAGTGCAGGAGTATGTCACACTTCTAGAACTGAGCAGAATGTTCTCTGTGGAAAACATCTGTTTTGATTTATTTGGGGGGTGGGAGGCAGGTAAACGGTGCTTTGAAACCATCCTCCCTCACTTTTTTTTTTTTTTGCCTCCACTGCAAACATCTGCTGGGATTTCTATAGGGGAAAATGAGCCAGTGTGGTGTAGTGGCGAGAGGGCTGGAATGGGAGTCTAGAGATCCGGGTTCTAGTCTCCACTCAGCCATGGATGCTCACTGGGTGACTTTGAGCCAGTCACAGACTCGCAGCCCAACCTACCTCACATGGTTGCTGTTGTGAGGATAAAATGGAGAGGAGGAGGATTATGTATGCCACCTTGGGTTCCTTGCAAGGGGAAAAAAGGTGGGATGTAAAAGAAAGAAAGAAAGAAAGAAAGAGAGAGAGAGAGAGAGAGAGAGAGAAAGAAAGAAAGAAAGAAAGAAAGAAAGAAAGAAAGAAAGAAAGAAAGGAAGGAGAAATCGTGCTGGAGATCAGTTTGACTAGTGTTTGCTCTCACCCCCCAAATCACCAAACTGCCATCTCCAACTACGTTGCCTGCAAAAGTGGTGGTGAAATTGGAGGTGGAAGAATTTTGGCTCATCAATTTGTTTTTGTCCCCAGTCACTATAGCATCTCTCTGTTCTATCTGCCATGCTGAAACGGCTGTCTGCCTACTTCTTCCCTCCCTGCAAGTGAGCGATGCACCCCAAATACCAGGGAATTGACTTCTCTCTGTGTATAGATTCAAAGCATACTGACAGCTGGGATTTTCTTGGAGAGACCAATGTGACAGATCAATGTGCCTCTACTTTTTTTTTTGAAATCAGCGTGCCACTTCCACCTTCCTTGGCCCAGCTTTATGACAGGCGCGCCCTGTTTAGAATTGGATTGCAGTATCGGTTTGATTGCCATGAAAAGGTGCCACGATCAACAATGTTTGTTGCTATTGAAGCTACATAATTGACTGATATGGCCAAAGCCACTTAAAGCTACCCTGAAGTCTTAATTGAATATATTATCCACACAGCTCTGTTTTTCCGCCTTTTCTTTCCCTCATTTCACTTTAAGATCTGCATTAATCATACATCGTCTCACCCGCACAGCAATTTCATGTTGTTTATGGTGAATATGGAAGAACTTTTCTTTGGAAATATTTTCCACTTAGGAATTGTAATAGCTGAAAAACAAGATAAGTTTTAAAGGAGTGTTGATGCATATATATAGTGCTGGAGAGCTTTGAGACAGAGCATATCTCTCTATCTGAAAGGCAGTTCCCAAGGTTCTGTTATCCTTAGTGTGACCAAGGAACAGAATCTAGGAAAGTACCATACACATAAAAGGGTGGGGCTATGCAGATAGTAGCTGACTCCATTTCTGTAGCTCCACTGGGTCCTAAAATACACATCATATATTAAGTAGGGATGGGCGGATTCCTTACCTGTTGTTCCACAGGGGAATCTACCCCGGGGGGGAGGCGATCCGTCCCTCCCCCCGGAATCCATCCAGGCCAGCTCTGCTCTGCGTTGATCCTGCGGAGCTGGCTGCCAGCTCCACTTCGTTGGTGAATTTTGTTGATACGGGTGGCCAGCAGCCATTGCCATGCTGTATCTCTGTATAAGTAAGTCTCCATACGCAAATGGCATAGTGGGCGGCATTTGCGGCCGTAAAGCTGGTAGATTAGCCTAAATGCAACTTACTTATACAGAGATACAGTATGGCAATGGCTGCCGGCCATATTGACTTTCGACAGTGATGCAGAGCAGGCGGACGGCTCCGCACGATCGACGTCGAGAGGAATCCAACCCAGACAGATTCCGCGGGGAAGCGGAGGTGAATGGTCCGTTCCACCACAGACTCCGGGGGGCCGGATTCTTTAGCCAGATTCTCATTGGAGTCCATGGCAGAATTCTCTGCCTTCCCTAATATTAAGAGAGGTCTCTGCAGTTCAAGGTCCAGTGGAGACTTTTGGCTCCAATTCTGGTGGGGCTGTGAATCCATTCTGGAGAGCACCTTGGAGAGCTCCTTTAGAGTTCTGGCTCATTCTGACTGAAACCCGGAATGGATTCACAGCCCCACCCAAGTTGGAGCCACCAGCCTCCACTGTCAAGATCTGTTTTTATATTTGAATCTGTCCTTTGTATACCAGTAAGTCAAACACTGATATGTTCTATTTATCCTCCCCACTCACTTGTCTGCCTACTGCCACAGCTCCCACCACCATGTCTACAGGCAGGTGCCTGAGGCTGGAGGACTTTGTCCCACTTCTGTCCCATGCAGCCAGCTTATGGGTGCTTTGTTATTAGTGATGTCAGAGAATTCCGCCATGGATCTCGGCGAGGCCGAATGCACTGGCATTCGGCCCCCCGAAATCCATGGCAGAACGAAGCCCCCCACCCCCCCCACAAAAGGGCCCAGAACGGAGCACCAACCTGTTGCCGTCCGCGCTGCATTGCGAATGGTGGCCGCATCTGTGGCCACCATTCGCTTCTTCCATATAGCCGTGATAGGCTACGTAAATACTTACGGAGCCTATCACGGCTAATGCAGGGACACCATTTGTGTCCCTGCGGAAGCCGTGATATGCTGCGTAAGTATTTACGTAGCCTATGACGGCAAAAAAAGGGAACGCAAATGGCGGCGGCTTCTTACATAGGCTATACTTACTTACGTACTTACGTACTTACGTAGGCTATTACGGAATAAATACTTACGTAGGCTATTACGGAAAAAAAAAAAACGCAAATGGCATAGTGGCCGCCATTTGCATTCTCTCTTTTTTTTCCGTAATAGGCTATGTAAATATTTATGTAAGCTATCATGGCAAAAAAAAAAAGGGAACAGAAATGACGGCCGCCGTAGCTTTGCGTTAGCTGTTTTTTTTTTGGCCGTGATAGGCTACGTAAATATTTACAAAGCTTATCACGGCAAAATACAGGGATGCAAATGGCGGCTATGGCCACCACCATTTGCGTCCCTGCAGACTGCCCAGCGGCCGAATGTCCGGCTCTGTGGAGTGGAGCCGGCCAGGGAGAATTTCGGGGGGAGGGATGGAGCAGCTCCCCCCCACCATGAATGTCACCCTTCTAAGAGGTAAGTGACTTTCGTACATCCCTATTTGTTATTGGGCTGGATAGGAAGGTACCAGGAATAGCTCCTCAGCAGGCAAGAAAGCAGAGAGGAGTTTCAATGACATATCACTGGTGCAAGGGGCAGACATTCATCATCAGAGCTCCTAGCAAAGTGTGCTATCTTGTGACAGTATATCTGTCTTTATCATTCATTCTATGAGACAGGGGAACCTTTGAGGGTACTCAGAACCACAGTAATAGAAGCCCAGCTAAAATGTATACCACAGGTTAGGAAAGGTAACACCAAGATACCATCATGGTTAGTGAGGAATCTCCAGGAAATTATTAGAGAAAAGAAGGCTTCCTTCAGAATATGTCTTGCCCAAATGAGGAAA
This sequence comes from Heloderma suspectum, assembly GCF_057233095.1. NCBI lineage: Eukaryota > Metazoa > Chordata > Lepidosauria > Squamata > Helodermatidae > Heloderma > Heloderma suspectum. Next base: position 29,133,791 of record NC_139469.1, read on the forward strand.
ACAAAAGGGAGCACAAGCTTGGACAAAGGAGATGCAGGGGTTTGATCCAGCATGGCTCGTCTTATGTTCTCATGTTCATATGAATGCAGTTGGCCAGACAGTCCTGAAAGTAGGGATGTACAACCCCCGCCCACTGTCTGGTCTGGGTGAGGGGGTCTGTGGAGGGGCAGTTTGGGCCACTCAGGGCCCTGTGGAATCCTCACCCACATCCCCTGGAGCTGGCGGAGGGGCTGTCCCACTCCCTAGAAGACATGATACATTAATGGCAGCTGCCATTAGCCTATCGCAGGAAAAATACAGGCCTAAATGGCATGTTGTATGCCATTGCAGCCATAAAGCACTGACTTTGACTTAACCTGCAGCTGTTTACAGCTGTATTTAGGTCAAAGTAAGTGCTTTACAGCTGCAAATGGTGTCCAATACATCATTTATGATGGTAACTTTCCTGGGATAGGATAATGGCAGCTGCCATTAGCATAACATGTCTTATAGGGAGCCAGAGAAACTCCCCGCAGGATCTCCTCTGGACCCGGAGGTGAGTGCAACCACTCTGCCGTGGACTCTGGAGGTTGGATTCTTTGTAATCTTCCCTCATTTGTGTCCACAGTGGAATTTTCCACCTGAAAGGGACTAAACCTGGAGCACCCAAAGAATCTGTGGGCAAGTGAAACCCCTTCCTCAGAGATGCCCATGCATACATGTCCTTTCTTTCTCCCATGTACATGAACGGCTGCCATTCAGAACAAAATAATATGAGACTTGGTAGATATTTAACCTAGGGTCCAGTATTTAGCCTAGCATCCTATTTCCAAGAATGGCCAGGCAGATGACTCTGAGAAGCCCACAAGGTGAGCATGAAGGCAACCCTCGCCCCCTGTTTCCCACCAGCATCTAGTAATCAGAATTATATAGGGAGATTCTGATGACCTCCCTATGCATTGGGGAGTGGGGTATAATGGAAGGGTCATGGAACTACATGAGCTGGGTCTGCACCAACCATGATGTGTTATCCTGCACATGTCATGCCCAACCATAATGCAGACATTAGGAGTAGGGATGGATGAATCTCTTGGTTTCCCTTTCTCTCTCTTTCTCATTTTTCTAATCTTATATTGGGTTCATTCCAGTCGAGAGAGACTGGTGTTTTGTTTTTGTTTTTACAGTTTGCATTAAAAATGTGTCCATATGTTTTTGTACTTTTGCATTTTTGTGTACACTTTTTGTCCCGTTTTATGCATATTGTTGTAGACATTTTTATTATTATTATTATTATTATTATTATTATTATTATTATTATTATTATTCTTGGAGAACTCTATTGCAAAATTTGGAGAATGTGAATTTCAATGGGTGATTGAATTTTGGTTCCTAAGCATGAAACTAGGTAAGTTCACATTAAAATGCAAACCAGATGAATTTCTCCCCCATTTCTGATTTGGAGCATGTATGTGCATCAAGCCCCTTCGGACATTACCTGAATGCCTAGACAGTGAGGGCAGTGCCACGGTGTGTGTTAGCAGCTTGGGGACTTGCTTGCTGTGGCATTGCCCTTTGACCCCTTGACATGTTCTCTCAATAGGTGAGGGTCATCTGAACCCTCCTACAGCCTCGCAACATTGAGGTTCCATTTAGCTATCAGCTTGTCCTCCATGAATCCCATTAACCCATTTAAAAAGCCATTCAAGCTAGTGGCCATCACTACATCTTTTGGTAGCAAATTTTGTACCTTTATTTATTATCAGTTTCTGGAAGAAGTACCTCCTCCAGCCCCATATTCAATCTCCTGCCGATCAGTTGCACTGGGTAATCCCAAGTTTTAGGATCACAAGAGAGTCAGAAACATCTCTGTCTTTCCCCCACTTCCATACCACTGAAAGTTTTATAAAACCTCTCACAACTCCGGGAGTAAGTACACTGCTCAGCTTGAGTGCACCTACTCCCATCACGAACACAAAATGGCCCATCTTCCATTCTGTGGCATTCCAGGGAAATGCAATGCATTGTTCCCCTCCCAACAGTACATGATTCTTTTATCTGCCTCCTGTCCATCATAATGGCATGTATGTTGCAAGTATTATTCAAATAATGGTCCTATTTTGTGAATAGTAGAAGCAATGGGTCAGGCATGTTAGTAGCTCCAGGATCTCCCAGATTTGAGTGAATTTCTGCCTTTTTCAGAAACCCATGAAGTCACTGTTTCACATATAGACAGTACCCTGCAGCAGTGGTATGTATTTATTTGATTTGTACCCTGCCTTTCCACACACACACACACACACACACACACACACACCGGGTGCACAAACACCACTCACTGTTCTGGTTCGGGGCATCCGCAGTGGGGGGGAGGTGATCCCTCCCTCCCCCTGGAATCCTCCCTGGCTGGCTCCACTCCACAGCGAGTCCACAGAGCCACTGGCCGGGCCTATCCGCAGCCGGACTTCCGTCCACTGCCGGTCTGCGGCTGCAAATGGCGTCTGGCATAGCGGACGCCATTTGCATCCCTACTTTAACCATGATAGGTTACATAGATATTTACATAGCCTATCACAGCAAACGGCAGGGATGCAAATGGCATCCGCTACACCATTTGTGTCCCTGCTTTAGCCATGATAGGCTATGTAAATATTTAATATAAATCAGGGATGCTACGCTGGACGCCATTTGCGGCCACAGACTGGGGCAACGGACAGCAGCGGATGGACTGGACTGGCCGGTGGCAGGTAGGGTCCTTGCGGGGAGAATTTTGCGGGGTGGCGGAGGGGAGTGGTCCGTTCCACCACTGACTCCGGGGGGGCGGATTCTTTAGATTCTTTAGAATCTGGCCTCATTGGAGTCTGTGGCGGAATTCTCTGCCATCCCTACACACATCACACACTGGTGCTCAGGGTGGTTGAAGGGTAGTCAACCTGGTGCCCTCCAGATGTTTTGGACTACAACTCGCATAAGCCACCACCAAAATGGCCAGTGATCAGGGATTATGGGAGTTGTAATCCCAAACATCTGGAGGGCACCAGGTTGATTACCCTTGCCCTACAGCATCCGAAATACAAGAACAGATCTGTTGCTCTCAGTGGAACAGCTGAGAAGTTTCAGTGTCCCACCTCCTGCACATGAAAGCCCCTCTCCAAATCCTGGAGCCACAACTTCATTTAAAAAGACCATAAAGTTTGGGAATTATACAAGTCCTTATCAAATTTGCTTCAGCATAATGGAAACCGTTCTTGTGATGGTGGTGGGGAATTACTTTCCAGTAAATTACTGTGTTATTATTTATGAACTCTATGAACCTTAGCCTTTACGATATGCAACTGATCTCTCTGAGCATTGACTGTTGAGCAATAAACAGAATTTCTAAGCTCCCCAGCTAAGCAGGAGGCTGTTGGAAAATACAGGACCATAAGTAGCTTTTCTATCCTGTTCTACAGCTTGCATAACATACTTTTCTCAAACGGGTCCTACAGAAATAAACAGTAATGTATTTCTTTGGTCCTGTACAGAACATACTGTATATTCTGCCAATTTAAGAGAAGATAATTGTTACTTGCAGTGATCTGGATTTGCCTCCTGAAGGTGTAGAATCTAGAATGCCTTCAGAAATAAAATTAAGTCACTGTTGTTTAATAAGTAGTTTGCTTTTTGTGTGGTTTTGGGCTTGCTTTCTTGGGTGAAGATTTTTCCACCTCTGCCTTCACTTCTTTTCTTTCTTAGTTAACCATTGTGAGGGCAAAAACAAGGAAAGGAGACAAAAGCACCAATCAATTCCATACATTTTAATTTGGATTTTGTTTTTAGCCCTCTTGATTCTGCTTTGGCTCAGAGCTACTCTTCTCCCTCCCTCCCACCCCAAACTCTGACTTTTATTTCCACCTCAAGCTGAACTTGCTCCCTGTGAGCTTCCAAATTCCATTCCTCCCAGTGACCCAGCATCCATGATTCCCCTACACCATTCTCCTTTCTCATCCCTCACTTAGTGGGCTGTAGTGGTGGTTTGGCTGTGGTGGCAGTGGCAAGCCACAGCAAGATACAGGAGGAAGGAGGAAGGGTGAGATGTCTTTCGCTGTCCCTTCTCTGATGCTTGCCTCTCTGTGTAACAATGCACCAGGACGAGTCACAAATAATGGTTCGGAAATGATGTTTTCTCAAGGGCTACTACAGTTACAGTAGCCATTGGGAAAACATCATTTCCCAAGTACTTCTTGTGACCTTGCTGCTTGGTGTGCTACTATGCAATACAGAAGGCTCTAGAAAGAGAGCAGAGAGAGACCATCCTGCCTTCCCTTTCCCCATGGCGATTACATTATGTGTAACCATCACATTCAAACCACCCCGAACCATTTTGCCCTCCTGAAAACCAACGAAAATGGCCTCTCTTGAGGCAGGGATGTTCATCGTTGGGAAATCCAGGTGTGTGTGTGTTTTTTACTCAGTGGAGTTCTGCAGTGTATACAGCTAGATTTGTGTTTGTGAGCCAAGCTGCAGGTTTTTTCCCTGAATGCCAGGAACTATGTTTGCACATTTTCCCCCCACGGGTTCCACAATTTGCACAAATCCCTGAGCAATTTTGAGCAATTTGTGCAGATTTCTGAACAAGTTGTGCAGGTTTCTGAGTAATTTGTACAAATTACGGCCAAATGTGTTGCAAATTGCTCAGAATTCATGCAAATGGCTCACAAATAGGGGTGGACGAAAGTCACTTACCTGTCCTTGAAGGACGTTTGCGGTGGGGGGGAGGCGCTTCGCTGGTCCCCCCGCGAAGTTCAGGCCGGGGGGGAGGCTTCCCGCCTTGCCCCGGCTGAAATTCAGGCCGGGGGGGAGGCTTCCCGCCTCGCCCGGCCGCGAACGCGAAAGTTAAAAAAAAAAAAAAAACGCCCCCGATAGGCTACGTGACGATTCACGTAGCCTATCACGGCTAGATCTGCAAAGTCAGCCATGATAGGCTACGTCAATCGTCACGTAGCCTATCACGGGTGACTTTAAAAAAAAAAAAAAAAGCACGTACGCTAATGGCGGCCCCCATAGGGAGCCGCCATTCGCTTTCCTTATTTAGTCGCTGTAGTCTATGTAAATCTTTACGTAGACTACAGCGACCAAATAAGGAAGGGGAATGGCGGCTCCCTATGGGGGCCGCCATTATCCGTACACACTTTTTTTTTTAAAGTCACCCGTGATAGGCTACGTGACGATTGACGTAGCCTATCATGGCTGACTTTGCAAATCTAGCTGTGATAGGCTACGTGAATCGTCACGTAGCCTATCAGGGGGCATTTTTTTTTCTTTCATTGCAATGGCGGCGGCGGCAGCTGGTCGAAAGACCGGCTGCCGCTCCCGCCTCGCTCGAACACCCGCCGAACTGCCGGCCGGACCAGCCACCGGGAGGGACATTCGGTGAAGGTAAGTCCCGTCCCGGGGGGGGGGGTGCAGGGGCGGGGGGGTTCGGAGGATTTCTCCCCGAAACTTGTTCGGGGGGCCGAACACGTTGGCGCTCGGCCCCCCAAAGTTTCGGGGAGAAATTCTCGGCCAACCCTACTCAGAAATTTGTGCAAATTGTGGGACCTATAGGGGAAAAAATGCTCAAAATGCTTGGAAAATCCACAAACTGGCCTGACTTGCTGCAGATTGAGTCAGGCACTGCAGGAGGAACCGAAACAAAGTCCAGGGGTGGGGTGGTGGTGGGGAACCTAAGCAAACGTGTTGTACTCCACGCACCCCACCCCTGCCACTGGATTTCTCTGACATCCTTACATTGGGAAGATGAATTGGCTCAGCCCTATTCTGTTTTTAACTGCCCCTTTCTCCAAAGAGTTTAAAGTGGTGGACTTGGTTCTTCCCTGCCCTCCCCTTTATCATCACAACAACCCTGTGAAGTAGGCTAGTCTCCATAAGAGACTGGGCCTAAGGCACCTAGTAAGCTTCATGGAGGATTTGAATGCAGGACAATGGCATGCAAAGAAATGTGTGCCATCTAAGGATGGACGAAAGTCCCTTACCTGGTCCCGCAGCTTGCTTCGCGGTGGGGGGGGAGGCGCTTTGGTTCTCCCCCCGAAGTTCAGACCGGGGGGGAGGCGCCCCGCCCCGCCCGGCCGAAATTCAGGCCGGGGGGGGAAGGCACCCCATCCCTCGCCGCCAAAATTCAGGCCGGGGAGGAGCGCCCCGTCTCCCCGGCCATGAAATAAAAAAGTAAATGTAAAAACACACACACACACGTGATAGGCTACGTAACGATTTACATAGCCTATCATGGCTAGATTTCCAAAGTCAGCCGTGATAGGCTACGTAAATCATTACGTAGCCTATCACGGGTGACTTTGAAAAAAAAAAAAGCGCGTATGCAAATGGCGGCGCCCATGGGCGCCGCCATTTGTGTTCCTTATTTTGGCCTGGGTAGTCTACGTAAAGATTTACGTAGACCACGGCGAAAATAAGGGCAACGCTATCACGATATTTGAATTGCCCTTATTTTTGCCGTAGTCTACAGAAATCTTTACGTAGACTACCCGGGCCAAAATAAGGAACGCAAATGGTGGCGCCAATGGGCTTTTTTTTTCCCCCAAAGTCACCCGTGATAGGCTACATAACAATTTACGTAGCCTATCACGACTGACTTTGGAAATCTAGCTGTGATAGGCTACTTAAATTGTTACGTTTAATAATACTTACATAGCCTTTCACGGCGAAAGAAAGGGACGCAAATGACGGTGGCTACGACAGCCGCCATTTGCATCCCTGCAAGGTTGTCCAGCAGCCAGATGTCCGGCTGTGGGCGGCCGGAGCTGGCCGGCGGCTCCATGGCTTGGCAGCGGAGCGGAGCCGGCCGGCCAGGATTTCGGGGGGAGGTGCTCCGTGCCTGCCCCCCCTGGCGAGGATTCCAGGGGAAGGGGCGGAGCATCTACCCCCCCCAGTGGAACCCGGCGGAGCCAGGTAAGCAGGGTTTCGTACACCCCTAGCTACAGGCAGACATAATGTCCCCGGTGATGAGCTTTGTTACCAAATTTCAAGGTAGTGCTATGATGTAAGCCTGTTTTACCTTTACAAATGTATTTTGTTTTTTTAAAAAAACAAAGCAGTGATGGTGGCATGCACATTTGTAATACAATGATATTTTGTCTGTGTATTAAAATCACACCATATTCCGAAGGAAATGGTGATGGCCTTTTGTTTTCTATTTGTTTTATCTATTAGGCCCTGCACCTTCTAAATTGCCAACTCTTGGCACATTTTTCTTAGATGTTCTTAAAAGGCATCTCTGTAAAAAAAATAATAAAAAAAAGGACCTCATGTTCACTGTGCAGGATTAAAATGGCTGATGAATTATGCAGCCTGGCTGCCTTGTTCCTTGACTAAATTTATCTCAAAGCAACTGAATTATTCTTGCACATTTTAGGTAATGAAGACGGCCAAGGTTTGATTTTCCAATTGGGTTGGAGACCCCCCCACCTCCTGCTCCTACCTTCCCTTCATGTGTGTTGGTTATGTTTTGTCTATGGTTTCAAGCCTCAAAAAAAATCCTGTGGATTCTTTAGCGCCGACTTATAAAATATTTAAGCGGGATTGATGAGCGAATGAAAACATGCCCTGACTTTGCGGTAAGGGCAATGACAAGTATTTATGAACAACGCGAGTAGGGGAGCAGGTGTAAATAATAACCCAAAGCGGCAGTGTGATCCCACTGTTTTTAGGAGCCTTCTGTCACTGAGACGAATAGAATGTGCTCCCTCCTCTTCATTTAAATGCTGTTTTTAATAACACAAAACAGGAAGAAAAAGGGCAGTGGGGGAATAGCTTCAGCTATTGGGTGGTATAGAAATGTGTGTGTGTGTGTGTGTGTGTGTGAGAGAGAGAGAGAGAGAGAGAGAGAGAGAGAGAGAAATGTAAGCCAAAATAATTCTTTGTGCAGTTGACACTAGAACATGTTAGGACTGAAGCATGACCTGGAGTACTGATTTGCCCCACCAAAGTTCATAGAATCATAGAATACTAGGGTTCGAAGGGGCCTGCAAGACCATTGAGTCCAACCCCCTGCTCAATGCAGGAGTCCAAGTCAGAGCATCCTTGACAGATGGCTGTCCAGCCTCATCTTGTGTGCCTCCAGGGTGGGAGAGCCCACCACCTCCCTAAGTCATTGGTTCCATTGTCAAAGGGTTGGAAGAGGCCTACAAGACCACTGAGTCCAACCCCCTTCTCAGTGAAGGAATCCAGATCAAAGCAGCCCTGACAGATGGCCATCCAGCCTCATCTTGAATGCCTCCAGGGTAGGAGAGCCCTGCACCTACCTAGGAATATCACTGCACTTCTGGCAGCTGTTGGGCTGAATGCCTCTGAAGAGGCCCTTGAGAGTTCCTGGGAGCTGTCAGGTACTGGCTCTTGTTTCTCAGGGTTCTCTGGCTCTGGTTACCTGGAGCTAAGTTGCCCAACACTGGGAGCCCATCACCAGGTCCTCTGGGCACTTGGTGCCCAATTTTTGTCTCCTATCCAGTGAACCAGTGAGCAGGGACTCAGCCACTCAGGAAGACTCTGAGGAGATCAGTGTCATGTTGTTGTTGGTGTTATTATTTATTAAATTTATTAATCGCCCAACTGGCCGGTCACCCAGCCACTCTGGGCAATGTACAGCAATAAAAACAGTTATACAATAAAACTCAACATTAAAAACATCACATTTCTAAAATTACCCTAGCTACCCCCAAATGCCTGCCTGAACAACCATGTTTTTAATGCATGGCAGAAGCTCATTAAAGAGGGGGCATGGCGGAGTTCCCTAGGGAGGGAGTTCCACAGAGTGGGGGCCATCACAGAGAAGGCCCTCTCCCTTGTCCTCACCAGTCTAGCTGTCCTGGCTGATGGGACAGAGAGAAGGCCAACCGAGGCTGATCTTGTTGAGTGGCTTATCTGGTGTTGCTGGAGGCGCTCCTTGAGATGTGTGCTGCCATCACTTGCTGGGTTTTTTGGGGGGGGCGGGGGGTGATGGTAGCAAAAGCTAAGTGCCTTATCCTTCCCTCTCTGCAAATTTCTCACAGGTCTCCACTTGTGAGTGTATTGTTGTTGCTGCTGCTGTTTTTTAAATACAACATTTTCAGTATTTGGCATGGTCCCTTCTCTTCAAAGATTTAGCTTGTTTTTAGAATATGCATATAGATAGATATAGATATAGATATAGATATAGATATAGATATAGATATAGATATAGACATAGATATAATATAGATATAGATTAGATATAGATATAGATATTAAAGACAGAAAGACAAACAACAGAATATTCATATGTGTGTGTGTGTGTGTGTGTCATATATATATATATATATATATATATATATATATATATATATATTTATATATAATGCTAAACGTTTCAGCTCCTGCCCTCCTCAATAGCTGTGCTGTTAAATTGGTATTGGGAGTAGGGGTGCGTGGATTCCCCACCAACCATTCTGGTGGGGAATCTGTGGGAGCAGGAGGCGATCCATTCCTCCCCCCCCCAGAATCCTCCAGAGCGGCTCCACTCCTCAAGGATTCCACAGAGTCACACCAGCTATAGGGCTGTTTACCTTGCCTACCATAGCTGTTCGCCTCCACTGCGCCGATCGCCATTTCTTAAAAAAAAAAGAAAGAGGCAAACGGCAGGATGTGCCCATAGACGCAAATAGAGCTGTGAATCTTCTGTATACGTCTACGTGTCCATAGGCGTATATGCAAGATTCTCGGCTCTATTTTGCATATAAATATATGGGCACATCCTGCCCATCGCTTTTTTTGTTGTTGTTTTTTAAGAAATGGCGATCAGCGCGGAGGAGGCGAACAGCTCCAGTGGAAGAAGCAGCCAAGTGCCATTCTGCCTCCAATCCTCCTGGAGTGGAGGTAAGTGGTGCCGATCCACCGCGGCCTCATTTGAATCTGTGGAGGATTTCTCTAACATCCCTAATTGGGAGTGGCAGTTTGTCAGGCCTGAAGATGAAAGTTCCTTGTAAGAAAAAAATAGACAGAGTTATGATTGGTGTAATGCTTATGAATTGTCCTCCAGATGAAGGCCATTTGGACTATGAGTTCTGACTCAATAGATCCAGAAATGTTCCTTTTTGTCAAACTGATCAGGGACTTTGTTTCTCAAAATCACTTTTAACTATATGATGCTCATATAGAATCCTCCTTTAGTTCTTAGTACTCTGAGCATGGCAGGCTGCTTATAGACAATGGCTTGGATCCAGATTTAGTCCTACTTAGAATAGACCCATTGACATCAATGGGACTCAAGTTAATGATGACTAACTTCAGTCTTGTTCATTTCAATGGGTCTACTCTCCTCTAAGTGCGACTAAATTAGGGATGGATAAACTCATTGCAGTCCGATCCGGTGGGTCCTCAAGCGGCCACTTCTGCTGCCCCCCTGCAGAAGCCAGGCTGCATGAGCCTCTGGAGAGCATGGTGAGATGTCCAGGAGCATGCTGCAGCTACAGATGTACGAATCCCTTACCTGGCTCCGTGCAGGAGCATCCGCGGTGGGGGGGAAGCGCCCTGTCCCTCCCCCTGGAAGCCTCGACGGGGGGGGAGGCACTCCATCCCTCCTCTCGGAATCCTGCCTAGCCGGCTCCACTCTGCGACCAAGCCGCGGAGCCGCCAGCCGGCTCTCGCTGCCCACAGCTGGACATCCAGCTGCTGGGCAGCCCTGCAGGGACGCAAATGGCGGCTGTCGTAGCCACAGCCATTTGCGTCCACGTGGAGGCTGTGATAGGCTATGTAAGTATTTACATAGCCTATCTCAGCAGAGGGGGAACCCTACATAAATGCTTACTTAGCCTATCACGGCAGGGGGGAAAAAAAACCAGTGTTCGCAAATGGCGGTAGCCGCCGTCATTTGTGTACGCTGGGTTCCCCCCTCCCGCCGCGATGGGCTACGTAAATACTTACGTAGCCTATTATGGCCTCTGCAGGGACACAAATGGCATCCCTGCGTTAGCCGTGATAGGCTACGTAAGTATTTATGTAGCCTATCATGGCTAGGAAGAGGAGGAAGCGAATGGCAGCCAGGACGGCCGCCGTTCACAAAGCAGCGCGGATGGGAGCAGGTAAGTGCTCCATTTTGTGCGCCTTTCATGGGGTGGGGGTGGCGGAGATCTTTTCCCGCATGCCTTTTGTGGGTTGGGGGGGCGGGGGCTTCATTACGCGACGGATTTCAGTGGCATTCGGCCTCACCGAGATCCGTCGCGGAATTCTCTGACATCCCTAGCTGCAGCTGCCCGCTTCTCTAAGCGAGCCACCATCTTTTACGCAAGATGGGGCTCTATTTTTTCATAGATTTATTGCTGCACACAATGGTTGGCCAGAAAGGGTCATTTCCACAACGTTAAGAGGCTTCTATGTTGTAGAACTGGCCCTTTCTGTCCACGTTTTGCACAACATAAATCTACAAAAATATAGAGCTCCATCTTCTCTAAAAGGAGCTCTGTTCTATATTTGTTCTGGGGTGGGGGTGGGAGAAGGATTGCTCCTGTCTCCCTCTCCCATCCCATGCCAGCAGCTTGACAGGACGAGGTCCCTCTTGCCTTCCTTCTCCCCTCAAGCTGCTGCCGTCACGTAGTTGGGATGAGAGGAGGAGAGTGGATCATCCCAGTCTCCCCCTCCCATCCTGGGCCAGCTACAGGGGGGGCAGCAGGAGCTTGATAAGAGGAGGGAGGCAAGAGGCATTTCTCTCTCATTTCCCTCCTCCTGTCAAGCATCTGCCTTTGCATAGCTGGGATGAGAAGAGGAGAGCAGATCGTTCCAGTCTCCCCCTCCCATCCCAGGCCAGCTATGTGGGGGCAACAGCTTGACAGGACGAGGAAGGTGAGAGAGAAGCTCATCTTGCCTTCCTCTTCTTGTCAAGCTGCTGCACCCACATAGGTGGCCTGGAATGGGAGGGGGAGACTGGAACGATCTATGGGCACATAGACTTATATGCAAGATTCACAGTGCTATTTTGCATATAAGTCTGTGGGCACATACTGCCAATCGCCATGTTTTTTTAAAAACATGGCGATCGGCACAGAGGCAGATGGGTCTGGGTAAGCAGTGCGCCAGTCGCCAAGTGTGGGAGGGCAGCCTGGGGACCAGCAAGTGGGGAAGAGGGCTCGGGGGGCACAGCTCAGGGAGTGCAGGTGCCAGCAGTCCGGCGGTTTTGTGGACTGAAACTGGTGCCCATGCCATCCCGAAACTAAATCATGATCCAAGCTAGTTAGGTGTAACTTACCTATTTCAGGAAATAAGGAAGCTGCTGTATACTGAGTCAGACAGTCAGATCCATCGTATTGTCTACAACAGCCTTCCCCAAACTGGTGTCCAGATATCTGGGACTTCAACTTGCTTCTGACTCAGCTAGAGATGTCAGAGAAATCCATTGGGGGGTCAGAGGTGGAGTTCAATGAGTTTTCCTAGGTGTGCCTCCCCCAGTCTTTGTTTTGGTTCCTGCTGCAGTGCCTGAATCTATCTGCAGTGAGTCGGGCCAGTTCATGGATTTTTCAAGAATTTCGCACATTTTTTGGAAGGTTCTGTAATTTGCACAGCCACATTTGCACAAATTGCTCAGAAACCTCTGCCTACCAGAACCTTCCAAAAACACTGTGCCCCCAAAGTTCCCAGAGCTCAGGGAACCACCCGCAGCTCAGCAAACAGATTCAAAGCAAGTTGTACATGCCACAGAACTTCTTTGAGCCAAAAAGAACCAGATTTCCCAGCGAGGGATAACCCTAGACCCAGCCACCATGACCAATGATGAAGAATGCTGGGAGTTGTAGTCCAAACCATCTTGAGGGCACCAGGTTGGGGAAGGCTGGTCTACACAGATTGGTAGGAGCAGCTCTCCAGTGTTTCAGTGAGGAGTCTTTCCTAGCTTCTATCCAGAGGTCTTAGGGACTAAAGCTGGGATTGTCCGTATGCAAAGTATATGCTCTACCACTGAGTGGAAGCCCTTTTGAGTAGGGATGGCGGATAATTTCTCCACGAATCTCCGGGAGGCCGAATGCCAATGCATTCAGCCCCCCGAAATGCCCCCGCATTTCATGCTATTTGCGTTGCCCTTATTTTCGCCGTAGTCTACGTAAATCTTTACGTAGACTAGACGTGCCAAAATAAGGAACGCAAATGGTGGTGCCCATGGGCCGCCGCCATTTGCGTACGCGCTTTTTTTTTTTTTCGAAGTCACCCGTGATAGGCTACGTGACGATTTACGTAGCCTATCACAGCTGACTTTGGAAATCTAGCTGTGATAGGCTACGTAAATTGTCACGTAGGCTATCACGGGGTCTTTTTTTTTTTACTTTTTGTTTCGCGGCCGGGGAGACGGGGCGCTTCTCCCCGGCCTGAATTTCGGCCAGGCGAGGCGGGAAGCCTCCCCCCCCCTCGCCTGAACTTCGGGGGGGAAAGCGAAGTGCCTCCCCCCCACCGCGAAGCCAAGCTGCGAAAAGGTAAGTGACTTTCGTACATCCCTATGAAATGTGCACTTCTCCACATTTTGCAAAAGAGTTCTCCAAAACAACAAAAAAGAAAAGTCTACAGAAACATGTATATTGGGAAAGAGAATATTAAAAATGCCTTACATTAGGATAATTAGTTGAAAAATGTGTGCAATAGGCCCAATCTGGTATGCCCCCTGCCAGTGTCACAGACTGGGGTTTCTGATGACTGGGACACAATAAGCCCTGGTCCAAACCATGGCTTGGCCAAGGATGGACTAGGTGGCCTCAGGCAAGTTCTCCCAGCCTCTGTGTCCCATCTGAAATACAGGGAAAATAACTCCTGCCAACTTTATACAGCTGTTGTAAGGTAATGAATCCTGGGCTTTTTGGACAATCTACATATGTATAGGAATGCCAGCTTATTATACAGCAAATGTGATCTTTGTTTTTTACCAATCCCATTGTTTCATTTAAGTACTAAAATAAGGAGGGCATCTGCTTGATTACCATTCACTTTTCTCTGCTGCTGTACCCTTGGCTTTCAATCTGTGCTGAGGTGTGTGTTATGAGCCAATCTTCCACGTTTCAACACATCCTGGCAAGTGCCACGATGCAGAATTTTGACATGATAGATAGTGTCAAATGATCGCCTTTGATGCTTTACTACCTCGAACATGGTGCATTGACAAGAGATGTCAGGATCACTTCCGAGGGGGGCCAAAGATGCCTCATGTCAATGAGTAAGATTGATTGAAACGGGTTGGTGAGCTGAGAGTTTATTAATGATAAAACATCTGCCTGGTGTTCATAAAGCGCTCAAGAGAAGATGGCCTAAACATTTGGCCCTAACTAATCCTATCCAGAATGATGTACTTCAGATATCACTAATCCCCTACCCTCCACAATCTTTTGCCCTTTTCTTGTATTTATCTACACCGATGTATTTGACTCAAATCCTGCCTCTCTGCCTGGAACCAGACTCCCATGGTGATTCATATCATACTATTAGGTAGTTAGGTAGATGAGACAAATTATAATTTATAATAATTTAAAGGATCTGAAGCATCAAGGTAAATTATATTAACATGGTAAAAGTGATGAATCATTAAAAACCAAGGCACAAAAATAACAGCATAAAGATCAGAGCCAACAACATGAAATCAAAAGGCTAAAATTATCCACAAGTCCTTCTGAACCATTAACGTTCTCACCAGCAGACTAAATGATATCAGCAACGATGCCTGGTGAGTCTCTCCTGGAAGGCAGTTCCAATGGCGGGTGCTGCCACCAAAAAAAGCCCTGCTCTCGAGTGAATGCTTGCTTCTGATGGACATGGCATTAGGAGCAGAGCCTCAGAAGCACACAGTGAAGTAGCCTAGTCACTACCCATTTAGGGCTTCAAATGCAGGGTTTTGTAACTTTTCACCTTTCATTTGGGTACAGGCAAAAATTTCCAACCAATGCTAACCAGCCCATGATAGCAGTTAGAATGACCTCAGTGCAAAACAGGACCAGTTCCTGTGCCATCAGCAGTTGTGTAGAAGGGAATTGGGCTGGTGCAGCTGGCAACACAGGGGAAAGAAATCTGTATTGCTGCTGTTGGAAATCCATCCCGTCTGTGTTCCGTGGATTGTGTGGTGTCATTCGTTCACAGACGGATTCCCTTTTCCCCCCCTTCATCATGCAGAAAAATACGCAAATAATTCCGTAAGAGAGTTTACAACAATTTCCATAATTTATGTTAGCATGTAACTTTTAGTGTATTGTCCCCCATTCCATTCAACTTTTCCCCACATATATTTTCCAGCATGGCATGTGTCTCAGCAAAACCTTGCATATTTTCCTGTGAATACATGTGCATAAATTTTGGGAAAGTAAAACAAACAAACAAAAAAGATCCGAAAGTCCATGGACTCTGTGCAGACTGGGGAGGGCAGTCCCCAGTAGTTTCTGCAGGTCAGATTCTTAGAAATCTGAACTCATTTTAGTTCATCCTGGATATCTCCAGCATCCCAATTGTCAGCATTATTACCGAAAAGTGGGAGCTCTCAAATATCAAAGAATGGAAAATGCCTTCATGGGGTAGGATCTGTAATGAAAATATGTCCTGTTGTGGACACTATCCACTGAACTTCTAGGAATGTTTAAGCAATATGATATTTTTATGGAGCACAACATAGTTATCCATAGTTATCACAGTTACCTAATGTTCCAGCATCAATGATGTACCAACATGCATTTAAAAAATGTTTACAATTGTATCCTCTTAAAGAAATTATGATTAGAAATACATATTTCAGTATGCATTTAAATGTGAATTTTCACACCAATTTTTTTTTAAAAATTGTAGATTAACAGGTCAGTGGGATGGATTGGATTTCTGAGTGATAATACATGAAAGTGACAAGAATAATTTTCAGAACTGTCCTCCCCACACACCCTTTTTATGATTTATGATGAACTATAGAATCATAGAATAGCAGGGTTGGAAGGGGCCTATAAGACCATCGAGTCCAACCCCCTACTCAATGCAGGAATCCAAGTCAAAGCATCCCTGACAGATGGCTGTCCAATTTCATCTTGGATGTCTCTAGTGTGGGAGAGCTCACCATCTCCCTAGGGAATTGGTTCCATTGCTGTATTGCTCTAACACTCAGGAAGTTTTTCCTGATGTTCAGCCATAATTAGGGATGGCGGAGAATTCTGCCACGGATTTCAGTGAGGCAGAATGCACTGGCATTCGGCCCCCCAAAATCCATGGTGGAATGGCCTCCCACCCCCCGCCACCATGCAGAATCCCCCTGGAACGAAACTTACCTGGGGCTCCAGCAGTGGCGACAGTGGCTGGTCTTTAGGCCGGCTGCTGTGGCCGCCATTTGCGTCCTGCCAAGCTGCCATGATAGGCTACATAAGTATTTACATAGCCTATCACGGCAAAGAGGAGGGACGCAAATGGGGGCTGCCACGCCGTTTGTGCCGCTGCTCTCTCTGTGATAGGCTACGTAAGTATTTATGTAGCCTATCACTGTAAAGACAGCCACGCAAATGGTGGCCACTACGCCATTTGCATAGCTGCCTTTACCGTGTTAGGCTACGTAAATACTTACGTAGCCTATCACGGAAAGAGCAGCGGCGCAAACGGCATAGCGGCTGCCGTTTGCGTCCCTGCTCTTTGCTGTGACAGGCTACGTAAATACTTATGTAGCCTATCATGGCAGCCTGGCAGGATGCAAATGGTGGCCACTATGGCGGCCGCCATTTGTGTCCACAGCAGCCGGACGTGGCCAGAACTCTGGCTGCGGACAGCCCTGGCCGGCGGCTCCGCAGAGCTGCTGCGGAGCAGAGCCGGCCCGAGGAGGATTCCGGGGGGAGGGATGGAGTGCCTCCCCCGCCACCGTGAATCCAAGCTGCGAAAAAGTAAGTGACTTTTGTACATTCTTAGGCATAATCATAAACATGAGCCCATTATTCCATGCCCTGCACTCTGAAATGACGGAGAAGAGATCCTGACCTTCCTCTCTGTGACAACCTTTCAGATACTTGTAGGGATGGCAGAGAAATCCCAGTAAGGCGGGATTCTTTAGAATCTGGCCCCCCGGAGTCCGTGGCGGAATGGACTGCTCCCCCCGCCACCCTGCGAAGTCTGGTAGGGATGGACCCTACCTGCGCCAGCCGGTCCGGGTCTGTCCGCTGCCGTCTGCAGCCATCTACTGCCGAGCTGCAGATGCAAATGGTGTCTGGCGTAGTGGACACCATTTGCGTTCCTGCCCTTGGCCATGATAGGCTATGTAAATATTTACATAGCCTATCACGGCAAAGAGCAGGGATGCAAATGGCATTTGCTATGCCAGACGCCATTGGCTTGGTAGTGGATGGAAGTCCGGCTGCAGACAGGCCCGGCTGGTGGCTCCTCAGACTTGCCGTGGAGCGGAGCCAGCCGTGGAGGATTCTGGGGAAGGGATGGATTGCCTTCCCCCCAGCGGATGCCCTGGACCAGACGGGTGAGTGGGTTTCGTACACCCCCAGGTACTTGAAGAGCGCTATCATATCTCCCCTCAGTCTTCTCAAGACTAAACATGCCCAGTTCTTTTAGTCTCTCCTCAGACGGCTTTGTTTCCAGTTTCCTGATCATCTTTGTTGCCTTCCTCTTTTTTCAATTTGTGTGTGTCTAGGGATATCACAGAATTCCGCCATGGATCTCGGTGAGGCCGAATGCCAGTGCATTCGGCCCCCCAAAACCTGTGGCGGAATGGCCTGCCAACCCCCCGCCCCCTGCGGATCCCCCCCCCCCAGGATGAGACTGAGGAAAGGCAGAGGAAAGAAATGGTTGTTCAGCTATTAAATAAGGATGGCAAAATGATAACAGATGACAGAGAAAAGGCAGAGATGCTCAATTCCTACTTTGGCTCAGTCTTCTCCCAAAAGCCCCTTCATGGATCACTGCCTTGTTGTGGCGAAGGGGCTTGCGTAACTCAGTGAAGCCATAAGCTATGCCGTGCAGGGCCACCCAAGACGGACAGGTCATGGCAGAGAGTTCTGACAAAATGTGGTCCACTGGAGAAGGAAATGGCAACCCACTCCAGTATTCTTGCCAAGAAAACCCCATGGAACGTATCACAAGGCTAAAAGAGATGACGCCGGAAGATGAGCCCCTCAGGTCGGAAGGTGTCCAATATGCTACTGGGGAAGAGCAGAGGGTATTTCCAAGTAGCGCCAGAAAGAGTGAAGCGGCTGGGCCAAACCCGAAAGGACACTCAGCTGTGGATGTGTCTGGCGGTGAAAAGAAAATCCGATGCTGTAAAGAACAATACTGTTTAGGAACCTGGAATGTCAGATCAATGAATCAAGGTAAGCTGGAGGTGGTCAAACATGGCAAAGGCGAAGTACAGGCTGAAGGGGCAGGATTGCAGCTTGAGATCGATTGGCATATGGTCAAGGACCATCTAATTACTTTGAATGAGTTCAAATCTCCAGGGCCAGATGAACTGCATCCTAGAGTAATAAAGGAACTGGCAGAAGAACTCTCAGAACCGCTGTCTATTCTCTTTGAGAAATCATGGAGGACGGGGGAAGTGCCAGATGACTGGAGGAGGGCTAATGTTGTCCCTATCTTCAAAAATGGTAAAAAGGAGGAACCTGGGAACTACAGACCAGTCAGTCTGACATCAATCCCTGGGAAAATTCTGGAGCAGATGATAAAGCAATCCATCTGGAAGCACCTTGACAACAATGCCGTGATTACTCAAAGCCAACATGGATTAGTCAAGAACAAATCCTGCCAGACGAATCTGATCTCATTTTTTGATCAAGTCACCTCCCTTGTGGACCATGGGAATGCTGTAGACATCATATACCTCGACTTCAGCAAAGCTTTCGACAAAGTGCCCCATGACCTCCTGATGAGCAAACTAGCTCAAAGTGGGCTAGATGAAACAACGATCCGGTGGATCCACAGTTGGCTACAGAATCGGACTCAAAGAGTGCTTATCAATGGGACCTTCTCAAACTGGGGAGAGGTAATGAGTGGGGTACTGCAGGGCTCAGTCCTGGGCCCAGTGCTCTTCAACATTTTTAGTAATGACTTGGAGGAGGAGGTGCAGGGAATGCTGATCAAATTTGCAGATGACACAAAATTGGGTGGGATAGCTAATACTTTGGAAGACAGAAACAAAATTCAAAGTGATCTGGATAGACTGGAGTGCTGGGCAGAAAACAACAGAATGACATTTAATAGGGATCAATGCCAAGTTCTGCACCTAGGAAAAAGAAACCAAATGCACAGTTACAAGATGGGGGATATGTGGCTCAACCACACTACAAGCGAGAACGATCTTGGAATTGTTGTCGATCACAAGCTGAATATGAGCCAACAATGTGACGTGGCTGCAAAAAAGGCAAATGCTATTTTGGGCTGCATTAATAGAAGCATAGCTTCCAAATCCTAGGAAGTACGAGTTCCCTTCTACTCAGCACTGGTTAGGCCTCATCTGGGATATGGTGTCCAGTTCTGGGTGCCACACTTTAAGGAGGATGCAGACAAACTGGAGAGGGTCCAGAGGAGGGCAACAAAGATGATCAGGGGACTGGAAACAAAGCCCTATGAAGAGATACTGAAAGAACTGGGCATGTTTAGCCTTGAGAAGAGAAGGCTGAGGGGAGATATGATAGCACTCTTCAAGTACTTGAAAGGTTGTCACAGAGAAGAAGGCCAGGATCTCTTCTTGATCATCCCAGAGTGCAGGACATGGAATAATGGGCTTAAGTGACAGGAAGCCAGATTCCGGCTGAACATCAGGAAAAACTTCCTGACTGTTAGACCAATACGACAATGGAACCCATGAGCTAGGGAGGTGGTGGGCTCTCCCACATTGGAGATGTTCAAGATGAGGCTGGACAGCCATCTGTCAGGGATGCTCTGACTTGGATTCCTGCATTGAGCAGGGGGTTGGACTTGATGGCCTTGTAGGCCCCTTCCAACCCTACTATTCTATGATTCTATGATTGCGCTATGTGATGATGTAGTGTGGCTCCTAATTATATTTATAGGGATGGCAGAGAATTCTGCCACGAACGCCGTGGCGGAATGGCCTGCCCCCCCCGCCCCCCCCACGGATCCCCCCCAGGATGAGTCTTACCTGCGATGGATCTTCCGGGCGGCAGCGGCTCTGGCGGTGGCTTCGGCGGCGGCAGCAGCTGGTCTTCTGACCAGCTGCCACTGCCGCCATTTGCAGCTGTTTTTTTTGTTTTTTACCCAGACGTGATAGGCTACGTACGTTTTTACGTAGCCTAAAACGACTGGGTAAAAAAAAAAAAGGCATACTCAAATGGTGGCGGCTACAGCCGCCACCATTTGCGTTCCTTATTTTGGGCCATCTTAGTCTACGTAAATATTTACGTAGATTAAGACGGCAAAAATAAGGGGAACGCAAATAGCGTAGCGGATGCTATTTGCGTTCCCCTTATTTTTGCCGTCTTAGTCTACGTAAATATTTATGTAGACTAAGACAGCCCAAAATAAGGAACGCAAATGGCGGCAGCCGTAGCCGCCACCATTTGCGTACGTGCGTTGTTGTTGTTTTTACACCAGACATGATAGGCTACATAAGGCTTTATGTAGCCTATCACAGCTGACTACAGGGGCGCAAATGGCGGTGGCTATGGCCGCCGCCATTTGTGTCCCTGCTAGCCAACAGCCGGATGTCCGGCTGCTGGCGGAGCTGGCCAGTGGCTCTGCGGAACTCCCACGGAGCAGAGCTGGCTGGCCAGGATTCCGGGGGGAGGGACGGAGTGCCTCCCCCCCCAGCAGAACCCAACGGAGCCAGGTAAGGGTATTTTCGTACATCCCTAGATATTTAGGGATGTACGAAAGTCACTTACCTTTTCGCGGATTCTGTTCGTGGTGGTGGGGGAGGTGCTCCATCCCTCCCCCCAGAATCCTCCCCCCCGGAATCCTTGATGGCCAGCTCTACTCCTCGGCGGCTTCACAGGGCATCAAGCCAGGCAGCCAGGGCTGTTCACAGCCGGATTTCTGGCCGCGGACGCGCTGGTGCGGACGCAAATGGCGGCCACCATAGCTGTCGCCATTTGTGTACACTGTGTGTTTTTTTTGGGGGGGTTAGCCATGATAGGCTACGTAAATTCTTACATAGCCTATCACCGCTGCAAGGATGGCAATGGCGGCGGCAGCAGGCCTGCTGTGGCCGGCCAGGAGACCATCTGCTGCCACCGCCGGAACTACTGCCAGAACTGCCGCTGCTACCGCCGAATCCGCCACATCTGCCCCAGGTAAGTGCTGTCCCAGGGGGATTCCACGGGGGGGGGGCAGGAGGCCATTCCGCCACGGATTCCGGGGGGCCGTATTCTAAAGAATCCGGCCTCACTGGAATCCGTGGCGTAATTCTCTGCCATCCCTAATGATATTATACGGGTCGGGGTGGGGAGAGAAAGAGAGAGATGGCTGTCCCGATAGGTTGACGGAGCCATATCTTTTTCCATACTTGGTTGCTGGCAGCCATTCTACACTGTTGCATAGTGACGTTCCTAATACCATTCTTAATAAGACTTTATATGTGACTATCCACTGTTGCTCAGTACAGCAGCTTTTTCTTGTTTAGTGTGTGTGTGTGTGTGTGTGTGTGTGTGTGGAAAAACAACAACTCAGTTACCTTACGCAAGCTACCCAGGTGAAAGTTCTCCCTCCATACATCCAGAAGTTGGCAACCCCCAGGATGAGTTTCCCATTCCAAGTTGCTCCTTGAACTCAGAACACAACCTTCCGGTAGAATATATGGCCCAGCCCTAATAATTACCTTTCCTAACCTTAGGTTTGAGCTAAGGAAACCTAGGTTTGAATTCTTATTTGGCCAGGAAACTCATTGGGTGGCTCTTAGCAATGTACTTCATAGTGGTGCTCTGGAGAAAAATTCAGGTAGCCTCTTGTGTGATGTTCTAAGTCATGTAGGGGAAGTGGTGGACACAAATGCAAAGGCCGGAATTCAGTAACTACCGTAAGTGCATCAAAAGGCTTAGGTATGCCCAGTAAGGTTTTTATTTTCCTTTGATGTGAGACCTCACCTATCCCTCTGCCTGCTTTGTGCCTGTAATGAGGTAAATGAATTTCCACAATATCAGTGAACCAATAGGAAAAAATGAAAACAGACATGCAGTATTAGCACTCAGCCATTGCAAAGAGGTCATGATATGAGATCTTGATGCAACTTCCATGCAGATGGCCGAGGTCCACACATTGACTGTTTACCCATACCTCATGCAGATTCCCACCCAGAGGTTATGGTAGTTTTAGCTGTCAGAACTAGTTAGGATAGCATTTCATTGGAATCTGGGATCTTGCTGAAAGTATGTACCTGCCTGGACCCTAAGATCATCTTCAGAAGCCCTTCTCCAGGAACCTCTGCCAAAGGAAGTGAGGTGGGTGGCTACCAGGAAGAGGGCCTTTTCTGCTGTGGCACCCTGTTATGTGGAATGAGCTCCCTAGAGAGGTTTGCCTGGAGCCTACATTGTACTCTTTTGTGTTGTCAAGTGAAGACCTTTTTATTTTCCCAGGAATTTTGGCTTTCTAATCTTTTAGCTCCGCTGTTTCAAATTTGTGACTATACTGTAAATGCCTGCATTGCTGCTAGGTATTATGCTGGTTGTATTTGTATATGGTAGCTTTAATGCTGTCATATTTTATAGTGTTTTAATGCTATATTTGTGGTTTTTATTTTTGTGAACTGCCCAGAGCGTGTCGGCTATTGGGCAATAGAGATTATTGGGCAATATAGATTAGTAATAAATAAATAAGTAAGTAGGGATTGGGGGGAGTCCAATTTCATTTTTATGTGAACTGATATAATTCACACCTCCCAAGCCAATACGTGAAACAAAATGCAGTTGTTTTTCAAGACTCATGCTTTTCTGAATGTTGCGATGCAGTTTTTCAGTCAAATAATGTACATTTTAAAGAAAGGTGTCTGCAAAAGTGTGTACATTACTGAAAGTAACATACAAACCTGAATTATATTAGGGAAACCTACTTGCAAGTAGTTAGGCAAAACTGCATACAGAAATGTGTATATTAGGAGAAATGTACACAAAAACACATACAAATGTTGGTGAAGAGTTTTAGAGAAATTGAGGGAAACTGAAATCGACAGATTCATCTTTACCTAGCTGGAAATAGAACATAGGAACATAGGAAGCTGCCTTATTCTGAGACAAATGATTGGTCCATCCAGCCTGGTATTGTCAACACTGACTGGCAGCGGCTCTCCAGGGTTTAAGGCATGTTTTTTTCCTAACCTACTTAAAGATGTCAGAATCAAACAGTTGCTCTACCACAGAGCTACGGCACCTTCTGCAAAGGGCAATACATCTGCAGTTGGTAGGATTCATGCCATAGGGACCCACATTCACTTGTTCCAGAAATCAACCTGGATTTACAGGTCATTTAAATATTTAGCTAATGTAGTGACTACTTCCATTTCCCTGCAGAGTGGACTACCAGTCTCTAGACATAGTGAAATGGGCCAAATAAATTCAACTCATGAAGCCTGCGGACCACACCAGGATGTGGATCTGCTAAGATTAACGTCCTCTAATTACCAGACCACCTTACCTGTCTCCTGAGAAACCTGTACGAGGGTCAAGAAGCAACAGTCAGAACCAGACATGGAACAACCGAGTGGTTCAAAATTGGGAAAGGAGTACGACAAGGCTGCATATTGTCACCCTGCTTATTTAACTTATATGCAGAGTACATCATGAGAAATGCCGGGTTGGATGAATCAGAGGTCGGAATTAAGATTGCTGGGAGAATTATCAACAACCTCCGATATGCAGACGATACCACCCTAATGGCAGAAAGCGAAGAGGATCTCAAGAGCCTCTTGTTGAGGGTGAAAGAGGAGAGTGCAAAAGCTGGTTTGAAACTCAACATTAAAAAAACGAAGATCATGGCATCTGGCCCCATCACTTCCTGGCATATAGAAGGGGAAGAAATGGAAGCAGTGACAGATTTTACTTTCTTGGGCTCCAAGATCACCGCAGACAGTGACTGTAGCCATGAAATTAAAAGACGCTTGCTCCTTGGGAGGAAAGCTATGGCCAACCTAGACAGCATAGTAAGAAGCAGAGACATCACCTTGCCGACAAAGGTCCGTCTAATCAAAGCTATGGTTTTCCCAGTAGTAACTCCACTTGTTTTTACTGACCGTATGGAGCTTCTCCATCTTTGGCTGCAAAGGACATAATCAATCTGATTTCGATATTGACCATCTGGTGATGTCCATGTGTAGAGTCGCCTCTTGTGCTGTTGGAAAAGAGTGTTTGCTATGATCAGCATGTTCTCTTGGCAAAACTCTATTAGATTTGTCCTGCTTCATTTTGTACACCAAGGCCATGCCTGCCTGTTATCCCGGTGATTTCTTGACTTCCTACTTTAGCATTCCAATCCCCTATGATGAAGAGGACATCTTTTTTTGGTGTTAGTTCTAGAAGGTGTTGTAGGTCTTCATAGAACCGATCAACCTCAGCTTCTTCGGCCTCAGTGGTTGGGGCATAGACTTGAATTACTGTGATGTTGAATGGTTTGCCTTGGATTTGTACTGAGATCATTCTATCATTTTTAAGATTGTACCCCAGTACTGCTTTTCCCACCCTTTTGTTGACTATGAGTGCTACTCCATTTCTTCTAAGGGATTCTTGCCCACAATAGTAGATATGATGGTCACCTGAATTAAATTCGCCCATGCCTGTCCATTTTAGTTCACTGATTCCCAAGATGTCGATGTTCAATCTTGCCATCTCCTGTTTGACCACCTCCAGCTTACCTTGATTCATTGATCTGACATTCCAGGTTCCTAAACAATATTGTTCTTTACAGCATCGGATTTTCTTTTCACTGCCAGACACATCCACAGCTGAGTGTCCTTTCGGGTTTGGCCCAGCCGCTTCACTCTTTCTGGCGCTACTTGGAAATACCCTCTGCTCTTCCCCAGTAGCATATTGGACACCTTCCGACCTGAGGGGCTCATCTTCCGGCGTCATCTCTTTTAGCCTTGTGATACGTTCCATGGGGTTTTCTTGGCAAGAATACTGGAGTGGGTTGCCATTTCCTTCTCCAGTGGACCACATTTTGTCAGAACTCTCTGCCATGACCTGTCCGTCTTGGGTGGCCCTGCAAGGCATAGCTTATGGCTTCAATGAGTTACACAAGCCCCTTCGCCACAACAAGGCAGTGATCCATGAAGGGGACAATTGAGCTTACTTATGACTAAACATGCCTAGATTAGTGAATGTACCTATCAAAAACATTAAAATAAAATGCAATAAAATAAAATAAAAGACACATATCAAGCAAACTTAGTGGCTATCATGTAACAACAAAACAGAGTTAGACCCAAAGGTATCCTTCTGCTCACAGAAGGAATTGTCTGCTCATACTATAGAAGGGCTTTTTTACACCACACTTAAGAGTGATTTGCATGAGCAAAGTCAAACTAAATACAAAGGTGATATTCTTCTCATGCAGAAACTTGAGAACTGCTCTATTCATTATTTGTTGAACAGAAAAGCCATGCAAATGATCTCTTGAAATCCTCCATGCCAATTAAGTGGCCCGTGCAAGTTCATCCCTGCATTCATGCAAAGACAGCTGGTCTAGGTTCACTGGCTATCTGCATTGCATCACCACCGTGCCCATTCCAGGACAGATCAAAGGAAGGACATCTTCACACAGCACATAGTTGAACTATGGAATTTGCTACCATGGGATGTAGAGATGGCCACCAATTTGCATGGCTTTAAAAGGGTGTTAGACAAATTCCTGGAGGGGAAGGCTATCAATGGCTACTAGTCCTGATGCTATATACTACCTCCGGTACCAGAGGCAGTGAGCCTATGTACACCAGGTGCTGGGGAACATGGGTAGGAGAGTGCTATTGCACTCATGCCCTGCCTGTGGGTTCCCAGCTGGTTGGCCACTGTGAGAACAGAATGCTGGACTAGATGGACCCTTGCTCTGATCCATCAGGGCTCTTCTGATGTTCTTATGATGCAACCTACATATGGATGTGATCTGCATATGCTCCCAACATTCTCCTGCCACTCTATGCTACTGAGGAAGAAGAACAGTTAGAAGGCCAGCAAGCACTCTATATCATGGACAGGGAACCTCAGGCTTGTGGGCCAAATCCAGCCTTCCAGGGGTCCAAAGACAGCCTTTTGGGATTCCCCAGATGTCCATCCCCCCTTACCCTGACTCTTCCCCCTTTCCCCCAACTGCTGATTATTTGATGGTTTCCTGGCTTTCATATAGTTTTTCCCCCATTTGAAAAGGCTGAAATGGCACTCTTCAGGCTTAGTCGCTAGCACTAACAGCTTTAAGCTACAATACGCTTGGGTGGGTTTTTCTCTATTCTGGCCCCACCCCTTTTGCTTTTGCCCCACCCCTTTTGCTTTAGCCTCACCCACCACTGGAATCTTGGCCTCAAGAGAGTTCCTTCTTTTATTTGGCCTAGGGGTATGTGTGAATTTGGCCTTTTGGGTAGGATTCTAAGCTATAGCCTGCAATAAACTATAGCCATTGTTATAATATACTGTATATCAGCACTGTGCTGAATCTGGCCCCCTATTTTCAGGTTTTTTTTTTTCTCTCTCTCTCCCTGTGAAAGAGGAAGTGTTTCGTACATCCCTAGTTTCCACATACCTTTTTAAGTTTGGGAGGTGGCTGAAGTATCTTATTTTTTAATGAAAAAACACCACCAGCATGAGACCCTTCTCCAGCCCTGCAGCACTTCTTGAATCCCCATGAGACAACATGACCTCTACCTCTCCAATAGACATTCAGGAAGAGCTCTGAGCTTGCAGAAGCTTCTTTGCAAAAAAAGCTTCTTTGCAAAGAACAAATAGGACTTTGGGAGCTTTAGAAAAACGCTTGTCTTGATTGCTCTGTGTTGCTGCAAGATGAGCAGAAGTATTCTAAAACTCTAAAATCCCTGATTGCTTTTTTTTTTTGCAAGGAAACTTCTACAGCACCAGAGCCTTTCCTGAATGCCTATTGGAGAGGACAAGGTCATGTGGTCTCCTGGGAGTTCAGAAATTGCTGCTGGTCTGAAGAAGAGTCCTGGGCTCATGCAAGTGCAGTGTGTGTGTGTGTGTGTGTGTGTGTGTGTATGTATGTATATGTATGTATGTATGTATCACCCCTTACCCACCACCTACACTTAAAAAAGGGGCCGCGGTGGCTTAATGGTTAAGACGCTGAACTGCAGACTGGAAGGTCGGCAGGTCAGCAGTTCGAGACCCGAGTGCTGCGTGACGGAGTGAGCTCCCGTCTTCAGTCCCAGCTTCTGCCAACCTAGCAGTTCGAAAGCAAGAAATTGCAAGTAGATAAATAGGTACCGCCTCGGCGGGAAAGGTAACAGTGTTCCGTGCACCTCGGTGTTCAGTCATGCCGGCCACATGACCACGGAAGCATCTTCGGACAGCGCTGGCTCTTCGGCTTAGAAACGGGGATGAGCACCGCACCCTAGAGTCGGACACGACTGGTTGGGGACACCTTTACCTTTTTTTACACTTAAAAAGGTAGGCTGAAATTCTGTTCCCCTCCCCAAGGATAGTTATTTGAAGCCTCTTTTGCCAGAGTCTTCATTTCTCCACCACCATCACCACTCCTGAAATGCCAAAAATGGAAGAATCAAAGTTTTTGCCGCAGTGCTAATATATATCCTACTCTTCCTTTCGGATGCTCAGAGTACCTTACATGGAAATCTCAGTAGGGATGAACAAAGTGGAGCTGCCCTGTTGCATGATTGTTCCAGGAATTGGACACCTAGTTAGTAGAAGTGTACATATGTGCCACCCGCCCCCCCCCCAGAAGACTGGTGCTGAGCAGGACAGGCTTTTATATCCCAATGTTCTGCCCCCACATTGCCCCTGAATAATCAGTCCCACCTCCTCCTCAGGGGTGAATGCAAACACATACACACACACCCCATTCTGACATGCTTACAGCTCATGGATGTTGGAGATGTTACTCCTTCAACTGACCTGATATCAGGGCAGCAAAGGAGAATGAGCAAAGTTATCTTAGAAAGTAAGAGAATTTCAGGCAGGTCAGGGGCATTTTATTGGCCTGCAGGAAAATATGTGCCATTTCTGGCAGGAGGAGCTTTCTTCCCTTTTAGTGTGAGCAGTTTTTACTTTTCTGCTTCTTTCAGACCATTATACCTCTCATCTATGGCTCCTTCTACTTGTGGCCTCCCTGCAATGAATGCCTTATAAACTGGTCCCATTCATGTTTACTCAGAGGTTATGCCCATTGATTTTAATTGCGACTTACTTCTGAGCAACTGTTCAGTGGAACTAATACCATGCTTAATAGAAAGGGGGGAAATACTAATTTGTCTTTGCCCAGGGTAAGTGAAGGGCCTCTGTACTGCAGGAGTCCTTAACTGTTTGGGACCTGTGGGCACATCTGGGAATTTGAGAAGCTGCTGTGGGCACAACAACAAAATGGCTCTCAAGGACAATGTTTCACATAATGGCTACCATGGGGCCTGGCTAGTCAAAGGACAAGTAATGCACTCAAGAAACTGATTACAAGCAGAAAAACATCTGAACTCAAAGGCACTTTCTATATTTGACCACACCGAAGCGAGACAAAAAAAGTTGCAATCCTAATGCATGCTTATATGGAGCTCTGTGGGAATTACTTCTGAGTAGGCCTACATAGGATTGCTCTGGTCAACCTATACACAGGAAGAAACTCTTTCCTTTTCGCCCTGCCTGCCAATCAGCTGATCAGCAGCTGATTCATGAACAGGAAGGAGAACCTGCTGGTGCCCAATTTTTTTCAAGACGTTTATTAAAAATATTTTTTGAAGGGGACAGGGAGTATCCCCGTCATGGGTACCCATGCTGTAATGTCTTGATCTTTGGGCAAAGAGCTAGTAAAGAAAAGCAGGCTTAATACAGAACTTTAAAACAGAGGTCAAGATTCTCATGACAGGAAAATACCACTGGCATGATGAACTGTCCCCCAGGGATTTGAAAGAAAAGGAAAAGAGCCATCTTGCATTTTTAATTAGCTCGTGCAATACAAAAAAAAAGTTTCTTTAAAAGAACCCTGTTAATCACCTGTTTCTAAAATGGCCATTAACTCTTTTAAGGGAAATAGGATATACGTTTAGGGAAAGTCTTTTTTATTATTTATTTTGATTTCTTGTTCAGAGGAGAGAGCTACAGAAATTGGTGTGATGTACAAGTGAAATTGAAGATATATGTACTTACGGTGAACTCTGCCAAGAATTTCTTGTCCAGTTTTCTAGTTGATGGGACCCAGTCTTCTTCTGGACAATTAGCAATGGGATCATCAGTGATGTGTGAGATCACTGAGACTTCGGACTCCACCTTGAAGCTCAGATTTCCTCGCTTCCACTTCCAATTAGGATTTTCTTCTTTTTCATTTCAATGGGAAAATCCACCTTTCAGTATGCACACTTTCTCTCCGTGGACCCGAACGTGAAATTGTATATATACGCACATCGTTCGAACATGGATGCAGGTTTGGGAACATGCCAGCTTTTCCCATAGAAAATACACTTGTGTTCATGTTTGCATTTGCGGGTGTGAATGGGGCAAACTCAAACAAACAAAGCAAAATGAAATTGTTTTGCCCACTGTCTGATGTCATGTATTTTCTGACCTCTTCAGAGTCTCTCTCTCTCTCTCTCTCTCTCTGCCCCTTCCCCCCTTTATGCAAGATGAAGAACTGCTACAAATAAAGTCATTTAAAAGCGTTTCGGGCCTTGCTGAATCAAAATCAAGTTTGGATGTGTGAAACATTGACTAACATTGCCAAGTATCACTGGATGCATGCAACTCTATAAGGTCTCTGATTCTTCTCAGGCAAGTTACTTTAGCTCCTTTCCATTGAAGATGCCAAGAAGTACTGAACCTGGAATCTTCCACATGTGACGTATGTGTTCTTCCATTGGGCTTCCACCTTCCTGAGGACCTCTACCACTCACAGTAGTCTAAATGCATGCGATTGCGATGTTCGTATGTCGGTGACACGTGCTTTAGGTGATCAGTTGATACTGCATAGTTTGGGGAAGGGCTCAAATGCAGACCACATACTTAGTGTGCTGAAAGTCCCAGGTTCAGTTGTTGACATCGCCAGGTGGGGTGGGCCTGGGGGAAAACACACACACTACTATTTGAAACTCAGTTAGTGTAGATCAGGGCTATACAACCTTTTTGGACCTGTGGGCCTCACTGGATGGCACCAGGGGGTGGCAGGTGGGGGCTTTTGAAGTCTCATCACCCTCCCATCTATTTTATTTTCTATTATCCCATTGTATTCATTTTTTTCCTCATCCCATCTAATTTTATAATGCACATTCCCCCAGTGCAGCCCATCTATTTTGTACCATCTATTTTATTTCATTTAATAGAGGCAGTGTTGTGTAGTGGCTAGAGTGCTGGCCTGGGAGTCAGGAGATCCGGGTTCTAGTCCCCACTCGGCCATGGAAGCTCACTGTCTGACTTTGGGCCAGCAGTCACAGACTCTCAGACCAACCTACCTCAAAGGGTTGTTGTTGTGAGGATAAAACGGAGAGGAGGAAGAGGAGGAAAAAGGTGGGATACAGATGCAATAAAAAACAAATATAATGAACACTCCCATCCTTTCTGTTTTTAAACTCTCATCTTTCTTATAATAAGGAACACTCTCCAGTTGAACCCACTTCATGTATCATATTCCGTAATAAATATTCCTTAACAATAATTCCTTAATAACAGACTACATTATATATTACATTCTTTAATAAACACCCCCACCCCATCTCCCCTCTCTTATTTCTATTTCATTTTACTTAGTTCTCCTCCTCCTCCTCGGCTTCAAAGCATCAACTCATTAGCAGGAATTTGCTGAGCCTCCTTGCATCAGCAGTAGATAGCAACTGCTGTTTGGCCAATAGCCTTCCAGGAAACATTCTGGAAGATGCCTCTAGAGGGCTCTATGTTCCTACCATAGAAGCCTCATTCCCAGAGCATCCCCAGAAGTAAACCGAAGTAATAAACCGAAGTACTTAAACCGAAGTAAGTTTAATAAACTTTATATAAACTTTATATAAATTTTATATATAAAGTTTATATAAAGTTATATAAAGTTATATAAAGTTTATATAAAGTTATATAAAGTTATATAAAGTTTATATAAAGTTTAATAAACTTTATATAAACTTAATAAACCGGTTTATTAAGTTTATTACTTAAACCGAAGTAAGCATCCCCAAAGTCCCTCAGGACAATGAACATCCATAATGAATGAAGTAAAGGATAATTGGCAGGAGGGCCTTGGGTCAGTATGTACAGATTTGGTAAAATCCATTCCATCTGCATTTTGCAGATTGTCAGGTGCCTTTCATTCTGTTGTCCACTCATTGACAGAATCGGAGGTGTGTGCATATGTGTGTGTTTTCTAGTTTCCTGAATTTGCACAAATTCACATTTGTGCATATTTGCACTTGTGAAAATGCCTAAATCCCTCCCAATTCACAAGCCCCACCCCATTGTACATTTTCCAGCTTTAGCCTATGGGGGAAATGCACATTTTCAGCCAGTTTATTTATTTATTTATTTATTTACTTTTTTTCTATGCCTAAAATTGCATAAAATTCCACATAGTTAAAAAAAAATGGTGCGCAAGTTTGTGGAATCCATGCAACTTGGGAAAATCTGCAGGCTGGATTCACAGAAATGCAAGCTTATTTGATTCCATCATCATTATTATTATTACTACTACTACTACTACTACTATCCCGCCTTTCCCCCAATACTGGGACTCAAAGCGGCTTTACAACATTTAAAACTTATACAGTTAAAACATATAAATAGAAATATACAAAACTTAAAATATAATCACATGTTCAATAATATTAAAACTGAATAAAATATCATAATATTTGTGGATAAAACTCTGCTAGGTGGACCAAATGGCCGGATTTGATATGAGACAATTTTCTTTTCTTTCTTTCTTAAAATATTTATAGACCACCTTTCAGCCATAAGCCCCTCAAGGCAGTGTTCCAAATGTTAAAACGATTCAAATGATAACAAGGATTAAAAATAGAACAATAAAACCTCTAAAACAATGAAAACCTTATTAAAAATCATCAAACACGGAGCAGAACAAAAATACCCTTACTGCCCGCCACAAAACAGATGGTGCAGGAGGACCTCATCTAACTTCCATAGGGAGGGAGTTCCATAATTCGGGTTTCACCCCAGAAAAGGCAGTGTTCCACATTCCCTCCAACCTAACTTCTTTTGTGGCTGCAGCATAACATAAAAGCATCTATATACTCCCACCAGAAAGATCGTGGACACATGAAACAGAATGATAAGAGCAATATGATTCTATGAAGCACTGAAGGATGGGGGGGACACATTAGTCAGACCTTTTGCTAATGTTTTAATAGAACTAATGCTGTGTCAAAAATTTATCCCACTTTTTTTTTACCATTCCCATTCAGATTTATAGATGAGAAATTGCTTTCGAAAAGAAATTCAATGCTGAAAAAAAATTCAGATAAATTCTCATGGGTTGGGGTTAGGTTTCTTGGGCATACCTTACTCAGGAGGTTGTTGAGGAGGAGTGAGCACAAGTGTCCTGTTTTTCATGATCCAGTCATCCCTCTGGCTGTCCATAGTCTCCTCAAGCTTCCTACACTTCAATTAAAACCCAGTTTAAGGCACCATGAAGGTAATTCCTCCCATAGCGCCTTTTCCCCCCAAATCTGGACATGCAGGCAGCCTGGGAGGCTATCTTAGGTTAGGGATGGCGGAGAATTCTGCCATGGATTTCAGTCAGGCTGAATGCACTGGCATTCACCCCCCCCCCCGAGATCCGTGGCAGAATGGCCTGCCCCCCCACCCCCGCGGATCCCCCCCAGGATGCAACTTACTGGGGCGGATGTTCCAGACAATGGCAGCAGCTCCAGCGGCGGCAGCGGCAGTGGTGGCGGCAGCGGCGGCTGGTCTTCCGACCGGCTGCTGCCACCGCCATTTGCAGTCTGGTCTTTTGTTTTTGTTTTACATAGACGTGATAGGCTACGTAAAGACTTGCGTAGCCTATCACGTCTGGGTAAAAAAAAAAAAAAAAGCGTACTCAAATGGCGGCGGCTACGGCCGCCGCCATTTGCATTCCTTATTTTTCGCCGTCTTAGTCTACGTAAATATTACGGTGAAAATAAAAGGGAACACAAATAGTGTAGTGGGAGCTATTTGCGTTCCTTTTTGATTCACTGTTTTAGCCTACGTAAATATTTACGTAGGCTAAAACGGCGGATCAAAAAGGAACGCAAATGGCAGCCACCGTAGCCGCCGCCATTTGCGTACACGTTTTTGTTTTTTGTTTTTTAACCCAGATGTGATAGGCTATGTAAATATTTACATGGCCTATCATGGTTGAATACAGGGACACAAACGGCTGTGGCTATGGCAGCCACCATTTGCGTCCCTGCTACCCAATGGCCGGATGTCCGGCTGCTGGTGGAGCCGGCTGGCGGCTCCACGGAATCCCCGTGGAGCGGAGCCTGCCGGGCAGGACTCTGGGGGGAGGGACGGAGCGCCTCCCCCCCCACCGTGAAGCAGATCCACGAAACGGTAAGTGACTTTCGTACATCCCTATCTGTGGTTAGATAAGCTCAAAAATGCTACAAAAGTAAATTATAAAACATCCCGAATGAGACAGAACAATGGAAGCCTCTTTCATGGTGGGAGAAAATTTTCAGGAAATTGGAGGAGAGATTTTGGCAGAGCACTAACTCTACTTCACCCCCGGACACAACTCTGCCCCCACCTGCATTGCAGTGGATGCAAACTGGGAACTGGCCTGCCAAGACAGTTGATACTGTTACAGCACAACCCCTGTCCCACACATACACACATACAAACACACCAAAACCCTTAGAATAAAAGAAAGAAGCTGTGCGCTACAAGCTCTGCCATTGGGGAACCTTACCTGGAGAAACTGTTGAGAATTCCTCCTGCCCCTGTAAAAATTCAATGAACCTGCCCACAAATGTCTCTGCCCACAAGTAAGCTGGAGAATGTTAAGAGGCCATTTGCACACAGCTAAATAAAATAAAACACTGTTATCTAGAAGAGGGATGTGCCACACTTGGCTGGCAGGCCGTATGTCTCCACCCCCCCCCCGGGCTTTTTTGATGCAGCAGCAAGGGGGGGGGGATTTTGTTTTCAGACTAAGCATAGGAGAACCAGTGATTTTCGAGCTAACTGAAATTCTCTGAAAATCACATCAAATCTCAGTTCAGCTTCCTCCTGTTTTCATTTTCAACCACTTCTCAAATGGGAAAAGTGCACGTTTCTTTGTGTATTTTCAAAAGCACGGATATGCATATTTGGCAAGAAATTCTCATGGTTTCGAAGTGCACTTTTGAAAAAATGCATTTCTCGAATGCAATCACAAAATCGGGATTGCAAATCTTTCTTGGGGGGAAAAGTGTTCCTGTTCATGTTTGGGATTGCAAACAGGGCGTGTCTGCATGATTTGTGAAGAGAAATGAAATTCTCGTGGATTTCTATTTCAGACAAGGCATGCAGGGAACATGCGCCCTGTTTTCAAGCCAAACTGTGCTCCTGCAAGCCTTCCAAGGATGTAATTTTGGTTCATAAAAAGCCATTGTACGGATGTACAAGAATTCCATTTCAATTTGCAAATCATCATACCTTGTCCTGTTCTTTCTTGCCTCCTCCTCCTCCTCCTCCTCCTCCTTTTTTGCAACCTCTGCTGCCATATTGCCAAAATTGATGGTGCATCTATGGCAATTTCGGCTGCAGCAGGAACCAGGAAGGGGTACCGCCACTTGTAGATTCGGGGGAGGGAGCTCCCCAGACGTACTCAAGTTGCCCGCTCCTTCTCTAGAAGTGCTACATGAAATATTATTGGCAGAAGGTTCAGGAATCATGACTGACCAAAAGAAGCATGTCTTTGCACAATACGCAATTACGTTATTTACTGTCGGCAGAGTAACGTCCACCAGCCTTGATGGCTTTAAAAGGGGATTTTGTGGCTATTAGCCATAAAATTACCTCCATGGATACTGATGCAATATATTGCTGAATGCCAGATACTGGAGACATAGGAGAGGGATGTGTTGGTTTCATGCCATACTTGTAAGTTCCCCAGTGATTTCTGGTTGGCCATTGTTCGAAACAGAATGCTGGACAAGATGGCCCTCTGTCTGATCCAGCAAGTAGTTCTCTTAAGAAATGCCACCTTACTCCAAAGTTGAGAATTCTAAGAATGTTTTAATAGCTCTGGCTGGTTCTTTATTTCCTTTGAAGTGTCTACTTCTGTCCCCCAATGCTTCCCACAGACTGCAAAAGCCGCCCAAGCTTTAAGCATTCTCTCTCTCTCTCCCTTAAAAAAATAAATAAAAATGATGCTGTTGAATGTCCAGGACTGAACAGCAGGCCCGCCTGTCCTGCTGTACTACCCCCACCCCTGAAATAACCAGAGGATCCAGCACATCATTAAAGGCATCAGCCTACTAGCATTATTAGTTTGACATTCCAAATCAGAACAAGGAAGGTGGAAACATTGATTGTTCTTTTCGTAGGTAAGGGCCCCGACTAATCTCTGCTGCTTGGTCATTGTCATTAAATGAGAGCCTTTTCACCTCCGAGGTTTCCAATTCAAATCCAGTGCAGGTCATTTTATTTCGCTGTCTCTCTCCCTTTCTGTGATATAAATCGGTAGCCTAAGTCCAGTCACTAACAAATGAACCCGACTACAATTGACACTAATTGGCTCCCTAGTCGTCCATCTCAGCAGAGCAGCCAAGGATCAAGCACAGTATAGTAAGTGGATCTGTCAGGGTCCCACCAGAACAGGGTTGGTACACATTAATGGTGATATATGGGAAAGGGGACGATTGGCATTGTGTTACCTGTCTAGTTTTATGCTGATAGGAGAGTATGAACAGTATGAATTCTTGAAGACCTTTCTTGAACATTAAAAAAAAAACAACCTTCTCTGGGTATTCTTTGAGCAATGCCAGTCTGAAAGGGCCTTTGGAAACTGTCAAGTTTGACCCTGGGTAAAGAGTATGCAACACTTCCTCCCCCAAGAAATTCCACTAGCCGTATCGGAATTCATTTTGATGTCTTTTGAAATTTCTCTTGAAATTCTCCCAACAAGGGACCTCTAAATTTGCTTTGAATTTTGCCCCGATGAAGATTTTGTAGGATTATGTGGAGGTGGGATGGGAATGTGATGAGAAAATAGAAGATGGCTTGAGTGCAGATGGAGACAAACCCCTAGTGGATGCAGTTGAATATTGGTAAGTGTCTATGGTCAGGCATATTCAGTGAGGACAACAAAGTGAGGCAGTGAGGACAACAAAGAAACAATATCTTGCTGCCTCTATTGAATCTTCTACGTGCCACCCAGCAGAGCTTTTCATGGTTGTCCAGGCCTTATTGCTTGCTGGACATTGCATCCATCTGAGGCCCACTATAATATGTTTCCTGGACCCTTTCAAGATAACATCTTTTGCATCCACCAAGACTTAGACTCCACTGTTACAGCTGGTGAATCAGTTGAGCTATCTAGAGCATAGCCTTGTCCAGTTTTCATAGATGAGTTTCAGTTTGAGGATGTTGACAAGGTGCTTGGACAGGTTCATGCAATCACTCCCATACTGGATCCTTGTCCCTCTTGTTGTAGAAAAACTAGCAGGGAGGGACCAGCTGGCTGGACCAGGGAGGTGATCAATGCCTCCTTGTGAGAGGAAGTGGTCCCAGGCTGCCTGAAAGAGGTGGTGAGACCACTTCTGAAGAAACGAGGGATGTATGAGAATTCTGTTGGGCAGGGGGCATGAAAACTTATTTATTTTATTATGGCATTTATATCCCGCCTTTTTTCCTCTTGCAAGGAACCCAAGGCAGCTTACATTATCCTCCTCCTCTCCGTTGTATCCTCACAACAACAACCCTGTGAGGTAGGTTGGGCTGAGAGTCTGTGACTGCCCCAAAGTCACCCAGTGAGCTTCCATGGCTGAGTGGGGACTAGAACCTGGATCTCCCGGCTCCCAGTCCGTCACTCTCACCACTACACTACACTGGCTCTCAAAACTTGACAGATATTTCTGGTTTGGCCCTGAAGATTTCATTCTGTTGTCCTCTGCTGGCATCAACTCAATCTGTAGTGAGTCAAGCCAATATGTGGATTCCATTTTTAAAAAAATGGCAGCAATTTGGGGGATGCGGGGGGATCTTGAAATGTGTGCAAATGGTGTCATAATTTTTTTAAAAAATGACAATCTTGCACAAGTGCACACTATTGCAGGTCTGCCTTTCTGCTATGTAGTGCCACAGAAGCATATTCTTCATAGGGATAACCTAGCCACAGTAGTACATGAGCTGCTAACTTCCCTGTTAGACTACTGCAATGCACTTTACATGGGGTTGCCCTTGAAGATGATTTGGAAGTTGCAGCCAGTGCAAAACGCAGCAGCTAGACTGCTGACCGGAACACCCCATAAAAACCATATAACACTGGTTGTAAAGGGTTTGCACTAGCTGCCAATATGCTTCTGGTCAGAACTCAAGGTTTTGGTGATGACATTTAAAGCCCTAAGCGGCTTGGGACCTCAATATTTGAGGGAGCGCCTCTCCCTATATATGCCTGCCCGAGAGCAGAGACCTGTTGGAGGGGCCCTCCTCTGCGTCCTACCAGTACGACATACACTATGGTGGGATGTGGGAGAGGGCCTTCTCTGCTGTGGCACCTTGGTTGTGGAATGCCCTCCCCTTGGGGGCCTGATTGGCCACAGACATTGGTTTTGTTTCGGTGCCAAGGAAAAACATGGCTTTTTACCAAAGCTTGTGAGGGCTAAATGCATTCCTAGCACATTGTTTTAACTGTTTTATTGTTTTAGATTTTAACTGGTATTAGTTTCTTTAATAGTTTAATATGCTTTTAAATTATTTATTGTGTTATACTTTTTAAATTGACTTTATCTGTAAGCTGCCCTGAGGCCTTAATGATATAGGGCTGGAGCTGAAGCTCAAATATTTTGGCCACTTAATGCGAAGAGAAAACTCCCTGGAAAAGACCCTGATGCTGGGAAAGA
Organism: Heloderma suspectum; assembly: GCF_057233095.1. Lineage (NCBI taxonomy): Eukaryota > Metazoa > Chordata > Lepidosauria > Squamata > Helodermatidae > Heloderma > Heloderma suspectum. The sequence continues at coordinate 29,171,886 of NC_139469.1, forward strand.
CTGAAGGCAAAAGGAGAAGGGGATGGCAGAGGATGAGATGGCTAGATAGCATCACCGATGCAATGAATATGAACTTGAGCACGCTCCGGGAGAGAGCGCAGGACAGGAAGGCCTGGCGTGCTATGGTCCATGGGGTCATGAAGAGTCGGACACGACTGAATGACTGAACAACAACAAGAAATGTTTTAAATAAATAAAATAAATATTCCCTTCTTGTCGATATTCTTATCAGTTTCATCCTATCCACACACTACTTCATTTAGCCCAGCACAGCCATATTCTGTACTTGTCAAAGAACTTGTCAATCTCCTCCCCCACCCCTTTTTGCTCCAGAAATGCAGAAGCGGAGGATGAAATTCACAAGTTCTTTGGCTACACACTGTAGTGTGTGGAGAGGATGAAACTGACAAAGACACTGCCAAGAGGGGGATATGCCTCTGCTGGACTACATAGCAGACTTGCGATCATGCACACTTGCTCAAGATTGCCATTTTTTAAAAGTTACAATGCCATTTGCACAAATTTCAAGAACCCCCCAAAAGGGGAAAAAAGCATGAATTACAATTTACGCAAATGGCAGAACTTGGAAAAAATGTGCAAAAGATTTCCAGAATTGGAACAAAAATCTGCTATAGCCTGCCATCACTTATCAGAATGGAAATGCTATGGAATCCCATCAGGAATTAAATGGAATGGACTGCCCATCATCCCTAGAAGAAATCCTCCCTGGGCCCAAAAAATCTCAATAACTTTAGGCCAGTGGCAAATGTTCCTTTCCTGGGCAAGGTCCTTGAGAGAGTGTTTGTCAACCAGCTGTAGACACTCATGGATGAGACCAATTATCTGGATCCATTTCAGGCAGGATTCAGGCCAGGTATGGGGCATGGAAACAACCTTTGCCACCTTGTATGATGGCCTTTGTCAGGAGAAAGATAGGGGGAGTGCGACCTTGTTGATTCTCTGTAGCTTTTGATACCATCAACCATGGTATCCTTCTGAGATGATTGTCTGAGTTGGAAGTGGGAGGTACAGAATTGCACTGGTTTCACTCATACTTGATTGGTCGGTTCCAGAAGGTGGCATTTTGGGGACATTGTTCAGCCTTGTGGATTCTCCAGTATGGGGTTTCTCAGGGTTCAGTTTTGTTGCCATGCTATTTACCATCTACCTGAAATGATTAACTGTAGTCAGCCGGACTTTTGAAGTTTGTTGTTATAGTTATGCTGATGACATGCAGCTCCATTTCTCCTTTTCATCTTCATCAGGTGAGGCTGTGGATATGCTAGATCAGTGCCTGGCTGTGACAATAGACTGGATGAGGGCTAACAAACTGAAGTTAAATCCAGACAAGACCAAGATGCTGTTAGTGAATGGTTCTTCTTCTTGGATGGAGGGTACTCAAGCTGTTCTTGATGGGGTTTCACTCCCCCTGAAGGAACAGGTTTGTAGTTTGGATGTTCTCTTGGAGCCATCTTTGTCACTTGAGGCTCAGATGTCCTCAGTGTCAAGGAGTGCCTTTTACACACTTCAGTTGCTGGCCCAGCTATGCCCCTGTCTGGACAGGGATACCCTGTTTTCAGCTGTCTATGCTCTGTGGTAACCCCTAAGTTAGATTACTGGAATGGAATGTGCTCTACATAGGACTGCCTTTGAAGATGGTTCAGAAGCTACAGGTTGTGAATGCAGCAGCCAGATTGATAAAAGGGACTAGAAGGTCCAAACATAAAACACTGATTCTGGTCCACTTTCACTGGCTGCCTATATGTTTCTGAGCCTGCTTCAAGGTGCTGGTTTTGACCTATAAAGCCATACGTGGATGACAATACCTGATGGAGCTCCTCTCCAGGCATGAACCTACCCATATACTATGCTAATTATCTAAGGCCCTTCTTTGGGTACCTCCTCTGAGGAAGACTTGGAAGATGCAACAAGGGAAAGGGCCTTCTCAGTGGTTGCCCCACAATTGTCTCCCCAGTGAGGCCAGCCTGGCCCCAACATTGTTTTCAGTGCCAGGTTAAGACTTTCCTCTACTCTCAAGCATTTGGCAGCATATGCTAACATTTTTAATCAGACCATTGTTGTTGTTCAGTCGTTACGTCATGTCTGACTCTTCGTGACCCCATGGACCATAGCACACCAGGCCTTCCTGTCCTCCGCTCTCTCCCGGAGTGTGCTCAAGTTCATAATCAGACCATAGAATTTCTTATTGTTGACTGTTAACATTGTTTAGTTATGTGTGTGCTGTCTATTTATATTTTGTATGTAAATGATTTTTATACTATGTGCAATATTTTATTTTTTAAGGTTTTTACTCTTTGTGAACCACCCAGGGAGCTTTGGCTATTGGGTGGTATAGAAATGTAGTAAATAAATAAACATGTATGAAATAAAGAACTTCTCAGGTTCTATGTCTTTCTGGCCTTTACTCACTTTGCCAAAGTTCACAGGCATAGGCATGGTACCCATAGGCATGGTAACATGGTACCCACCAGATGTTTTGTAATGCACCTCCCCCATAATCCCAGCCAGCATGGCCAATGGTCAGGGATTGTAGTGATGGTAGTCCAAAATGTCTTGTAGACTTTGACCTAAATTCTAGCTGTTTATGGCTGTATTTAGGTCAAAGTAAGTGCTTTATGGTTGCAAATGGTGTACATTTATGGCTGTAACTTTCCATGCAGCTGCCATTGGCATATCACATCTCATTGGGAGCCAGAGGTGCCCTGTGGGAACTCCTCTGGACCCAGAAGTAAGTGCAGCTGCTCCACCGTGGATGCCGGAGGTTGGATTCTTTGGAATCTGGCCTCATTTGAGTCCACGGTGGAATTCTCCAGCATCCCTAGTAGCGGATGAAGCAGATCTCTCCAGAGGACAGATCTGGTGCTCCATGGTGATACCACCATGCTTCTTGCCTCTTAAGTTCCTAACCTCTCTTGCCTTCAACCCTTCAAAATATTTGGTGTTAGAACAGGAGGCAGCACAGAGCAGTGGATGGAAAGGAGCAAAGGTGTGTGTAAAGCTACACATTGATCTGTATTTTTTTGTTTGGTGTGAGTGCAAAAGTCATGGTGTCATGACTACATGACCACGAGCTGAGCACCAGAGCTGACCACGAGCTGAGCATATTATGGTTTTGAATGGATATGATTTGATTACACATATAAACCCTGGACTGTGTGGGACTGCTGAGCCCAGGAATCAGTTACGGTCAGATGCTGCAAAACTGAACTTCCAGCAACTGTATTAGGTAATTTTCTGGTCCTGTGTCACTAAAAACTAACAGTGCAATCCTATGGATGTCTACTGAAAAGAAAGTTCCATCGAGTAGGGATGTACAAGAATTTCATTTCAATTTGCAAATCATCACACCTTGTCCTGTTCACACCCCCAAAAGCAAACGGAAGCACCGGGGCGGGGGGAGCTTGCACATCCCTGAACTTGCATTCACATTCCAAAAATGTGTATTTTTAATTAAAAATGGGCACTTTAAAACATGCATGTTTAAAAGTGCTTCTTCATGCTTGAGTCAATGGAGAAAAAGTGTGCAGTTCTGAGAACTGTGGTTTTTCGCCTGCAGTCCCTATAGGACTCTACCAAGAGTGTGTATGTGAGATTCCACCCTGCCCTGCCCTGAATCTCAGCCCTGCAATTTCATTCTTTCTGTGGGCAGCATTTACCCAAAGTCCGTCTTTCTTTTCTGTATCACCAGCAGACTTATCGTTTTTAGGGTATGGCTCTAACGTTTGACAGAAATGAACAAGCAGAAAGCTTCCGTCATTGCAGTCGAACAAACAAAGATGCTAAGCTGATTGTTTAATCAGGTGCTTTCCTCTTTTCTTTACTTTTCCCCTAATGCCCAGTCCATAAACAGGAGCTGGTTTGGTGTCTCCTGTTGCTTTCTGTGTAGCCAAACAGAAATAAACGTCCATTACTGCTTGGATGATTCAGCTTGGAGTCCTTATTTCATGCCAAATAAACATGAAAGCAACATGAAAAATTCAGTGTTTTTTTCTCCTCCAACAGTTGGGAATATCCAATAATTACATTGGGCTGCAACAGAGATGGATATGGGCTTTAGAATGGTGCAAAACATCTCAAGTGTTGAGTCGTGTGTGTGTGTGTAGGGGAAGAATCTTGCCCCTCATTTGCTTCTGATCAAGCAGAGATGTATAGTGAAATCCTCACACATTTGTGTGATATTACCGATAACCAATTTACCAGCTGGTTACATGCACACCAGTGGAGGGTGGTGGAACGCTTTAGTGTTCCAGCTGGTTCTGACTGAAACCTGGAGCAGATTCACTGCCCCACTGACATAGGAGCCAACACTCTCCACTGATGCACAGCACATCATAGTAAATATAAATTGTAGATGTAACATGGTAAAGGTAAAGGTGTCCCCAGCCAGTCGTGTCCAACTCTAGGGTGTGGTGCTCATCTCCAGTTCTAAGCCGAAGAGCCAGCGCTGTCCGAAGACGCTTCCGTAGTCATGTGGCTGGCTTGACTGAACACCGAGGTGCACGGAACGCCGTTACCTTTCCCGCCGAAGCGGCATCTATTTCTCTACTTGCAATTTCTTGCTTTCGAATTGCTAGGTTGGCAGGACCTGGGACTGAAGACGGGAGCTCACTCCGTCACGCGGCACTCGGGTCTTGAACTGCTGACCTGCCGACCTTCCGGTCTGCAGTTCAGCGTCTTAACCACTAAGCCACCGCTGCCCCTATAGATGTAACATAACATAAGAAGTTGCTTTATGCTGAGTCAGATCATTGGTCCATCTAACGCAGCACAGTGAATGCTGCCTGGCATTGGATCTTGAGGATTTCAGTCAGACGTCTTTCCCATCTCTAACTCCAGGTAGTGGGGGCTGAATCTGGGACTTCCTGTATGCAAAACTTTTGCTCTGACACTCAAAGACAGCCCTTTGCCACAGTTGTGTGATAACTCATCCTGATGCTGTTGCTTTAAATTACTTGTTTGCCTGTCTGAGATGTTGAACCATAGCATACCTCTTGGTGGTGACCATGTAATTCTCCTAATTAGGATATAAGCATAGTCAGTTAATAAATGCACAGCTAATGTTTTAAATACATGTGAAAGTATATCCCCCCCCCCCAGACACACACAGCTTTGGAAAATGGATAGCCATTGACAAGTCGTTTAGCCACAAAGCATGTAGAATTTTATTTTCATTTTTATTCCTAAAAAGCATTATATCGAGAGCATATAGGTGTATTAAAAAGGTAAAGGTGTCCCCAACCAGTGCATTAGTCCCTCTCTAATGCAATGTATTTGTTTTTCATTAAACATTCTGATAGGGTCTTATTAAAGTACCATGTATTATTTATCAGGTTGCCTCTGTAAATGGGATGAAGAATTTGAGAGAGAGAGAGAGAGAGAGAGAGAGAGAAGGGAGGAAGGAAGGAAGGAAAGAAAAGAAAAGAAAAGAAAAGAAAAGAAAGAAAGAAAGAAAGAAAGAAAGAAAGAAAGAAAGAAAATTATCGGCTTAGGGCATTTGCTGAATAACATGTTTACTGTGCTGGAAAAGAGAGGGGAAGCATGAGATATTCCTGTCAGAACAAGAGACTGCTTAAGGCAAAGGGATAGAATGGAAGTAAAAAAAGAGAGAGAAAGTGGCAATAAGAGACTTCATTTTATGTTAGCTCTTTCTTTCTTTCTTTCTTTTGTGTGCGTTTGTATGTAGGCTTTCATTTTTTCCCCTTTTTTGCATTATAAATTAATTTGTGCTGTTCAGTGTAGCAGTGATATCCGAGTAGCTCAAGCTCACGATATACTGCAAAGGAATGGACTTCTCCAGGGCGTGAAAGAAACCTCTGTTTTGTAAGTCTGAGTGTTTCTTATTTTCAGCAATTTAATAGGTGTGCATTGGGTGGCGAGGGTTTGTTAAGAAATAACGTCTTCCTTTGGGAAGACAAATATTTTGGTTTGTATGGGCCTTGTCGAAACCATGTGGGTGGGGTTATTGCGGTAAGATTGCTATAGATTTTTAAGGAGCCCCTTCAAATGTTTGCACCTTAGCAAGTAATTACTTTTCAAGTTGAGAGCTATTTGCCTGAATCTTAGGAATCCTCTAGTGACCTGTCTGCATTTTTCGTTCAGTAGTGGCTAGGAAAAAGAGGATCTTTATTTAAAGGGAAATTTGTGTCATCAAATTAGCTACAGTCTCTCTCTCTCTCTCTCTCTCTCTCACACACACACACACACATACACACTCACTCACATGCAGGGACATGAACACCCCCCCAAAAAAAGAAAGTGCAACAAATGGCACAGAATACATTTTTGTATGATTCGATGTTTCTCATCCTTTGCTCGAAATGTTCCATCTCTTGGTATAAATGCTAGCTTCTTTTACCTCTGCTTTCTTTCTCCTTCTTCTCTTCTTTAAAGTTGGATTCCCAGTGAAGGTTTAAAAAGTTGTTTCTCAAAAGAGAAGCTTGAGGAAGAGGCAAAGTGGGAGGTAAATCCTGAGGTAAATTGTTGAGATTCAGCTGCCTTATGGAAGAATTAATAATTCAATAAATTTGTCAAAATCCATTTTGTATAACACTAGTATCTTTTGTTACATCTTAGTAATGTGCAGAGGAGTGGGGAAGAGATATCTGACCTCAAGTAGAAGTTTGGAGAGTAAATGATTTTATTTGCAGATCACATCCTATTTTATTACATGAAGACTAACTAGATCTACTAATGAATAATTATTACTCCATAAAATAAAGGGAGAAAAACACTCCACAGCACCTGAATACTAATTCCAACAAGGCTGTCTCTTAAGTAAAAAAGTAAACATTAGATTCCCCCCAGTGACTAATGGTGTTTGCTCATGTAACCCAACAAAATAGCCTCTTGTAATGTGTCCTTCTGACACATTTTATAATCGTAAATGAGAATACATACACACACACACACACACACACACACAAACATTCACACACGCATGCACACACACACGCATGCACACACACACACATACACACAAACATTCACACACACATTTACACACACACACAGAGCACATATACATGTAGGTTTGGATGTTTCCTTCCTAGGGACAAGAGAGAGAAATGGACTTTGCCATACCGTGACTTTTATTCCCTGAGATTCCACTGCGGTGCCTTATCTAATTTTTCACAGCAGTTAAAGATTTTTTTTATACGTTTCTGTGAAAATGTAGAGGGGGAAATGTGGAAGGTATATTGTAGGGGGAAAAAAGACCTGGGATATATGCACAATATTTTTAAAGCTCTGAAATTTCTAGCACCTATATTCTGCTGTTCCTCCAGTGTTATTCAGCTCTATGTACGTATGTTCTCTCTCTCTCTCTCTCCATATATTTCAATTTACCCTAAGCCCTTGGGATTTAGTTGGGATGAAGTGGGGGTTCTTGAAATTGAAATTCACTTCCCCCAAATATGGTATCTAAACAAACAGGTTTATTATAATAATCATAATCAAAATCATCATAGTAATTTTTTTCCTTCTCTGCTCCTGCTTGCAGACATACAATTGTATTCTTGATGCAAAAAGCCTCAGTATACATTTGAGTTCAAGCTCTCTTTTCAAATCAGGCATGTAAAGTCCATCTGTGTGTGTGTGTGTGTGTGTGTGTGTATGTGTGAGCGGCACACGTGTGTGTATCTGTGCATGGTTCATGTTTTGAGATGGCCAGATGGATAGACACAGACAGAACAAAGCTATGTATATCTGGAGGATTTAACTTTATTTTGGGATTCTATACTTATAAAACATTTCTCATGGAGACACAGAATTCTGTCCATACACTAGTGCTTCCTTAGAAAGGGGAATCCCGGTCTGTTTGTCAGGTGTGCGGGGCCTGGAGACCCCCCCAAAAAAACAAACCCTAGAGAGGCGGGGTGGCTGTGGTGAATCTTAACAGCCTTTTCAGTCCCAGCTGGACAGTGACATTAATTGCCCAAACCTCCTGGCTGTGTGTGATGCATCTCTCTCTCTCTCTCTCTCTCTCTCTCTCTCTCTTTCTCTCTCTCTTCTCCATCCTCTCTGGGGATTTAAAAAATGCAGTTATTTGAATTTTGGTGACTGGTAAAGAAACTCTGCCCTGGCTAGGACCCATCTGACAAACGAGAGAAGCCGTATAGCCTCAGTCACACCAGAAGGAGTCTCCCTGAGAATTGCTCTCTCGCTCGCTCTGTACAAGAGAGCAGCATCTATGTGGAGAGGGGGAGTTTCAGCAGCTCTGCTTAGAGGCTGCACGCTGCATTCTCTTCTTTTCGTATTCAATCTCTGCCCCTCTCCTTCCCATCACTTGCAGGGCTTGTTTTTTTTTGTTGTTGTTGTTGTTTTTGTTTCTTTTGTGTGTTTTGTTTAGTTTTGGGGAGGACCAAAAAAAAAAAAAAATGTACCAAATGGCCTTGTCTTGACAAATGAATGTAGGGCTTTAACACTGGGGCTGGGCAGGGGAAGGAGAAGCACCACCACCACCAACAGAGATACCCCCAAGAAGAGCAGAAGGCTCTGTGTTGTTGTTTGTGTGTGTGTGTGTGTGTGTGTGCGCGCGTGTGTGCTCAAGACACACACACACCTCTGAGAAAGAGAGAGAGAGTGGTGGCAGTTCTGAGGTGGGGGGGTTGGAAGAGAGAGAAATAATCAAGCTTGCACCGGTGAGGCACAACCTACGTGCCCGTATGCAAGCCCCCTCACTTGTCCTACGTCGAGTTCAGAGCAACAACATGCAGCATCCTCTGACAGGGGCAACCTGTGTGTCGCTTCCAAATGTCGGTATGTGTCCCCAGCTGTCCTGTGCCTTGACTTTTATGTACCTACAGCAGGTAAGTAGGACCAACTTTTTCATCTCTCTCTCTCTCTCCCCCCCCCCCCCAATCCATACACACTTCTCTCTCTTTCTCCTTTTCTCTCCTCTGGTCATTCTCTGTACTTCTCACTGTATTGTCTGTATCTCATGGACTGGAAACAGCTTTCTGCCTGAATGGAATGTGTAATTCTTTCTCTCTCTCTCTCTCTCTCTCTCTCTCTCGTGTGTGTGTACGCTTCTGTATATGTGTTATGTTTTAATAACCAAATAATAATCATTTGTACAAAACATGCTTTGTCTGTGTCTATGCCTTAATGGCATAGCTTTGCTCAGTGTGCTATCAAAGATTTGCAAGTTTGTAGAACTATTTCTTTTTTCCTTGTGGCTTTTCTGTGGTTTTCTTAATTCCTTTGTGCACTATCTGCAAGCAGGGTTTAAAAAGACCTTGGTTTCTATGGCATGCAGATTTTCAGCCATACAAAAAGGAGGTGTGTGGGCTTAAAAAAAAAAAAAATCCATATCCTCCCTCCCCAGTTCTTGCTCCTGGACCTCAAATTGTCTTCTGAAGTTTAAGCCCTACTGCAAATTTGGGTTTAACTCAACATCATGCACGTGAGGTCTTTGTTGAAACAAGATGCAGATGGAGACAACTAGGTCTGCAGTAGGGATGATGCATAGTAAAAACTGTAGAAGTTTACCAGGTTAGCTGATGGGTCATTTGTAACCCTCGAATGTACATCTGGACAGGGGCAAATGGGGATTGTATTAGGGAATCATTTGTGTCAATGGGGGTGGGTGGGTAGGGGTACCTCCACCTTTGAAATCAATGGCTCCCCACCTTAAGTTATTTTTAAGTGTCTTATGCTTAGAGTCACCCCCCCATACCCCAATGTACTAAAGGAATTTTTCAGGTTCATTGCCTCTTGTCCAAGAAATTACAAGGGGAAGGGGAAGGAGACAGAGGGTTGCATGGCACTAAGGTTAGCGTTCAAGTCCACTTACTCGAAAGTAAATCCAATTGAAATTAATGGGGATTTTCTCCCAAGCAAATGTGCTAACCCTCAAAGTGCCATCATCTAGAGATAATGCATTTGTGTTTAGAATTCATATTATAATGTGTAGTTTGGTGGGTAATACGCTGAGCCCACTGCTACAGAAGAGATGTGCACTGGATACGTAGAAGCAAGATTATAATATATTGTCATGCAAATGTGATTAATTGCATTTATTCTGTTGATACCGTCTTCTCTCCCCCTCCCCCCCATTTATGTGTTTACTATAGCTCAGCTGAAGCGTGCCATTCAGTGGCATTTATCTATTAACATTCAGCTACTACGGTAGTTTAGATGTCACACAGAGACTTCTGTAAAGCAATGTTGAAGTTCCGTTCATTGTCTCTCTCTTTTACATTTTTTTTTATTTTTTTAAAGCAAAATTCCAAAACTGTTGTTAATTTCTAAGCGATAGGTCTTGTTATTAAAAATGAAATTGGAGAGATTGCAAGCACTGGTGTCTTTTAAAAGGTGTCCAGTTATAAGAGTGGTTTGCATTTGAAAATTGAAGCTGTACTTGTGCATTTCTGCTGCCTGTATCCAGGGCACTCTGTAGGAATTGACTCTGGCATCAAGAAACAAATTATATATTAAAAGGTTCATGTGTACAGACTAGACTGTATGTGGGAGGGCTTTCTCTGTTTGCAATTAAGATGACCAAAGGTCTCTCTTTTTTCAACGTCTTACTCAATGTCCCACTCTTGCTGACTTGCCTTCTGTGTATCTTTTAAATCAAGCTCTTTGGGGAATAACCCTTAAAGATCATTGCCTTTCTACATGTTGTATTAGAGGAGCAGGAGATAGGGTGGGGGAAGGAGGGGGGCTATCTTGTCCAATTGTTTCTTGAACTTTTCTATTAAGGAGGTAGCTTTCGAAAAGGCAAATGCGACTTAAGGTGAGAGGTCAAGCTGGCCACACAAGTAGCTGCCAAAAGATTACATAAATAGGAGGGTGGAGGCAGAGGCGGAGAAGGGCGTTTGGGAATACTCTCTTCCCCCGGTGCTGAATTGCAAGAGCCTCACGCAATCACAGTCTCAGTCTACTCATGCTTTCCAGTGTAAGAGAATATATGCAGTCATAATGATTGCTTGGAAGTGGCGGCTTCTCTTCGGCTGTAGACAAAAGATGAGAAGCTGCCGTTGTACACTTTCGGAAGTGTTGTATCTTGACGATTTCTCTTAACTCCTTATGCAGATTCATTTTCTGTTGTGGTTGGAGGTCCATCGTCCATGCCATCGCGCTTCCTAGTCCTTCTGGCTTTCTTTTTATGAAATTGTATTTTCACATCATGTGCATGCACACACACACACACACACACGCATGCATGCATGTTTCTGGATGTGCCAAGGTGCTTCCCCCCCCCCCCCGGTAATACAGTTCAGACTATATAGGCTGGATAGGAAGGTTCAGATTTTGCCTGTATCTGTTTTTAAAAACCTCAACGATGACTTTTTTTTCTGGCAGGGCGGCGGGGGGGGGGGGTTGTCAGTGTATTTTCATGTTTGTTTGTTTTTTATGTTACCTAGAATTATTATACACCTGTCACATCTGAGATTTTAGCTTCTTTCCTTTTTTAATTCTTTTTTTTTCTGGGACAGGGGAAGGAGAGGGTAAATAATATAAGACAAAAGCTGCCTTTTGGGGATACATATTACAAAATTACATGCACGGCAGAATATTTGGACTTTTCCCAATATTTTTTTTCTTTATATACATTAATGCTGAGTGGTAAACATAGCAGCACTAACTAGATGTCGCTCACATTCTTTTGCTGAAACATAGACATTGGGTGTTTGTTCTTTTCAGTTATTCCCTAACTTGTGTGCTGGTGATATGATTTGACTAACACTCAAATCATAATCACTTCTTGTTTCCCCACAATCAGTAGTTTGATAAGCTGCCATCCATACAGCTTACAATTTATCCTACTTGCACACCCCCTACACACACACACACATACACACACACTTGTTGTTAAGATACATGCAACACATTTATCTTGATTTCAACTATATAGCTTTTAAGAAGTTGATTTAATGTGTATGTGGAGGGGGGATTTCCCCTACCATGAAAATGCAAAAATGGTATTTACTCCCCAAATTTGTATTCCCCTTCTTTGTCTTAATGATATGATGATGATATTAGGGCAAATAGGTTCTTTAATCCTCTTTGGAAAATGTGTGTGTTGCTGTTCTTTACAATTGCAATGTATTACTTGATGAATGAAACCTGCTGGGCTTATTGGTTTTCTTTGCATTCACTGAAATACTTTTGAAATGTGTCAATGAAATAGTTTTTTAAAAAAGTAGTCATGACAAGCTATATTTTACAAATGCCTTTCAGAAATTCTTGAGAGTGTATAAATGTGTACTTGTTTAAAAAGAAAGCTTTCAGTACTGCACAGCACTTTATACAGATACATAGAAAGCTTGTCTGATGAAATGGTTAAACTCAGAAGCCTAGCCTTTAGGCCTTGTCTATATTACAGATTAACAGCAAGCAAAGTATTTAGTAAAAGGCAGAAAGGGGGGGGGGTCAAAGATTGATGCTGGCATGGACCAAGTGGAGCTATTCAAAAGACCTCTTGCCAACCATTTTACCAAATCTAGTACCAAACGTGCGGCTGGATCCTATGACTTCAGTGGGACTTTATTCCCAGTAAGTGCCCATAAAACTGGAACATTGGTCTTCAGCTTTAGGAGCTTGGCCTATGTCCTGTAAAAGTAGTTGTACAGACAAGATTGCATGATTAATTTTGGTCTATCAAGAAATTGGCTAATATGTGCAGATAGTCCTTATTCCACAATGTCCCACCACTGTAGCACATAGATAACTTGTTTCCAAAGAACCTAGCTCCACAGAATTCCATAAAAACAGATCATTTTGATCAGTGATTTCTCTTATTTATTGAATAGAAGTTTAGCATATCTAGGTGTGCCTCCCTCTGAACGTTTTCCTTTAAGATAATTTTGACATCCTAGATTGATCTGACTTTCGAAAGCAAACAAACAAAACCAAATCACATAGACAGGGCTTAAAAGATCAATGGTACATGACTGTGATATTGTGTTCATTTCACCTCACTTGTTTTGCAGCTGAATGCTAGTCCTTCTTTGCAATAGGGATTCATCTGAATTCAGCCAGGAAACCTTTCTATATTGGGTAGAATATAAAAACAACTTGACGCCTTCCTGTTTTCATGCTGTCCAACCAATGTTCGATCACACAGTTACAAAGTCAACTATTTATTTCATTAAACACCTAATAAGACAAATTCTCTATGTATTGTACAGTTCAATGAAAAACCATAATAATATAATAAATACACAATTCAATTAACCCCCCCCCAAAAAAAACATTGGTACTTGGACCCAACATAAAAAAAATCCCAAAATACCAACGTAACATGATAAAATATAGTACAGATTACAAAGAGTAACCCCATCAGGTTCAAGAGCTAAAACACACACACCACAGAGACTAAAATAGTAGATCATAAATTACTAAAAATGCCAAAATACTTCAGCTATCTGACAGAACAGAAAAGGTCTTAGCCTGATACCTGAAAAGATAACAATGTAGGCACACCAGGCAAAGCTACCCAGGGAGAGCATTCCAAAGTTGGGGGGGGGTTCTAAAAGAAAAGAAAAGAAAAAAGCTGTCTCTCTTATTGCTGTCCTCTGAACTTCATATGGAGGGGTCACCTGAGGAAGGGCTTCCACAGATGAACTTAAGGCACAAGTACAGGTACTGAAGCTCAAATATTTTGGCCACCTACTGTGAAGAGAAAACTCACTGGAAAAGAGTTTTCCAGTGATGCTGGGAAAGATTGAAGGCAAAAGGAGAAGGGGATGGCAGAGGATGAGATGGCTAGATAGCATCACCAATGCAATGAATATGAACTTGAGCATGCTCCGGGAGAGAGCGCAGGACAGGAAGGCCTGGCGTCCTATGGTCCATGGGGTCATGAAGAGTCGGACACGACTGAACGACTGAACAACAATAACAGGAGGAACCTTAAGGCACTTTCTGGGGCAATCCTATGGGGATAGGCTCCGAACTCAGAGTTGACTGCCTATTCAATGCAGGGCAGGTGGAGCATGGAGCGGATCTTTGTCTCCATGCTCTGGCTGCCCTGCATTTGTGGCAAGATGGCTGATTTTGGCTGTCTAGCCTCAGCACTTTGGAGCAGGAGGGGGTGGGAGATGCCAGACGACGCATAGGAAGTGTCGTACCAGCCCTTCCGAGCTCCCTGCCCCTCCCCTTCCCCGGGAACACCTGCTTTCCTCCTGCTCTGTGCTGCTCTTATGAGTGCGGAGGCTGAGGCAATCTACACTGCCTATGAGGGGGCAGGAGAGGGGGCGGGGAGGTAGTTTTCTGGGAACCAACCCTGGAGCATGGGCTCCAAGGTCAGTTCCCGAAAAACAACTAATCCTATGGCCGTCTAGCCGCTGCCTAGCGGCCATTGGATTACACCTTTAAAATAGGTATAGGAGGAGGCATTCCATCAGCTACCATGGTCCAAACCATGTAGAGCTTTATAGATCAAAACCAGAACTACAAACTGGACCTGGAAATGAAGGTGAGAGAGGACTGGTGTAATATAGTCATACTGCCTGGACCTGGCCTCCATTAGAACTCTTTCAGCAATGTTTTATCAGAGTTGGAGTTTCCAGACACAATTCCATTCCATAACACAGCCATGGCACTGTCGATATCATAAGATTGGTAAATTTTCCCCCACTTAATGATGATGCATGTGGTTTGTTTTAAATAGTGAAGTGATTTGTACAAAGGGTAATTCCTCTTAAATGGAGCCATTTCTCATGCTGGACACCAGCAGATCGAAAGCAATTGAAGTGAAACTTCAATATCAGCCAGCTTTGTCTTTAACTAGAAAGTAGTTCACAGTGCAAATCGAGGTTCAAAAGAACAACTGGGGAAGTATTTTCATGCTGGGGAAGTTGGGAGTTTGTTCTCCTTTTAATTATTACAGTGAAAATCTGTGTGTGTGTGTGTGTGCGTGTGTGTGCATGTGTGTGTGAGTCTGTGAGTGTGACATAGTTAAGCTAGATCTACAGCTTGTGTCATATCATTACGATCCCATCAAGGAAACGCTATATCCCTCTTGCACATTTTTACCTTGTAGGACACACAGTGACATTTGCTGTGGTATTTTGAATAATGTGGAATCAAGAGCAGGAAATAACATTACAAAAGCACTATATTGAACGTGTAATGTGCCCCAACAGTTATCAGTCCACCTCAATACTGCTCTAAAGCAGTAGTGTAGCTCTAGCCTTAGAAAGAAAGAAAGAAAGAAAGAAAGAAAGAAAGAAAGAAAGAAAGACATTCTAGTTTATATGACTCATGCTTCTGTAGCTAATACGTTTTTTTCTTCATCGGAACTATATTTTCTTTGCTTCTGGAAACCAGAATTGCCAGCCGGTTTAACTTAAAAGGGAATACATTTTGGGGAGATTCCCCTCCGCTCACAGGTGGGGGGGCAGGACACACCTGAGAAATCTCTGCCACCTGAAAGTATCCCTTAAAAAAACATTAAGCCATTTCTCCCTTGCTGCCCCTTATCCCTGGAACTCCCTTCCAAAAAGGTATGTAGTTCAACTGTCTTCCTTCAAATCCCAGCTCAAAACTCCCCTCTTCCATGAAAACCTTTTGACTTAATTCCTGAATTCCCATCCCTAACTGAAATGAAGCCTAAATATGTGTCAGTGCATTGATGCATCTTTGTCCCCCCATTCCCTTTGCCTTGCCTACCATCCCCTATTAGGACCAACCAGATGTCACTTTAGCATGATTAGCAATCATACCAGGGGATGGATGGATGGATATGCACCTACGCACGCATGCACGCACGCACTCACGCATGCGCGGAATGAGAGAGGGAGGATTTTCATTGGGACCACAGTTTAAAGGCAGGAGCGGATTGATCCTTCTTTTTCCTTCTAAGATCCTGATGACCTCCATGTGGCAATTGGCTGGAGAAAAAAATGCTCCCATTGGTGTCAATGGTATTTTTGTTGAGATTGCAGCCGAAGAGAGAAGAGGTTAAACCTCTCCTCCCTTTGCACTGTGGTCCCATTGAAAATCACCACCCCTCCTGCTGCCAATATTAATGAAACAAAAAGCAGAACACTGCCCTGATAGAGTTGCTACTTGCTAATCATGCAATCAATTAAAATGAAATCTTATTTGACTCTTACATTGTTAGTTCTTTGGGACAGATACATGGAGAGTTTTTGATAAGATGAACAACATTTCTCATTATATGTGGGGGGTTGGGGGAAATTGTCATCCTGGAAAAAAAAAATCTTTCCTGCTTGAACATATGCCTTAGTGAGTCAATCCATTTGTCCATATAGCCCCCTGTGCTGCAAGGCTGGAAATATCCAACAATTTAGGCAAGGGTCCTTTTCTGTCCTCGGAAAGTTTCATTTTAAGTGAAATACCAGAGATTGGAGATGGCCACTTGTACGGGCAAGGCATGTGTTCTACCACTGAGTTATGGGCTCTCTCCCTAATTGCTTTTTTACTAGATTAGAAACACATTTCATCTGGGACTAAGGAGCCTATGGACAGCGTATAACACTGCATTATACTGTGTCCTGCCATTGTTCTCTGTGCCTGTACACTGTACTTTGTGCTATGTTTGCCTTTCCCTAGTAGCAACTTGCCTTCACCACAGGCACAGGATCTTCCCAACCCTGGAGATGTGGAGATGGAACCTGAGCTCTTGCCCGTGCTATGAAAAGCAAGTGCTCAACACTGAACTAGGGCCCTACAATGGTTTTTACTTCATTTTTGTCAATAGTGGGTGAAGAAAGAGATCAGTAGATGCTCACCACTTTCCTGTTGCATAAAATAATCCAAGTGGAATGGATTGTTAGCTTTGGATTTGGGGCTGCCATTTTGAAAGTCAGGTTCAGTCAGGCATCAACCATTGAATAATACTGCATAATTTGAGGGGTGCATGTTCACAAGTTCAAACCTGGAGTTCTCCTTCTATGCAAGGGAATAACCTGTACTTTCATGCCAGTAGAGAGCAGTGGTGGCTCTGATTTCGGTGGGACTGTGGGTTTTAGTCAGAATCAGTCAAAATAAAGGAGCTATCCAAGGTGCTGAACCATATCCCCAAAATAGGTTCAGCAGCTTGGTATCTCTTTTGGAGTTCAGGTTGGTTCTGACTAAAACCTAGAGTGGATTCACAGCCATGCCGAAATCAGAGCGACCGGTCTCCACTGATAGAGAGACCTAACCCAAATGCTGCTGATATCACAGTCATTGTCCTTCCATTCCTGTTCCACATCAATATGTGAACTTCTTAAAAAATACAGAAAAATGAATTGGTGTCCCTCCCACCCCCCCCCCCAAGTATGTATTTGCATATGCATCCTACCCTAAAATATGCACTGTGTGTGTTTTTGAACCAAAACCCATATTGCAAAATTCAAAGAAGTGTGAAAACCCAATGATAAGTGTTTTTTGATCCATACATTTGTCTAGGAATTGTGAATCAGGTCAGTTCACTTCCAAATTCCTGACTGAACAAAATCCTTCAGCATCCCTAATCTTTGCATCTCAGCTATAAAGGCAGAACACAGAGACCCTTTTATTGACATCCAGTGTTATGGATCATTTATGGAGCTAGGGATATCATTAGTAAGTCGAATATATGGTAAGTGGAGCAGGCAGATGTTCTTGAGCCATAATGTCCTCTAACAGAATTCTGTTACAGTTTGGGAAAGGTCAAAAAATTGAGATGTAGTACAGAGAGGGGAGCCATGGCTCAGTGGTGGAACATCTGCTTTGCTTGCAGAAGATCCTAGGTTCCATTTCTGACATCCCTCTTTAAAAAAGGGGGGGACCTGAAGGAGCAGGGCTGGGGAAGGTCCTTCTTGGCCTGATCTCCTGGAGAGGACTGCCAGTCAGGGAAAACAATACTGGGCTAGATGGACCAAGAGTCCAACTCAGCACAGTGTGTTCATATGTTCATATTTTAATAGGGAAGGGCCTAAGCTCAGTGGCAGAGAAAATGCCTTGCAGCAGATTTGTTGTTGTTGTTGTTGTTGCCCCCTGGCATAACTGCTACTAGAGGCAGGTGAGTGGGACTGCTGGGAGGGGGAATCCTTTGGGTTGGAACTAAGCCTTGTGCAAGCAGAAGTCCACTTGGACTTCCTCTCATAGGGCTTTCTCATCCTCTCCTTCCCCTGCAGCCCCCTGCAAGGGTGGAAGGGAAATCCATTCCACCAGTGGTTCTCTCCTGCTGGTGGACTGACACCACTGGATACAACCTTTTGAGACCTTGGACAGTTGCTGCCAGTCAGGTGAGTGTCAGGATGCCCCTGTTGCCTACTGACTTCTCCAATAGCCAGAATCAACACTCAGACAAAAGGGCTGCTTTCCAAGGCTTTAATTCCATTTATCCTAATGAGGCATACAGATGCTAATTGCTTGAGACTCAGAGGAACTACAAAGGAACAGCCATCTAGGGGTTTCTAAAGATTAGGATGTCAGTTGATCTCCGTTTGGGAACAACACGGCAGCTCTCTGAACTTAAGAGGTGGGAGGGGAAGTTCTCCCCCTTTCCTGTGATGCTTCTGGGTGCAGCTGTTGATGTTGAGCCACTTGGGCTGAGCACCAAAGCTCCGCCCCTGCGATCTCTCTCTCATGCCTGCATCTGCGCCTCATGTCTAAAAGTTCAGGTTGTCCCTCCCTTTCCACGCTTGGTTCACTGTCGCTCCCAGGGATGTGCACGGGGGGGGGGGCTCCCCCTCCAGCTGCACCTCTGAAGTCTGAGAGAGTTCCTCCCCCATTAATTCTCTCTCCTCCTCAGAATCAGAGCTGCTTTGGGCCTCTATGGGCTCAGATACAACCCTGACAGTGAGATAACACACCAGACTAGATAGGTTGTTTGTCTTCAGTTAGAATAAGGCAAATGAAAGGAAACTGTATAGATAAGGGGTCCCAAGGGCTTCTGATCTGGTCTTCAGCAGAGCCCCTTATCTGAAGGCCCTCCCTTACCATGCACGTCAGCTTACTCCTAGATGAAAGTGAACATGGAGTCAAAGGGCTCATTAATGTTCTATTCTCCAGTTTAAGCAGTGCCGGAGGCTTTGCTGGTGCTCACTGTTGGTGCACCTCAGCCAGTCCCTCCTGTTCAATTGCACCTTTGCTTGTGTCCCTTCGCACAAAGGGAGGCCCCCATCAAAGCATCACTTACCGTTTGCACTGGAGAGGTTGCCGTTAATCAGCCCAGAGGAGTGCAGAGGAGTGCTGCTGGAACTTCAGCCAATTACAAATTAAAATATGGCCCTGTTTAAAAGTTTGTCGCTATCTTTGGAAGTGCATATTTGTATTCTAGGTCTGCCTTCCCCAACTGGGTGGCCTCCAGATACGTTGGACTACATGCTGACTGGGGTTGCTAGGAGTTGTTGTCCAACGCATCTGGAGGGCAACCAGTTGGGGAACGGTTGTCCTAGGTAGTTCAGCATTGTCATTTCTCGTTATTGTTTTCCAAATGTTGCACAGTGACATAAACCCTGACACCATCTCAGAAGACATAAACTGTCAGGTAGGAAATTGGAAATATTGTTCTGGGCTGTCATGAAGGCTAGATGCCCACTAAAACTAAAACCTGGGGTTCTCCAAAGGCCCTAAGAAGGTTTGGGCAGTGCCTTGTAGCCCACACTGTTCATAAGCAGGAGTTGGCCACCTCAGTTTGAGCTCCTTGAAAAGGGAAGCGTGAGAGTCCCCTGAATAATGTTGACAGCTTTATCTAGAGGTGCAGAGGTAAATTTTGAAGTGCAGCCACTCCTCATGACAGTCCCCACAGCCACTAGGGGTGCACGAAAGTCCCTTACCTGTCCTCAAAGCTTTTCGCGGTGGGGGGGAGGCCCTTCGCTGCTCCCCCCGCGAAGTTCAGGCCGGGGGGGGAGGCTTCCCACCTCACCCGGCCGAAATTCAGGCCAGGGGGGAGGCTTCCCGCCTCGCCCGGCCGATATTCAGGCCGGGGAGGAGGTGCCTCGCCTCGCCCGGCCGCGAACTAAAAAGTTAAAAAAAAAAAACGCCTCCGTGATAGGCTACGTGACGATTAACGTAGCCTATCACGGCTAGATCTGCAAAGTCAGCCGTGATAGGCTACGTAAATCGTCACGTAGCCTATCACGGGTGACTTAAAAAAAAAAAAGCGCGTACGCAAATGGCGGCCCCCATAGGGAGCCGCCATTCGAGTTCCTTATTTAAGGAACGCCATTCGCGTTCCTTAACGCAAATAGTGTTGCCCTTATTTTCGCCGTAGTCTACGTAAAGATTTACGTAGACTACAGCGACCAAATAAGGAACGGGAATGGCAGCTCCCTATGGGGGCCGCCATTATCCGTACGCACTTTTTTTTTTTTTTAAGTCACCCGTGATAGGCTACGTGACGATTTACGTAGCCTATCACGGCTGACTTTGCAAATCTAGCCGTGATAGGCTACGTGAATCGTCATGTAGCCTATCAGGGGGCGTTTTTCTTTTCTTTTATTGGAATGGCGGCGGTGGCAGCCGGTTGAAAGACTGGCTGCCGCTCCCGCCCCGGACGAAGACCCGCCGAACCGCCGGCTGGACCCGCCGCCGGGAGGGACATTCGCCAAAGGTAAGTCCCGTCCCGGGGGGGGGGTGCGGGGGGTGGGGGGGTGCGGAGAATTTCTCCCCGAAACTTGTTCGGGGGGCCGAACACGTTGGCGCTCAGCCCCCCGAAGTTTCGAGGAGAAATTCTCCGCCAACCCTAACAGCCACACACCCTCATGTTTAGGAGCAGCTGAACCTGCAGGCAGCTGTATCGATCCATATCAACAAACCAGTTCTAGGAGTGTTCATCTTTGCCAGGAGCAGGTCTTTGATAAAGTGAATGGGTCTTGATTGCCCATTCAAGATCAAGCCACCCCCAAATACTTTGCATCACAACAGAGAACAATATATTGTTTCTGTGAAACGTTTTCCCTCAGCTACTGTGATCACAGCTAAGCTCAGAGGGACCAGGAAAGTCTCAGGGGGGTGGCAGATGACATCAGTGTCCCTGCTAATTAAAGAAGTGATAGAACCATGCCACCGTGAACTCCTGGTGCCAAAACACCATGGGTTTTTATCAGAACTCTTTTTCTACCTGCAAATTCCTCAGATGTTGATTCCAAGCAGAGATTTCTGAATTCACAGCAAAAGGAAAGAAAACACTGAGGAGTGGTGGTGGTCCTGAATACATTGAAAGTATGTGTGAGGGGTTGCAGGTATGGATTCTGTTACATTTGTTATGTCTGTGTTACCTAGATTGTCAGGCATCTTTGTTCCGTCATCACCTCATTGACAACACTGGATATTTTTTTAAAATATTTTTTAGGGAGGTACAAGAATTTTGTTCCAATTGCGCAAATGTGCTATTTGAAATAGTGGGAAAAAAATCATTAGAGAGAATAACATACATACACACCTTTTGTCCAGCCTTAATACAGAAATGGGGGGGGGGGAGAGAGAGAGAATAGAATTAGAATACTATATTCACCAGTGAAGGATCTGTCTTACTTTGAAGACTCTTTGTATGGCATTGAAAAATACCCCAGGAATCTTGAATGAAGGCAGCAGAATATGACATCTCACGTAAGGCTCTGTTTTATACCCTTATACTATGCCAATTTCCATGCCTACCTCCATAAATAAAGTATAATACTCTAAGCTCACTGATTGGTTACAACAGAGTGGTAGAGCCTTCCTCAAGTACCCCTCCTCAAATTAGGGTAGCACCCTCCTACATACATATTTGCTTACATCTTGTGTACTCTACAGTTCAGTTCTATATATTTTTTTCCCAAATTGTTCTTTGAGGTTTTATCCTGTCTGGGGCATGAACCCATAGCCTTTTCTCCTCAACGTCTCCATTTCCTAGGTCAAGCTGAACTAGTAATAAGCTGCTATTTGCCAAGAAGAAACTTTGGTTCAGAAAGCAGCCTTTTTAGCTAGGCCTCTTTAGTATGCTTAATATGATTCTTGCCTTGAATGAAAACTATTTTTGCATTTCCATTTTAAATTCCTTACACCTTCATATGTACGTGTGTGAAGGGCAACTCCTCACACATATATATCTTCCAGAAAAGGGGAGATACTGATTGTCTATCCATCCCCTCGCCCCTTGTGTGAAAGAACTCTACAGGCCCTTCTCACAATTGCTGAATGTGGGTCCAGTGGTTATTGCACCTATGGTGGTGAATGTGACCCTTCTCCCCCCTTCAACACACAAGGGGGGCAAGCACACACCTACCATAGCAACTTAAAGACTGTGGACCTCCGTCCCGGGCCCCAGAGAAGTTTTCCCAGTCTCACTAAATCCATTTTGCCTTCTCTCAGTGTCTCCTGAATGTTTCACCTGAGCAGGAACTTTCTGCATCGGTTCCAATAGTCCATTCTAGATGAGATTTGTCAGCAACTCTTTTCAGAGCGCAATTTTCTTCTTCTTTCTTCCTTATTTCAGCACAGAGACAACGGATTGCTTCTCTGTGTTGTGAATCTGTCCAATTTCACCAACTGCACCTCTTTTTGTAAAATTATGGACTGCAACTTATAGTTCAGAACAAGGACTTGGCGCATCTGCTGCTCGCATACAAATGCAAGCCGTCCTGATATTTTTCCCGCCTTGGGCTGGGCTTGCTATTCCATGGCAATGTTCATGTGGGACTGGGAACATACAAAATGCACCTTATATGTGCATGAATGGAATGGAGCCTGTGTGACTGATGCTCATTTGCCATCTGAATTATTATTATTATTATTATTATTATTATTATTATTATTATTATTATTATTATTTTACAGCTGGACCTTGAAATAATTGTCCAGTAGTGCATGCCATAGACTGAAGGCAGACAATGTTATTTTTGTGGTTGTATTGCTTTTGTTTTTCTGGGTTTTCTGAATCACTTAACCTGCTGCCTGGCTGCCCCCAAGAGCAGGCCGAGTGCTTCTTTAGTCGTTATCAGTAGGGTAAAATCACTGTACTTTGTCAGACAAATTACAGTATTCTGAAAGAGGGGAGAAAGGAAATTGCACACACTCTGTTGGGTTAATGCATTTTGTGCCTAAGGGGGCACTGCAACACTCTTAGGAAATTTCATCATACCATTGAGCGGGAACTCGCAAAGGTGCGGCTGGCTAAGATAGCCATTAATGTAGATTTAGTGAGTGATGTCCTGGTGCGTTGTTTGTTTTAATTAATGACAACAGAGTTGTTTGACGTTCATGGATAAACCTCTGGATTCACATTTGAAAACTCTCCCTCTGTAGCATAGGGAAATTTGGGTGTTAGCTGTATATGCAATGCCCCTTATGCTTTGTTCTTGCACCATTTCATTTCCCCCTCCTCTCTCCCTCACAAGGAGCCTAATGTAAAGTGGCTTTTTAAGAGATCAAGTGCTGTGTGTTTCTCATCCTGAATAATAGCGAGCTAGGTCGTTTTGACTACAGCTGTGTCAAATAGGGTCACTTCTTAGCCACAATAGCATGAAGAAGCTGTTTTAGTGAAGTGTCTCCTTTCTTTTAAATACCAGAATGGGAAAGGAGAGGAGAGGGGAAATATAATAAAAGAAAGGATCAGTTAAGAAGGTCGCACAGCCTGCTCTGGAAGATAAGAGGGGGATCAGTAGGAAAAAATATGAAGTTTCCTTCCATTCCACATGCAGGAAAAGGTAAAGTACCCTTGGCTTGGCCATGCTTCCTTTAATTCAGCTGTAAGCATCTTAAGAACGAAGAACTTCAGGAGAAAAGGGCTGCCTTCTCCCTTTTGGTCTTCTCAGCTTCCAAAGTGGTGGTTTGTTCTTCTCTGGTATTTTCAGAACAATTATGTGCATTACTGGCAACAGATGCAGAAGCTAGCTCCTCTCTCCAATTCTTTCTTTCTTTTTGTGGGCAGCCCTCAGAAGTGGTAGATAGTGTGCTTTCTTTCTCCCCCCCCCTTGCCTTGTAGTGCTTCTGAATAGCAAGCACAATGGTAGACAGAGGCTCCTAGACATCCTTTCTTGTTTCAAGATGCCCTCACATTTTGAGAGCAAGGGGTGCTATCATCGAGGGGGGGCAGAGGGAATCATAATGGTATTAGTGGATATATAAAAAGAATAATCCATGAAGCTCTGTTTTGTATCTATGTAGAACATTCCCCCCCCCACACACACACACAGTTGTTTTGATCCCTCGTGTTTGATCCAGAATCCTTTACAATGTCACCAAAGATGCTTAGGTGTGGGTCTTGGTTCTTTCCTGTGCGCCTTAATTTTTGCCTTGAGCTGAAGAAGAAACCAGAAATTTTCTGGGCAAACAGGCTAAGTTTAGAACAGGCACCATGGATCTGGTGGTGTTAATTCTTTGGAAAGAAGGGAAATGCATATAATACTGGTGTGTAGTGCAGCGGCTAAGAGCCTACGGTGTAAGCCATGAAGTCCTGTATTCAAATTCCACCACACTTGCAGGTGCTTAGATTGCAATCTTAAACGCGCTTACTAGGAAGTCAGCCCCACTGGTCACAGCAGGGCTTCCTTCTAAGCAAACATGTATAGGATTGCACTGTTAGGCAAGTCTTTATTCTTTCAGCATGTGTCTTACAACATGGAGAATCACAGGACTGATCTAATTCATAAGGCTGTTGCAAATGTTGAAATAGTATACGAGAATGCACTTTCATTGCTTGAAATGTGCTATAGGCATGCTAAATATTGTCATTGACTAGCAACTGCCACATGCCTACAGACAGAAAAGCAGGTTAAATAACAATACATCTAATCATAGTGATGGTGTGTGTGTCTCTGTGTGCATGTGTTTTTGTGTGTATACATGGAGGGTTTCTATATAACAAGGGGGACATTTGGTATGTCCCTTGGGGACATACCAAATCTCTGTGCATAGAGCAGTTAGGGATGGGTGAACTCACCCCTGCCCGCACCGCATGCTGGACCCCCGCTGGCTGCCCAACCCTATTGCTGTGCTCTAATTAGACAATTTACGCCTGTAATTTTGCATAAATGGACCTCTTTACAGCTGCCATTTATGTAAGATGGTGATTTACAGAAAAGGCCGAGCCGCCATTCTGTGCAAATTGGCATCTTGATCAAGCAGTGGGGACCTCCACGCTTGCCCGACTCAGCATGTGCTGAATCGGGCAAACACAGGGGCCCATGGACTCCAGTCCAGGGGGCCAACAGCTGCCAGGACCCCACTGAGCTGGAGCCCCCAACTGGGCATTCACGACATCCCTAATTACAGTGCATCCCCGTAGGATCTTTGACCAGGAGAGATGGACCACCCAGGGTCAGGGCTGGGAGCAGCAGCCGTATTGCCTTCAGTGCAAAAGTGCCCCCAAATGCAACATCGTAGGAGTTAATGTACCCATTCACATATATGGGAGAAATTAAAGGTGTGCGCACACAGGTAAAGCAATGGCATGATTGCTAAACCTACTTCGTGCTCTTCTGAACTGTCAGATTGCAATTCATTTGTTTCACCCCACAGAATTCACTGTGAGGCATTAGGAACAGAATTACCTCTTTGTGCGCATATCTCCACCATGGCTCCTGTTTGTAGTCCATGATGGCACCTTGGTTGGGGGGCTGTGTGTGTGTGTGTGTGTGTGTGTGTGCGTTTCGTGTCACTGTGAGACCATTGAGCACCAAGGGTTGTGTAGTGGCTAGAATATTGGACATGGACTTGGAGAGCCAGTGTCAAATCTCCCACTGATCCCTAAATCTCTGTGGATGATCCTGGGCCAGTCACTGTCTCTCAGCCAAAGCTACCTCGCAAGTTTGTTGTGAAAGTAAAATTGGGGAAGGGGAAGGGGAGTGATGTACGCTGCCCAGAGCTCCTTGGAGTAAGAGCAGGATCAAAATGTAGTGTTATTTAAAAAAATGTGCATGACAAAAGCCCCACACAGATGTTGCAATTAACGTGGGGTGGGATGGACTTGGCACACCCACTGTCTACTTGTTAGTTGTAATGTCTGTGCAGAGACATATGTGCATAGATCCCAATGTGAACAGGCATTCATCGCAGTTGGCTGCGTGCGTACACTGCAATTCTTGTGGTGTGTGGTACTTTCCAATATTCCATCTTACACACAGAGGTGGCCCAAGATACTCTGCTGCCTGAAGCAAAGGACAAGATGGTGCCCCCTCCCATTCCACTTACAAAAGGCCAAAAGGACTGGACGATGGATCTGTCTTCAACACTGATGATGGGACAGTACCCTCCATTGCCCCAGAAGGCCACAGATTAAGTTAGGGGGCACAGAGCAGGCTGCATGACCCACAGCTCTCTCCTCCAAAACCTTGCGGCCATGTGCCATCTACTGCCTGAGGCGGCTGCTTCACTTTGCCTAATGGTAGGGCCGGCTCTGCTTACGCATGTTGGGGGCTCTGCCCCTATGGGGATGTTATAATCAATGCAGGTCATCAGGTGGACCAAGAGGGCAGAGCCAGCAAGTGCAATCCCCACCACCACACACACACACATTAATTTAAATATTTGCACAGGGCTGAAGCACAAGCATGTTAGAAACTGGCTATTGTACCTACAGATCATGATGACAATGAAGTCCTGGAAGTTTCCTGTCTCTCTTAGTCATGCGCTAATCTTGTCTTTGGGTTTAACGTGGGATGTTTAGCTCAATTAATGCTCTGTGGCAAGAGGAGCAAGGAAGAAAGGTGGAGGGGGGGACCCTTCTCTCTCGTCAGAAGCCAAGTTATTTACTTTCCAAAGCTGACAGAATAGCACTGCAGGGGCTTCATTTATTTCTGTTCGGAATGTCATTATTGTGTAATGCACAGGGACCTGTGCATGCATTGCAGGCACATTCTTCTGATCTTAATTATTATGCCGGATGACTGCTTAAAGAGCAACAGGCCCACTCGAATGGTTTCAGTATCCCAATGGTGGCATGTGCACTCTTGGCCTCATACGATTGGAACCGCATTAAACGTTTTCTCTCTTTAGATGAGCATCTATGTGTTTGCATTCAGTATGGATTTCCTGTTGGTGTCTACCACTGCGCAGCTTTCTTTAGCCCTACTTACAAAAAAAGCAGTACTAATATAAACAGTAGGGGCCGCGGTGGCTTAGTGGTTAAGACACTGAACTGCAGACTGGAAGGTCGGCAGGTCAGCAGTTCGAGACCCAAGTGCTGCGTGATGGAGTGAGCTCCCGTCTTCAGTCCCAGCTTCTGCCAACCTAGCCGTTAGAAAGCAAGAAATTGCAAGTAGATAAATAGGTACCACCTCGGCGGGAAAGGTAACAGCGTTCCGTGCACCTCGGCGTTCAGTCATGCCGGCCACATGACCACGGAAGTGTCTTCGGGCAGCGCTGGCTCTTCGGCGTAGAAACAGGGATGAGCACCACACCCTAGAGTCGGACACGACTGGTTGGGGACACCTTTACCTTTACCTTTAATATAAACAGTATACTTTTACTTTACTGACTATATATATATGTATGTATGTATGTATGAAAAATACTTAGATATTTTAGATAAGCAATAGGTTATGTTAATAAATTATTAAGGAAGTATAGGAGCCTGGATGCCAGATGTCAGCACTCCCTGGTGGGTTAGAAAGGGAAACAGTGGGATTTGGGAGCCCTGGGAGCTTTGCAGAGGAACACTCCTTTGGCAATCCTATCCCTGAGGATGAAACTCCCCCCCCCCCACATGACATGGCGCAGGAAACTCTCAAGATAGAGCAAGGTGATGTGTGCACGTCCTCGTGGTTCTTCCAGTGAGTCTGGCGCCAAAGGATCTGTGGGGGCTCGAGTGTTGGTTCAGGCCGATTTTCAGATGGCAGGCCCCAAAGTGAAATTTGATCATTCAATTCACACGATGAGTCAGGTCTCAGATGTTAGAACCAAGATCTTCAAACTGAGAAACGAATTTGGGATCTTGATCTTCTTTGGCTGCTTCATGGTCCCTCAGCTGTTGTAATAACCAGTGATAGAATGACAGAATCTTGGCCATGTGGGACAGGCACTTGGCATCCGGAAGAGAAAGAAATCCATGTGCAGAGATCAAGGCTGACCGAGGGAAGCAGTCCCGAGCGTGGTTCAACTATGAGTGTGTGTGTGTATATATGTTTGCGCGCGCACGCGCGCGTGTGTGTGTACAAATAAATAAATAAATTTCTGTACTGCTCTTTTAAGATTATAAATGGTCCATCTAGTTCAAATTCCTGTTTCCAATCATGGCATGAAGTCTACCGCCATTCCCTGATATTTCTCCGTGCCTCCAGAAATTAACTTTACATAGGTTATGTAGGAAGCTATGTTATACAGAGTCAGACTGTTGGTTCCTCTAACTCGGAGTATTGCGTTCACCAACCTGGTCCATTCCAGATGCTTTGGACCACAAAAGCAATCCTTGCCCAGTGCAAAATGTACAGCATGGCATGGAGCAAGGAAGAGGGAAGAGGAGGACCAATGTCAGCTCCAGATTTTTAAGGGCCTTTAGGTAAGGCACACGCGGTGCCCCCCCATGACTCTGCCTCCTCACCGCCATGGTCACCAGCTGCTCTTGCTCCTCCTCCTCTTTCTCAATGTTGCCACGACTTACTTGCTTGAGGGGCAGAGAGCCGGTGAGCAAGGAGGCAGCAGCATCTCCTGAGCCAGAACGGGATGCAGGTGAAGACAGGGTGAAAGGGTGAAGAGGAGGTGCAACTCCAGGGGGCTCTCATCAGCGGAGGTGCAACTCCAGTGGATGTGCAACCCCGGGGGGCCAGTGGAGGTGCAACTCACGTGCAACCCCGGGGGGCCAGCGGAGGTGCAACTCCAGTGGACGTGCAACCCCAGGGGGCCAGCGGAGGTGCAACTCCAGTGGACGTGCAACCCCGGGGGGGCAGTGGAGGTGCAACTCGGTGGACGGGCAACCCCGGGGGGGCAGTGGAGGTGCAACTCCAGTGGACGGGCAACCCCGGGGGGCCAGTGGAGGTGCAACTCCAGTGGACGTGCAACCCCGGGGGGCTCTTATCAGTGGATGTGCAACCCCGGGGGGGGCAGTGGAGGTGCAACTCCAGTGGACGTGCAACCCCGGGGGGGCAGTGGAGGTGCAACTCGGTGGACGGGCAACCCCGGGGGGGCAGTGGAGGTGCACCTCCAGTGGACGGGCAACCCCGGGGGGCCAGTGGAGGTGCAACTCCAGTGGACGTGCAACCCCGGGGGGCTCTTATCAGTGGATGTGCAACCCCGGGGGGGGCAGTGGAGGTGCAACTCCAGTGGACGTGCAACCCCGGGGGGCCAGCGGAGGTGCAACTCCAGTGGACGTGCAACGCTGGGGGGCTCTTATCAGTGGACGTGCAACCCCGGGGGGCCAGTGGAGGTGCAACTCCAGTGGACGTGCAACCCCGGGGGGCTCTCATCAGTGGAGGTGCAACTCCGGTGGGACTTCTCCTCCTGTCAAACAAGCAAGTGGTAGCCATGATGAGCAAGAGGATGAGGAACAATAGCAGGTGGCAACAGTGGCAATGAGAATGTTGACTCACTGAGTGAGGGGGCCCACTGAGGGTGTCTTGCCCATGGGCCCTCCAAAACCTGGCCAGCCCTGGTTGATGGGTTTTTCCTATTTATTTTGCCAACCATTTCCAGTTTATCACTGATGAAAACAAAGCAGGATACAACTTAGTAATACATTATTCAGTAAATCCCTGGGCTATACTGATTCTCCCTCCTTTTCATACCAACTGATCTATATGGAACAGACGTATGGAGGGTATGGAGTCAATAAGGGGAAATACCACACACCCTCTCAATCCTATGGCTAAAATATCAAAGGGGGAGCTAAAACACCTGGAGGCTGGCAATGCACCCATACATTCCTAGCATCATTGCACTGTCAGCAGAACGAGTTTCCATTCCTGCCTTTTAGCCTGCCTTATGCACTGCTGCGTTTCATGTCCAAGCTGAGTGCATTTGCCACCGAGTGGTGCTGTTTGCTGCTGCTGCTGCTGAATTCCATCACCGAGGAAAATAAATGCAGTGAGGAAAGAAGAGGTACCCTTGGAGCTAGGGCATTCATGCAGGAGAGTTTGCTTGTCAAAGGGCAGGCAGTTATATTTGTTTTCAGAAGTTCATGTGGTTTGTTTTCACAAATGATACTTTCTGACATGTTTATACAACTCTCACTTTTTTTTAAAAAAAGTGCTAAAAATGAAAGGACACGGGGGTCTGTGTTTTGCTGGTAAAGATGCAGTGTCTAAGCAAGAGAGGTTTTAAAGTTTGTGGACAGGTGGTGGCCAAGGAGTCAAAGAGGCATAACCCCCCCCCCCAGTTGGGACTGGGGGAAGAGAAAGCTATGCTTCACAAATTGTTCAAAAGTGCTCACCAAGATTAGAATCAAATTACTCACCACCTGGTGCTAGCTGCTGTTCCATGATGATGTCAGCCCAAAATGTGCTGATTTCATTTTCTGGTTACATAAGAGATGGGGGGAAAGGAGCGAGAGAACAGTAAGGACAGATGAATCAATCCCCTTCCAGTTAGTGTCACTTGAGCATACGTTTCCCTGTAAGTTTGTTCCATTCAATTTCCAAACAAATCTTCAATTTTAAAAAAAGAAAAGTTCCATATGAATACATATTTTAAATGTATTTCCTCTCATGTAATGCATTTCCAATTGTATTTTCTCCCAAACTGCACATTTTAAATCTGTATTTAGATAACAAGTTGTTATTTGAGCCAAGAACTGTTATCGGAACTAAGGGTGGTGGAGAAATCTGCTGTGGACTCAAATAAGGCCAGATTGTCCAGAACCTGACCTGCAAAGTCCACAGCGGACTGACCCCGCTCATCTCCAGGACTGTTGGATTTCTCACAGGGCAGCTCTCCTCCATTCTAATCACTGCAATCAGCTAATGGTGGCTGCCATTAGCCAATTGCGGGGGAAAATACAGAGGTAAATTGCATTCTTTATGGTATTTGCAGCCGTAAAGCACTTCCTTCTATGTAAACTGTGGCATAAATGTGTGGCGTGGCTCTCTCTGGAGGATAGCCACCACACAAAATCTGACAGATGTGGTAAGGCTTTAGGGAAATCTGCAGGGCCCCAAGCAGCCCGGATTTCCCTGCTGCGGAACCCCCGCCCCGGATGGGATGTTAGAGGGTTCGTAGATCCCAAATTGGAACATTCAGGAAGTACAAAATCTGGTGGATAACTAAATCCTTATCCTGCCTGGAAAATGTGGGTCGGGTCAGTTCGTATCAGGATGTGCAACTACTGAATTCCTCCAGTACCCCGTGGCAGTGGTTCAGCTACATGGGACCCCGTGACCAAAGTCCAGGGCCCCTGCAGCACAGTGCCCCCTCCCCAATGATCACCCAGAGGGCAACAGGTGAAGGGGGCAGTGGCAAACAGGGCATTTGGGCTGCAGTGGCCCCCCATGAGAGCTGATGATGCTCCCTGCAGCTTCCTTTCTTATTTAAAAAAAAAAAATAGAGTTGGAGAGCAGCTCCAAGTGGTCATATTATTATTATTATTATTATTATTATTATTATTATTATTATTATTATTAATTTCCTTTAAAATATGCTTTTTCTACAACAAGATGGTGCTTACCCCAAAGGAAATTTGTTTAGCATCACTGCAGCGGAAGCAGCCTCCCTTGCATTCCTGTAGTCATGTTGGTGCTATGAGTTAAATGAGTTTAAAATGCAAAACTGCACATGCTCAGCGTATTGCAAGCAAGGAGCCCATGAAGGCTTGAGCAGAGGCAGGAGTCATCCCCCAACCGGGTGCCCTCCAAGCAAGGGAGGGAGCGCAGTTGGAGGGCCACTCCTTGCCTCCTGCCTGTCGGTGGTTGGTGGGCTGCGAGTGCGACAGGCAGTGTTTTCCCCAGCAGCTTTTCCCCAGCAATGGTAAGGAGGTGGGGGCTGGGTGGCATGTTGGGCCAGTGGGATTCAGGGCAAAGTGAGATTCAGATGTCCGAATCCCACTTTGGCTTCATATGCCGAGGCGGATTGGAGGCCCCCTGAATCAGCCCGAGCCAAATCGGGCCCGCCTCGGAAGCCCCAAAGCAGCTTCAGAGTTGGATCGGGGGGTGGGGTGCATGCACAGCCCTATTTTGGGGGGCGGGGGTTTAAAAGAGATTAGAATGCAAAACTGCACATGCTCAGAGTAATTCTTTTCTTTTTCTTTTTATCAGGGTTGGCAAAAAGGTTTTGTTTGTTTTTGTTCTAACATATTAGGAATGTAGAGCAAGTTGAGAAGCTTGGAATGATGGGGAGGAAAGAAGAGAAATGTTAGTTGCATGCATCACTACTACACATGGCTGCCTAAATGGGGGCCGGCGGTGGGGTGGGGATAAGATCATTAAGTCCAGGGCCTAAATTTACCTAGCTGCACCATTGTGCTGAGGGGGAGAAGGGGGAGGCCATAGGAACAGCAAGAGTTGCTGTAGAGGAACAGCCCAGCAAGTCTGCACAGCACAATGCAATTAGGAAACCTACCAGCCTATCTTAAGGAGCGCCTCCAGCAACACCAGACAGGCCCCTTAACAAGATCAGCCTCGGATGGCCTTCTCTCTGTCCCATCAGCCAGGACAGCTAGACTGGTGGGGACGAGGAAGAGGGCCTTTTCTGTGGTGGCCCCCACTCTTTGGAACTCCCTCCCTAGGGAACTCCGCCATGCCCCCTCTTTAATGAGCTTTTAATGTGCATTAAAAATGTGGTTCTTCAGGCAGGCATTTGGGGTGGGTTAGGGTATTTTAGAAAATGTTTTTACTGTAGAATTTTATTGTTTTAAACTGTTTTATTGTATGTTGTACATCGCACAGAGTGGCTGGGTGACCAACCAGATGGGCGATGAATAAATTTAATAAAAATAAATAAAATAAAAATAAACAAGTGGATTATAGCAGTGCTGAGTTGGGCATCAGCTGTCTCTTCAACTAAGAACAGATCATGACGGATATTGCAGCTAGGGATGGGTGAGAATTTCATTTCAGTATGATTATGAAAAAAAATTGACTAAAATTTGCACATTTCTTCAGAATCAAGACAGAAAAAAACTAGAGATGTTTGTTTTTAATGAATGTGGGACCAATCGAAACTGATAGTTATAGCCACTAACATGGGGGAAAAAAAGATCTGAACTATTTGGTTAGTTTCTGACCGTTCACATCACCGTTGTACACTCTCTCACATATACAACATCTAAGGACGCAATCCTATGCCTGCTTAGACAGAAAAAAATCCTAAAACTCCCAGCATTCCCCAGCCTGCAGTGTCTAAACAGGTACCTTAAACCAGCAAATATATTCTGTATTTTCACATGCTCATACACATGCCATCCCATGTCACTCCAATTGTTCTTAAATCTTGTCAGTTCTGACCGTAGGGTACCTACTCCGGGTTCATCCCTGCTCTCATCTTGTCCCTGTTTTGCCTTTTGGAAAGATTTTGGGGATGCCTTTTGAAAATGTTATGGTGCAAGGTTTAAGCCTCTGCTCCTAGTGTTCTAGAGGTTCAGTCTCTGGGAGAGGCATGTGTGTGTGTATGTGCATGTGTGTGCATGCATGCAACCCCGCACACATTTTGGGGTTGAGGGGATTCATCTTGATGTGAGTGCACATGCATACATAAACACACACACACACACACACACACACACTGATGCAAAATGCATTTCCACTATGCCAGACAAGGTATGGGCTGCTGGATGCATTTGAGTTACAGATATTCTATAACAAGTACAACCAGATCCATGGTAAGATTAAACATGCTATTAAACACTCTTTCCTTTCCTTTCCTTTCCTTTCCTTTCCTTTCCTTTCCTTTCCTTTCCTTTCCTTTCCTTTCCTTTCCAAAGAGACTCTTATGATCAGCCCTGCTTCAAAAGCCAGTCCAGGAGAAGCAAATGCAGGCTAAAAGAGCAAAGCACATCGCGGACAGAAAAGAGTCTTTAGAGATGTGTAATACTGGGATTGGTGCTGGTGTACAGCTAATGATCTCCTCTGCATCAGCTCCAGTTGTCCTGGTCCCTGAGTGAATAAGTGTCCTGAATTTGTCTTTTGGGGGAGTCTGTACTTTGGGGAGGGGGTGTTTGTATATGTGTGTGTAGAGGGGTGGCTCTAATAATATTGTTAGTTCTTAGGAGACCAGCCCTCTTCCACTAGTCCTCTGGCAGCTAACTTTCTGAGTGCAGGATGGATGCAATTTGATTCTAATGCACAACTGTATAAATGCACAGATGAGAACAAAAAAGTCCAGTGTACCAATAGGGACGTATGGATTGTATAAAATCAATTCTGTCTGTGTTTCGTGGCTTGTCAGGTGCCTTTTGATTCATTGCCAGCCCATCAACAGAATCGGAGTTTTTTGTTTCCAAATTTGTTCTACAAATCTGCATGTGTGAAAATGTGCAAATTCCCCCCCCCCCTGCACATTTCACACTTTAGCCTGTAGGGGAAATGCTCATTTTTGTTTGGTTAAAAAAAATGCATACTTTTCTAGGATGAAATTTACTCAAAATTTTGGAAAATTAGAAAAATTGTCTGCAAGCCTGCGGAATCCACCCAAACTTATGTAGCCTATCATGTCTGGGTAAAAAAAAACAACGGATTCATGAAAATCCAAACTTATTTGGTTCCATTGCAGATTTCTCCAATATCCCTATGTTTCAATCCACTTACCTCTGCCCATCATCTGGGTTGGTCCTGTCAAACAGCAGGGTGAAGCAGGCTGCTTTAGGAGGGTTGGGAGAGTAAGTAAGGCAGGGATGGGTCTGAATGGTGCAGCAAGACTTGTATAGTATTGGCCCTCACAGGAGGAGGAGAGGATGTCATTTGGACTCTTCATGCATCTGGTGAAATGTCTTGGGCTGGAAATGCTCATCAGTTCCTATCCAGAAAAGAACTGTTGAATGTGATTTAGCTGGAACTGCTCTATAGTACTGATAGCCAGATCCACCCCCCACCCCCCTGCCACACATGCACACACCCCAGAATGAAGACATGAGACAAACGTTTGGGTAAAGAGTCACAATGTTATTAACCAGCAAATAGGGATCTGCTGTGTGAAATGTGGGCAACTCCTAACCCCAAGGGACTTCTGCTAATGTCCCTGGTTTGAGGGTGAGCAATCCTACATTGGCTGTATGCACCAGATCATGGGGCCGTTGAGAGCTGTGATTGGACAGGAGGGAAATACAAACACTGCCGTATATGGACAGGTGGGGGAGGGGACTATGACTGGATATGGTAGCGAAGGCAGAAAATCAGAGCACATTAAGGGGAAATACCAGGATATTAGGGTATTGAAAGTAGGGAAGGCAGAGAATTACGCCACGGATCTCAGGGAGGCAGAATGCCAGTGCATTCGGCCCCCCAAAATCTGTGGCGGAACGGCCTGCCACCCCCCCCCGCGGATCCCCCCCCGGGACGAGACTTACCTGGGGCAGATCTTCCGGGCAGTGGTGGCTCCGGAGGTGGCAGCAGCAGCGGCGGCGGCTGGTCCTCCGACCAGCTGCCACCGCCGCCATTTCCAGTCTTGTTAAAAAAAAACCAACAACAATGACATGATAGGCTACGTAAAGATTTACGTAGCCTATCATGGCTGGGTTAAAAAAAAAAAAAACCCCGCATACGCAAATGGCGGCAGCCAAAAATGGCCAAAAATAAGGAACGCAAATGGTGGTGGCCATAGCCGCCGCCATTTGCATACGCGCATTTTTTTTTAAAGCCAGATGTGATAGGCTACGTAAGTCTTTACGTAGCCTATCACCGCTGACTACAGGGATGCAAACGGCAGCGGCTACAGCTGCCACCATTTGCGTCCCTGCCAGCAGCCGGATGTCCGGCTGCTGGCGGAGCCAGCTGGCGGCTCCATGGAATCCCCGCGGAGCGGAGATGGCCAGCCAGGATACTGGGGGGAGGGACAGGGCACCTCCCACCCCCCCAGCAGAACCCGGTGGACCCAGGTAAGGGGACTTTTGTACATCCCTAATTGAAAGCAGGAGCATGTAAGTGGGAAATTCCGGTTCCAATTCGAGGCGGCTACTAGGGGTGTACGAAACCCCGCTTACCTGGCTCCACTGGGTTCCGTTGGGGGGGAGGCACTCTGTCCCTCCCCCCAGAATTCTCGCTGGGGGGGGAGGCAATCCGGTCCTCCACCCCGCAATCCTCAAAAGCCAGCTGCACTCCACGGCGGCTCCACGGAGCAGCCGGCCAGGCCCAGGCCAGGGCCGTCCGCAGCCGAATTTCCGGCCGTGGAGGGCTCTGGGTAAGGGGGGGGGAAAGACGTACGCAAATGGTGGCAGCTACGGCCGCCGCCATTTGCGTTCCTTATTTTTCTTCATCATTTTTTTTTTTTACAGAGACGTGATAGGCTACGTAAACACTTACGTAGCCTATTACGTCTCTGTAAAAAAAAAAAGACAAGACTGCAAATGGCGGTGGCGGCAGCTGGTCGGAAGACCAGCCGCCGCAGGCGCCGTCGCCGCCAAAGCCACCAACAAAGCCGCCGCCGGAGTCGCCGCTGCCCGGAACATCCACCCCAGGTACGTCTCGTCCTGGGGGGAATCCGCGGGGGGGTGGGGGGCAGGCCGTTCCGCCACAGAGTTCGGGGGGATGAATGCACTGGCATTCGGCCTCACCGAGATCCGTGGAGGAATTCTCTGACATCCCTAGCGGCTACTGCGTAGTGTGAAAGGCGGGCGGTGAAACCTCATTGGAAGCAAAAAAAGGTGGTAAGTGTAGATCCAGCCTTTGTCTTGTAGCTCTTGTGTTTTAAACCTGTACTTTACATCTCTGTATGGCTGCTAGCTTTTATTCCGGTTGTACTGTTATATGCGGTTTTACGCTTCCATATTTTATATGGTTTCATGCTGCACATTGTGGTTTTAATTTTTGAGAACTGCCCAGTCAGACAGCTTTGGCTATTAGGCATTATAGAAATGAAATAAAATAAACAAACAAATAAGTAAGAGCAGAGATGCAGAACCTCAGGTCTGGGGGCCATATCTGGCCTTCTGGAGTTCCCAATCTGGCCCTCCAGGGGTTCCCCAAAAGACTACACCCCTCCCCCCATCAACTACTATTTGGTGATTTTCCAGGTGTGTGCAGTTTTTCCCCCATTCTAAAAGGTTGAACTGCCTCTCCTAAGGCTGAGTTGTTGGCAGTGAGAGCTTTAAGCTACAATATGTGGGCATTTTTTGTATTTTTGGTCCTGCCCCTTTTGCCTTCAGCCCCTTTTGCCCCCAAGAGCTCCTCCAAAGTGGCCTTCAGCCTTCGGGCTGAAAGAGGTTCTGCACCCTGGACTAGAGGCCGACAGGGCACAATGGCCGCAACCCTACTCCATCCTCTTGAGCTAGATGGCAATAAGAGGTAGGATGACCTATTATCCTTCACCACCCAGGTGCCTCAGTGTGCTCACCAGGGCAGCCCTTTCACCCTCCTGGGTGTCCACACTACCCACCAAACAGTGACCAGAGAACAGCCAATTAGCCAAATAAAACTAGCCATGGGCAGCAGGCAGAGGGGAGCAGGTGAAAAAGATGCAGTTCTGACCAGCCAGAGTGCACCCAACATCTCCTACTCAGCCCTTTTAAAGGGGGACTGGCTCATACCTCACTGTTGTTGTGAAGCAAGGAAGGTGGCAGCATTGACAAGTGGGAAATGACCCATGAGCAGGGTGGACGCCTCTAGCCCAGGGACCTCATCTGGTCCTCCAGGGTTGCCAAGATGGCCACGCCCCTTTCTCACAGCCCCACCCCCTTTCCCCCGCAACCAGTGCTTTGAGGCTTTCCCATTTTTTGTGCAGTCCTCCCCAGCCTCCATTCTGAAAGATTGAAATGCCTCTCCTTGCCAGCAATAAGAGCTTGAAGCTACAATATTCTAGTATTTTGGGGGGTATGTTTCGCCCCATCCCTTTTGCCTCTGGCTCCCCCCACTACTGGAACGTGGCCTCCAAGAGTTTCTCTGAAATTGAATTCAGCCCCTGGAGTAAGGGATGTGCAAACCCACCCCGTTTGGGTTTTCTGGGCGAACGCCCAGCCCCTTCCCCCACTCGCCGATCCCTGGAGCACACTTGAGCCTGTTCCAGGTTTGGCGAGTGGCCCGCACTCACCCCAGTGGCCTTGTCGAGCTCCGCGGTTGCCATTTCATGAAAAATAAAAATGGCGATCACACAAATGCGCATAATGGCATATGCATGGAAATGCACACTTTTGCAAAATGTGCATTCTGTGCATGCACAAATGTGCACATTCATGACAATGCACATTTCTGCATGTGCAAATATGCACATTTTTGCAATCACCATTTTGTTTTTCAAAAAATGGTGACCACAGAGCTTGACGAGGCCACTGGGGTTAGTGTGGGCCGCTGGCTGAGTGCAGGCAGTTGGCAAACAGGGCAGGGGCTCAGCGAGTGAGTTCAGAGGTGTAGGCAGGGGGGGTTCCAGCAGATTCCCAGATGGAATCGGATGCCCGCACCATCCCTACTTGGGGTGAAAGAGGTTCTGCACCCCTGCTCTAGCCATATGCTAATTCTCTCCCCTTCCAGAAAGGGGACAAGCCCAGCCCTACCAAAAGGTGAGGAGTCATCACTGGGAGGTTAAACTTACTTTCTTTCTTTCTTTCTTTCTTTCTTTCTTTCTTTCTTTCTTTCTTTCTCTTCCTTCCTTCCTTCCTTCCTTCCTTCCCTCCCTCCCCTCCCCTCCCCTTCCTTTCCCTTCCCTTCTCCTTCCTTCCTTCCTTCCTTCCTTCCTTCCTTCCTTCCTTCCTTGAACTCACTTAGAGTCACTTGACTAACCCACCCTGACTCAGAAATCAGTGCTGGACAGGCTATTGAAGCAGAATAAATGACCAGCATCCAACAAGCAGAGAGAAAAGCCATCAGCAACATGTAGCAGGAAGGAGGGGGATGAAACAGGCAGTGATCCTTAGCATGAGAGAGTGGGGGTGTTCAAAGCACACACGGCTGTCCCCATTTCCATCTGTGAAGAGAGGGTGTACAGTCCCCCTTTCTGGAAGAGCACTGCCTTTTTGTCAGTATAGCTGGGCGGGGGCAGGGAGGCAGGGAGGAAAGGGAAAGTGGAAAATTGCCGAGTAGCATTGGCTTCCGAGGATGATGGACTACATTTCGTAGCAGCCAATTCAAGGCCCAAAGCCCCTGTTGTGTGGGAAGGTCTCCCAGCTTGCAGAGGAATCTGAGCCATTTCACAGCATAATTTTAAAGATTTATACCCCCAGCGCTACTGTGCTGTGCTCACTGGTGGGGCCTGGTTTGGGTTAATAAAAGAATTTCAGGGGGAGGTGGGGGTGGGAGAGAACCCCTTTGGCATGCTGCGCTGTTTTGCTTAATGTGTTGGTTTGCTACTTTCATAAATCAAAGGAATTCAGTGCTTTACAACCTATCAAAGAGACTGAGCATTATTCTCTTCCTCCCCCACCCCTCTTTTTTATAACTCTGATTCACCTAGGAATATTTTCATTGCATTTCTATAAAGAATGAATGAACTGCTGGATGAGATCTATCTCAGCTGTTTTAAGGTTGATTGGCTTCCTTCACACTGGTGTGATGCTTCCATTAGTTTTCCATTTGGTGTTTCGGCTTTATGGTGTTGTCTATGGAAATAAGCTGGCATGGGGTAGGCAGGGGTGAGGTGGGGTTTTATTAGCATAAAGAGATGCAGATCGTATTGAGCTCGAGCTCCCCTTGCCTTAACGCATAAGCCATCAGAAAATGTACAGCGGAAATGCGAGTTTGCAGTAAACAAAGTAATTGTCTTTTAGCTAAGATAAAAATGCCATAAGACGCACTGGGGCACCCATTTTCAGCATAATGCACATGTTAAAAGTAGGGTAATGCTTATTTTATTTGCAGGAAAATAAACCACAACCCCCCCACCCCAAAAGACCCCACCCTACTCTCTCTTCTTTTATTAGCTATCCCAGGTGTTCATTTCATGAGCTCGAAGGAGGATTCCACAGACAGCATGCTGTATTATCAATGGCTGAGCATTTTACTACTCAGCTTTGGGTGGTGTTGTAACTCTCTTGATACTTCCCTCTAGCACAGCCTCCCCCAACATAGTCCAAAATATATGAAGGCTGCGCTACAACTCCAATCGCCACCACCCAGTGGCCATGCTGGCTGGGGCTGATGGGAGTTGTACTCCTAAACACATTGGGGAAGGCTGCTCTAGAAGGAGGGTATACAGTTATTGAAGAAGGAGATGTCACTCTTGCGAGTGATGGACTGGGTGTTATCCCTGGATTCCAGTTTTTGGTGCCTGGAATCTGCCCCGGACCTCAGTATCTAAGGTCCTCCTCCGAGTGCCTCCTCCAAGGAAAGCTCGGAAGGAGGCAACGAGGGAGAGGGCCTTCTCAGTGGTGCCCCCCCCATCTGTGGAATGAGCTCCCAAATGAGGTCTGCCTGGCACCAACATTGTTATCTTTTTGGCGCCAGGTTAAGACCTATCTCTTTTGGCAGCACATGATGAGTTTTAATCAGTCCTGGATGTCTCTTCGGTTATGATTAACTGTTCAAAGTTGGTTTTGGTTATATGTTGTGTGTGTCTGTGTGCTTTTATTTAAATGGCTTTTAAACTTTTTATATTGTATTTAATGTTTTTTCTTCTGTAAACTGCCCAGAACTTCGGCTATGGGGTGGTATAGAAATGTAAATAAATAATAATGATGATGGTGATGATGATGAATGTAATCAGGATTCAGGACTGGATTGAGGGATTTATGGCCAGCTTTGATAATCAGCTCTCTCACGGTCATCCCATTATCTGGCAGGTTTGGCATGACCCGGGCATTGTCATGCTTACATGGGTGCTTAGGGATGCACAGACTGTGTAAAATCTGCTCTGTCTGTGTTTCATGGAGTGTCAGGTGACTTTTGTTCTATCGTCCGCTCACAGATGGATGTGGATTTTTTTTTTGTCATGAGGAAAAATACGCAAATAATTACTGAAGAGGTTTCATAATGATTTACCTTAGTACATAACATTTAGCATCCCCCTTCCATTCCACTTCTCAGCAGAAACTTGTGAACTTTCCCACAAATAAATATGCATACATTTCAGTATATATATGTATGTGTGTGTGTGTGTGTGTGTGTGTGTATATATATATATATACACACACACATACATACATACTGAAATGTATGCATATTTATTTGTAGAAATATATATATATATATATATATATATATATATATATATCTCCTAAAGTCTATGGACTCCACACGGCCTAAGGGGGTTGCTCTGCAGGGGATTCTGCAGGTCAGATTCTTAGAAATCTGAACTCATTTTAGCCCATCTCGAATTTCTCCAGCTAGGGATGTACGAATCCCTTACCTGGCTTCGCGCAGGGGCATCCGCGGTGGGGGGGAGGCACTCCGTCCCTCCCCCTGGAATCCTCGACGGGGGGGAGGTGCTCTGTCCCTCCCCCCAGAATCCTCCTCAGCCAGCTCCGCTCTGCGGCCAAGCTGCAGAGACGCCGGTCGGCTCCGGCCACCCGCAACCAGACATCCGGCCGCTGGGCAGCCCTGCAGGGACGCAAATGGCAGCTGTCATAGCCACCGCCATTTGCGTCCCTGTATTGACCCGTGATAGGCTACGTAAATATTTACATAGCCTATCAAGGCAGGGGGAAAAACCCCAGCGTACGCAAATGGTGGTAGCTGCCGCCATTTGTGTATGCTGGGGTTTCCCCCCCCCCACTGTGATAGGCTACGTAAATACTTACATAGCCTATCACGGCCTTCGCAGGGACGCAAATGGCATCCCTGCGTTAGCCGTGATAGGCTACATAAGTATTTACATAGCCTAGCATGGCTAGGAAGAGGAGGAAGCAAATGGAGGCCAGGATGGCTGCCATTCACAAAGCAGCGCCGACGGGAGCAGGTGAGTGCTCCGTTTCGCACGCCTTTCCTGGAGTGGGGGGTGGGGGCTTCGTTCCATGATGGATTTCGGGGGGCTGAATGCACTGGCATTCGGCCTCACTGAGATCCGTCATGGAATTCTCTGACATCCCTATCTCCAGCATTCCTAATGGTGCTGGTACAGACCTCCAGGGATTCAGTCTGGGTCAATCACAAAAGCAAGGTCCAAAGGCTGCAAAGTCAAATGCAGGAAGTTCCAGGGAAGAGCTGGATTAGCATGGAGACAGCCACAGGTTGGTAATCACACATTGTTTAAGCACCTACTGTCTGGAACGGAAAGCTTTTAAGCCTGAGCCTTCGGAAGCCCCACCTAGAGCACAGCTTCACACTTGAAAAAACATCTGTTCATAAGCAGAACCTTACTCCTGAGTATACACTTACTCATGGGGAGTCCCTATCCCGTAGGCAAACACTTATGCATCAGGCAGCTGACTGAACATTGGCCTTCAGACACCTGAGCTCCCTGGGGCTAAGTGGTTGCTCTGCATCTCCCTCTGAGTCTGAGATGGGGGGCTAACTATGACGTGAGGGTCGGTGGTTCTCTCCCCTGAGAGCCCAGGCTCCCAGTAATCTGTTTCAAGGTCACCAGACACACTCAGCTGCTCTGTGATGCTTGGCTCAGGGGCTCCGAATCATCCTTGGAAGGGGAGGCGTGCCAGGCATACCCAATATTTTCTGCCTGAGTTTGCAAGTATTGTCAGCTTGGATCCAGATGCGCTCATGAGATACTGGCTGACTGAACCATCTGCCCCTCAAGTGAGCTGGTTCACACAACGCGACAGGCAACCGTCAAGTTACTTTACCTGCAAGGGCTGTCATGTCGGGCACCTGCTGGTGCCATGTTTGCATGCTGCCTGTGTGTGTCCGGCTTGCCATGACTTGTCATGTCATGCGGACCCAGGTGGCAGGGGTTGTTTGGGGGTTAAACAACCCATGGCTTGCTTTAGGGTTAAACATGCAAACAGGCCCAGTAAAGTTCCATCTATGTCCAAGAGAGACCTTTTTGATACCATGTCTGGTTAATCTGGAACAATAAAAAAAAAAATTGTTTGCTAGATTATAGAAAGCAAGTGTTCAGCTCGAGTGTCAGTACCTGCCTTTCAGTGCTCGATGTGAACCCTTGCAGAGTCATTCCCCATCAAAGTGCTTTGATAGTCTCCAAGAAGCTGAACAGGCTTTTCTTTCTAGCTAGTCTTTAGGGAGAACCTGAACGGAGATGCACGGAGCACTTTTTATCAGCTTAGGCTGGTATACCAACTACGCCCTTATCTGGACAGAGATAGCCTAGCTACAGTTATCCATGCTCTGATAACTTCTCGTCTGGATTACTGCAATGCGTTATACGTGGGGCTGCCTTTGAAAACAGTCTGGAAACGTCAACTGGTCCAAAATAGGGCAGCACAATTGTTAACAGGGACTGGCCTGCGAGCCCATATTACGCCAGTACTTTTCGAGCTGCACTGGCTGCCAGTCCATTTCCGGGTTCGATTCAAAGTGCTGGTGTTAACATTCAAAGCCCTTAACGGCTTGGGGCCAGGTTACCTGAAGGATCGCCTCCTCCCATATGTGCCTGCCCGGACCTTAAGATCATCATCAGCGGCCCTTCTCCGTGAGCCCCTGCCAAAGGAAGTGAGGCGGGTGGCTACTAGGAGGAGGGCTTTTTCTGTTGTGGCACCCCGGCTCTGGAATGAGCTCCCTAGTGAGGTTCGCCTGGTGCCTACATTGTACTCCTTTCGGCGCCAGGTGAAGACCTTTTTATTTTCCCAGGCATTTTAGCATTTTAGCTTTCTAAATTTTTATCTTTGCTGTTTTAAATCTGTATTTTAAACTCCTGTACTGCTGCTAGGTTTTATTGTGGTTATATTGTGGTTTTAATGTTCTATATATTTTAAATTGTTTTATTGTGTGTTGTTTGGTTTTAATTTTTGTGAACCGCCCAGAGAGCTTCAGCTACTGGGCGGTATAGAAATTAAATAAATAAATAAATAAATAAATAAATTCACTTGGCTCTGGGTTGTAGCTGGAGAGAGCTCTTCGCCTGCTTGCAGATTAAGCAGAGAGCTGTCAAATGGGTTTGGGGGTCACAACCAATGCCAGATGGGCAGGCCCAGCCCCATTTTGGGGCAAAGTGAGGGGGTCGCCTCAGACAGCAGACGGTGAGAGGTGGCAGCAAGTTGTCGGAGGAGAGCTG
This sequence comes from Heloderma suspectum, assembly GCF_057233095.1. Lineage (NCBI taxonomy): Eukaryota > Metazoa > Chordata > Lepidosauria > Squamata > Helodermatidae > Heloderma > Heloderma suspectum. The sequence goes on from NC_139469.1 coordinate 29,215,899, forward strand.
TGCGCCTCTTAAGCTGGCCTGTTCCCTTCAGATGCAGTGGGGGACAATGTTCCATTCTCAGTATTGAATAAAGATTTGACTGCTAATCCACTTGGCCTTTGAACATGGAATGGGAGGGGGCACCATCTTGGTCTTTGCCTCAGGCAGAAAAATGTCTTGGTCCGTCTCTGTGGATGGGGCTGCATTCCCTTTGAAGGATCGGGTCAGCAGTTTGGGAGTGCTCCCAGACCTGCCCTTGCTTCTGGAAGCCCAGGGGGCAGCTGGGGCCTGGACTCTGGAGTGCCTTTGCTGACTTTGGGCTAGTGTGCCAGCAGCACCCTATCCTGGAACATTAAGATTTGGCTACTTTCACTCACAGCCTGTTCATAGCCAGACTGGGCTATTTGCACATGGGGCTGCTGTTGAAGAATGCCCCACCACTTCTACAGGGGCACTTGATGAGGAAACACGAGCAGGCCGTCTTGGTGGTGACACTCAGGTGGGCCGCCCTCTGATCCTTGAGTTTTAGGAGGGCGGCGGCAGCGGCATCCTTATTCCACGAAGCCTTTCATCTCTTTTAAACCCCTGCTGTGGCAATGTATTTTTAAACTGACCCAGTTGTTTTATGAGCCTCTCTGGCTGCTGTTTTAATGATTTAATTGTTGCACTGCATTTGTTTTTATCTCATTATTTTCATTGTATTTCTGTGTTTTGAATCTGGTAACTGCCTTGGGAGCTCCTGTGGAGGCCAAAAGGCTGGGTAGAAATGTTCTCAAATAAAACCATTTAAAAATTGAAATGAAATCCAACACACATAGGCAAGGGTTGTGCAGTTGATTACTAATTTCTCTACCCCGCCCCCAGGGGACATGATTTTGGCTTATGTGCATTAGATTTTAGATGTGTAAGCCACCTACAGACCTTCTGTCCCTACAGACATGGCCGGAGATGCAATGGGTGGAAGGGGAGCAGTTGTGCCTGTGCTCACCTCGCCAATGGGCTTAATCAGGGAAACACATTGGCCTGGTTTGCATGATCACAGAGGGGAAATAAGCCATGGTGATCACTTCCTGGGGGATTTGTGCAATTACCCTCAGCTATGGATGTCCATTGCTGGGAAATCCAGCCCTCTTCGGGCTGGCCAGACTTCTGTGGCGCGCCCGACTTGGCTTGCATTTGCTAGCCAAGCCACACATTTTCCCCAAATTCCAAGGACATTTTACATATGTTTTTTGGTCTCGCCCATAATTTGCACAAATAGAGATTTGTGGAAATGATGTCTACGAATTGTGCACAGGTGTGTAATTTGCGCAAATTCAAAACCAGCAAAAACCTGCCAGCTGGCCCAACCCGTTGCAGGCCAAGTCGGACCAGCTAGCAGAAGATATAGCGAAGTCTAGAGGGCCAAGCCAATGAAAGCTCATCGAGCTTCACCCCATGACAGGATGCCTCTGACATCTCTTCTCTTAGCAGCTTGTCATGTAGTACAATCCCATCCAGGGTGCCATGTTGCCATGGGTAATAAGCCACTCAGAACCCTACAATTGCCCATTGGTTCTGGGTGGCTTGTTACCCACTGCAACAAGTCACCCTGGCTGCTCAACAAGATCAGCCTCGGAGGGCCTTCTCTCTGTCCCATCAGCCAGGACATTAGGCTGGTGAGGATGAGGGAGAGGGCCTTCTCTGTGGTGGCCCCCACTCTGTGGAACTCCCTCCCTAGGGAACTCTGCCATGCCCCCTCTTTAATGAGCTTCCACCATGCATTAAAAATGTGGTTGTTCAGGCAGGCATTTGGGGTGGGTTAGGGTATTTTTAGAAATATGATGTTTAATGCAGAATTTTATTGTTTTAAAACTGTTGTACATTGCCCAGGGTGGCCTGGTGACCGGTCAGATTGGTGATTAAGAAATCAATCAATCAGTCAGTCAGTCAGTCAATCAATCAATCAATCAAATAAATAAATAATCCCTCTGGTGGGGGAGGGAATAAACCATCAGGGGTTATTTTCCCTCCATGATTGTGTGAACCCAGTCATTGTCTGATCTGGCCTTGAATCTATCCTAAGCAGGTTATTGCTGTAGGGAGGTCAGTGTGTGTGTGTGTGTGTGTGTGTGTGTGTGTGAAGCTGTGCTGACCGTGAGAATATATGCATGTCCCATATTTCCATTATTTGGTGTCATACAGAAAAATAATCAAGTGAACACAGGAAAAACACAATGGATCAGGATATAAATATTCTTAATTGGTTTTATTAGATGTTGTGAGCTATCTTGGACAATTTTTAAAGAAAGGATGGGTAGAAGAAATAATAAGTAATAAACAGGCTGGATCCAGATGTGTGCTCAGCGGAGTTCTGCTCATACTGCACAGAGGGCAGCAATGTTTGCCAGTTTGTCCCACTGCAGCCACCTGTAACCCCTAAAAAGCTGCACCAGAGGCTTAGAGGATTATCCAAACTGTGTGAGAGGTGGTGCTGGGGGCTGCAGAGGGAAAGGGGGATTGGCGAAAATCACCGCCCCATGCCTTTCCTTCAGGGAGGAGCCTTTGCTTGATCCTCGCCTCATCTGTAAATGGAAGGAACTCTTCCATTCGCAGAGCTGCAAGTTTGGATCCAACCCAATATTTATTTAGGAGCGAAGACGTTTCGTACGTATTTGTAAGAATGTGCCTTTCATTGCAGGGGGCCTGTGTTATTTTACAAGGTAAACAGCAATCATGAGGAAATTGTGTAGTATTTCAAAGGCTTTATTAGACTGTGTCAGTTGTGTTCATGTTCACTAGCTCAAACCGCAGAGAAAGACAGAATTGTCCAGATTTTTCTATATGGATCGAAAATTTGATTGCCTTGTATTTTTATGGGGCTAACAAATGCAGGACTCTGCAGCAATGAAAAGATAAATGGTAATGTCACGTGAAGAATATATTTTCTTTTGGGGAGGACTACCCGCCCCCCTTCATGCCTGGCGATGATCGCCGAATTCATATAAGGAAATGAACGCTCATGTTTTCATCATGGGACAAATGGTATAAATATCACCAGGCAGGTGTCCAGTAAATGAGGTTTTGTGTTCAGATTGTACCTCTTTCAAGCTATGTTTGAACTCTGTTATTTGGGTGGGCAGTTGCCTCATTGTGTTTAATTATGTCTGTGAGGTGCCAGGCGGCCGTCACATCTGCTCTATTGTTTCCTCGGTTTACATATAGCTTTGATGGGTTATTAGCCAATCGATTCCTCAAACAGGAAAACAACAGATACAAGTTGATCCCCTATTATGCTATTTTGTAAAGGTGAATTATACAATTAATGTTCTTGGATTTGTACCTCTCCATTCTTCTGGCAAAATAAATATTTGGTTTGGGTCTTTTGGGGAGGGAGAAAAAAGGCTTTAGTATTTGTGAGACTAAACAAAATGTGTTGTGTTCTTAGGCTGTTTTCAGTGGTATAACATTTTCTGATGATGTGAATCAACAATTGCCACTATTCAGCAATGAAATAATGGAATATATATGTAACACCTGCCCAGATGGTTGTCGCTGTTGTTTCTTCTCCACCAGCCTTCGATATTGAGCCATAATCCATTTCTAAAAGTCCTCTGAGTCTGAAGAAAGGTGGTTTGTGGGTCTTGTGGGGAGTGAAGGTAAAGAGCAAACAAATAAATAAAATGATACATTGGCTGATTTGGTGGGAGCATCCACTGGACCTCTGTGTGTACACTCACATTTCATGATATTTACATACAGAATTAATTCTGCATACAACTAAGGGCTGGCTGGCAAATCATTTCAGTGAAGTATGTTCAGACAGAGCTTTTTAAACTTTTGCATGCATATTTTATTTAGGACCTTCCCCCCAATAAAGGGTTCACGGTAGCTAACATCACTTATGAGTGAGCTGTATCGGGGACCCTATGCAGGAGTCCTAGTAGGGGTGTTTGGATGTTGTTAAATCTCCTTCACGGATTGTCAGGCATTTTTCTTTCCATCATCCACCCATTGACAGAATCAGTTTTGTTTGTTTGTTACCGGAATGTCACTGAGCTTGGTCTAATTTGCATTAGTTAATGTGCATTAGCACTAATGCACACTCATGCTAATCCCCTCCAAAAGTGAAACACTGGTCTGCAAGTCTGCAGAAACTTAGAAAAAGCTGGTTGGATTCATAGGAATATGAATTCATTTGAATCTGCTCCAGATTTCTCCAACATCCCTAGTGAAGAAGCCCTGTGCAGTCTGAGAGGTACATCCCACCATCCTCTGAGACAATGCAAAGGATGGTGGGGCTACCTTCTGGGTGGCAAAGCAGAGATGCTTAAGAACAGAAGAAGAGCCATGCTGGATGAGACCAAGGCTCCATTTAGTCAAGCATTCTCTTCATGCAGTGGCTAACCATCTGTTGACCAGGAATACACAAGCAGGACACGAGTGCAACAGCACCCTCCCACCCATGTTCCCCAGCAACTGGTGTACATAGGCTCACTGCCTCTGGTACTGGAGGGAGCATATAGCCATCAAGACCAGTAGCCATTGATAGCCTTTTCCTCCAGGAATTTCTCCAACTCCCTTTTAAAGCCATCTAAATTGGTGACCAACTGGTAGCGAATTCCATAGTTTAACTATGTGCTGTGTGAAGTCCTTCCTTTTATCTGTCCTGAATCTCCACTAATCAACTTTATAGGATGACCCCATTGGGTTCTAGTATTTTGAGAGAGGGAGAAAAATGTCTCTTGGGGCAGTAAGAAGTATTTGGTCCACATCCAACAAATGGCTCACAATCCAAGCAGAACAGATAAATAAAAGAGAGGGATGGGGTGAAAAACCAAAATTAAAATGTCAACTTAAGCAAGATTTCATATTATAGTGGGCCTTTTGCTCTTCTGAATGTCCATCCTAGGAAACCTAGTCTCAAGGTGTCTTCTTTGCTCTGCTCATCTCCCACTATAATTCATAGAACTGTCATCACATCTCATGAAAAACAAAATACAAGGTGGATGCAAAACACCCAGAGAACTTTTAGGAAAGACAAGATGGCAGACTGTTATGGTGTTTTGTCTGTCCCACTATCTGCCCTCCCTCTTGCCTATGCACAAGGAAGTCTGGGATTGGTAGTTAATAGAGTAAGTAACATAGGAAAGCACATATCCCTACTTCCTAGTTTAACTGCACATGCATACACACGCACACACACATACACACACACACACCATGTTCTAGGAAAGGGTCTGGGCCAGAAACTCACTGTTCAGAATGTTTCCTGTTCTGCTCTAACAGGTGCTCTGATTGGCTTCAGCAAACCACAGAAGATCTGGACAACAGGCACATAAATACAAGGAAATATTGTTGAGCATGATCTGCTATTTAGCCTCAGTTTGTTCCCCTGTGGTAATGGGATTTTGATTTGAGCCTAGACCGGTCTCTGGTACCATTCCCCCCATGCTTGGAGTCTGCTTCAGCCATTGGCATTCTATTTGTTGATAACTGTGCACTATACATCCAAATCTGACTATTAAACACACACACACACACACACACACAGGATATGCTTTTTGAGAAGGACTTCATTTTGTCTGCCCTCAGCATACTGCCAGTCACCTTCATGGAGTGACCCTGAATTCTAGTTATTTATTTCCTTCTCTCTCTCTCTCTCTCTCTCTCTCTCTCTCTCTCTCTCTCTCACACACACACACACACACACACACAGTCCCTTTGTGAGTCATGCAAAAATGGTTCTGCCATTATATGCCTCAAAATTCTACTGACTGTAAAAATAACACCTGTTGAGCTAATAAAGTGAAACCAGGCATCCAAAATCTAACCCATGAGTTCTACCATTGTGCAACATTTCAAAGCAATCTGACAAAAAGTTTCACTGGTACAGCAAGTCAAAAAGTGGTGAAAGTTGACACATTTGTACTAGTTCTTACTCCATGGTGTGGCTCAGCAAGCATATCTTATATTTCTTTCAAATTTTGGTGAAAGCTATTGATGGATGTTGTTCTGGCTCGTCAAGGAACCGTGCCTTTCACTGGTCTGGTGACATTCTGAGCTATGCTTGAAAAGTTATTAAGGTTATTCTGCCCCATGAAAGCCTATGGTAGCAACTGTTGGCAAAGTTACGTTAGGCGTGCTTCTCAGTTTCACTCTAGAATGCGGCCAGTAAAGTCCAGCGTTTTGAGTGGGGTTCCTGTCAACTTTCTGACAGTGGGAGAAGGGTAGCAGGAAACGGTCCTCTGGGGTAACAGTGAGGTGATTTTGACGGCTGCAGGAATCACTCTCACTGACTGATAGAGTACTGATGAAGAGGGGATAGCGAGGGAAATGCAGTGCTGGAATCCTATGCAAGCCTCTCTGAACATACAGGGACATATCTATTCATTTGTACACATCAAACTAATTAATGATTTGTTAGTGCTTTGTTCTTTTTTCCGTTTGTGTGCTTGTGTTTTTCAGAACACGGTAATAATCATTTTCCTTTTTTAAAAAACCAGGGAATTTCAATGATCAAAAAACCTGCTGGTTTAAGACCAGAGTTAAGGCTATCTCATGTTGGCTCAAGCTCCACAAAGCCAGGAAACTGGAAACGAAGGCTGATGCCTTAAAAGACATGTGATGCCCCAACAGACATGTGATGCCCCATCGTCAGTCATGATGCTGTGTGATGTCAAACACTGTGCTTACTTACAAGCAACAAACAGGCACGGGCAGTGGTGTAGTGGTGGCGGGTCGCGCCGGGGCTTTTCTCCGGCACTTGTTTTGAAGCCAGCCCCCAGCTGGGTTGCAGTCTGCTAGGGAAGGAGGAGGGAGCAGAGGGAGTGCGGGTGGCCGCCTCTTGGCTGCCTCTCGTCTACCAGCAGAGCCGGCCAGACAAAGGGAGTGAGCGAGAGGGGGAGCCTGAGGGAGCTCTGCAGCCTCCCCCTGCCCCCTTCTCCTCCTCATCTCTTGGCTTCTCCACCCACCCATGCTCCGTGCCTGTGCCCCAGGCTGCCCTTGTCTCCTGCAACACCGGCTACCCATTTTTTCAGGGCTGCTGCTAACCACGGCAGTGGCAGTGGCAGGAGCAGGGAGGGCTGGGGGTGCTGCCACCATTATTTACATATGGGGCAGGGCAGGTGGCTGGTTTGTGCCAGTTTTTTAGGATTTATCACACAAGCCTATGCATGTTTACTCAGAAGTCAGCCCCACTATGTTCAATGACCAATTGGGCTTTCTTCCAGGTAAGCATGCATAGGACTTCAGCCTTAGCTGCCTTCCCAAGATCTCTGTCAATTTTATTTGAAATAATGAACTGCAAAAAAGGCAAATGCTATTTTGGGCTGCATTAATAGAAGCATAGCTTCCAAATCCGGGGAAGTACTAGTTCCCCTCTACTCTGCACTGGTTAGGCCTCATCTGGAGTACTGTGTCCAGCTCTGGGCACCACACTTTAAGAAGGATGCAGACAAACTGGAGAGGGTTCAGAGGAGGGCAACAAAGATGATCAGAGGACTGGAAACAAAGCCCTATGAAGAGAGACTGAAAGAACTGGGCATGTTTAGCCTTGAGAAGAGAAGACTGAGGGGAGAATGGATAGCGCTCTTCAAGTACTTGAAAGGTTGTCACAGAGAAGAAGGCCAGGATCTCTTCTTGATCATCCCAGAGTGCAAGACACGGAATAATGGGCTCAAGTTACAGGAAGCCAGATTCCGGCTGAACATCAGGAAAAACTTCCTGACTGTTAGAGCAATACGACAATGGAACCAATGACCTGGGGAGGCGGTGGGCTCTCCCACACTGGAGGTGTTCAAGACGAGGCTGGACAGCCATCTGTCAGGGATGCTCTGACTTGGATTCCTGCATTGAGCTGGGGGTTGGACTCTATGGCCTTGGAGGCCCCTTCCAACCCTACTATTCTATGATTCTATGATTAAACACCCGTCGGATTGCACTGTTAGTTCTTGAACAGTAATTTCTACAGTAAGCAGAACTGCCAAATGCAACCTGCTCTGTCAGCTACACTTTTTGGTACAAGGTTGGCATGTACCTGGGCAAACAAAACAAATCCTGGTGAAGGGAAGGGAAACAGAAAAAAAATCAGTTGGGGGAGAGGAGAAAGAAGGTGTGTGTGTGTGTGTGTATGGTTCAATCCAGCTGGGTGTGTGGACGTTTCTGTTGTGAGATGGGAGAGATACAATGAAGGAGCTTAGGAAAGGCTAATGGGTAATGTTTATTTATTTGTTGCATTTCTATCCTGCCTTTTTTCCTCTTGCAAGGAACCCAAGGCGGCTTACATTGTCCTCCTCCTCCATGTTATCCTCACAACAACAGCCCTGTGAGGTGGGTTGGGCTGAGAGTCAGTGACTGGCCCAAAGTCACCCAGTGAGTTTCCATGGCTGAGTGGGGACTAGAACCTGGTTCTCCCGGCTCGTTTAAATGAGAAGGGATCTGTCCATGAGGGCTGAGTTGAGAGAGGGTGAAGCTTCCATGGAGTATCGTATTTTGAAAACCTATTCTATTTCATAGAATTGAATCATAGAATAATAGGGTTGGAAAGGGCCTACAAGGCCATTGAGTCCAACCCCCATTTGTGTTTGAGTGAGTGAGTGAAAAAGATTGTAACCTCCTGCTTTTTTTCTCAGACTTCCAGTTGAAATGCCCCTGCCTTTCTCTCAGCTGCACTGTTTTTGGATCCCAGTTGAAGGCTGTATATCTTACAAGGCTGTACAATCTTAGAAGGGGGCATGGCTGTGAGGGGGCATGGCTGTGGCTGTGAGGGGATGTGGCTGTGACTGTCACAAAGGGACCCTGCATGTCTGAATTTGCCTCTACACTACCAGGCATGAGTCAACCGAAAGGAAGATTCCTCTAGCAATATAGTAAGGCTCATATGCTTCGTGAGGCAATATAGGACCAGGACGACATGTTTGCTAGTCCCAAGTACTCCATCCTCCCCATCTGGATTTGGGCCCGAAAGACCCAGGCCATGTGCAAGTGTATGGATGGGAAGTTGTGAGCAAGTACAATTTGTGACATTGCACAATATCATTACTGGGCATGGGGTACATCTGTTAAGCCATCAGCCTTAGCTTCCAGGTTCCTGTCTTCCTGTAGCTTGAGACAACATGACATAGTCTTAATTGGTTTTGAAAAAGTGGGGTTTTTATCTACCCCAGTTGATTCATTAATTAATCTAAGGGCACAATCCTATTGAGATAGTCAGCAGCCTCTGAAACTGGGGTTTCCTGAGTATCCAATGCAGGCTGGCCAGAGCACGGAGATGATTTCGCCTGTCTGGCCACAGTGCTTCTGGGCAGGAGGGAATGAGGCTGGGGCACATATAAGAAGCCGCATAATGCAGCATCCCCGGTCTCCTCCCCTCCCCATCCCTGGGACTTCCCCCTTTTCCCCATCTCTGTGCTCTGTTTCTGAGCACAGGGACGTAGCTGGTGCTGGGAGAACTGCGCCAGCTACAGGGATGTTAGAGAATTCCGCCATGGACTCCAATGAGGCCGGATTATTTTGAATCCAGGCTCCAGAGTCCGTAGCGGAATGGCCCCACCTACCTCCAGATCCTCCTCGCCGGCCGGCTCTGGCGCACCAGCGATACAGCCGCCATTGCCGTATCACTGGCTGGGCTGACTGAATCCAGACTCAAATGGCGTCTGCTATGCCATTTGCAGCCAGAAAGCAATTAGATTAAGCTAAATGCAGCTGTAAATGGCTTCATTTAGCTTAAACTAAGGCTAGCCTATTGCGTGAAAAAACCCAGATGCAAATGGCGTAGCAGACACCATTTGTGGCTGTAAAGCCCTTAGTTTAAGCTAAATGCAGCCATTTACGGCTGCATTTAGCTTAATCTAATTGCTTTCCGGCCGCAAATGGCCATTTGCATCCAGAGTCAGTCAGCCCAGCCAGCGATACAGCAATGGTGGCTGTATCTTTAGCGCTCCAGAGCCGGCCGGCAGCTCCGTGAAATTGCCGCGGAGCAGAGCCGGCCGGCAAGGATTCCGGGGGGAGGGAGGGATCAACCCCCCCCTGCGGACCCCCCCACCAGAACAGCAGGTAAGTAATTTGTACATCCCTAGCCAGCTACAAGGGGGTCGGGGGAGAGGGCAGGGAGCGTGGTTTCTGGACTCTGAGGTCAGAGCCCTGGTTCCAACATCGGATCCCAGAAGCCAAGCAATCCTGTGTTCCCCAGATGCTGTCTGGGGGACACAGGATTGCTCCCTGAATTGTGTAGAAATGCTGTCTTGCTATTGCTCTTTCATTGGAATATCTGGAGGGTGATCTAAAAATAGCATCTGCTGTCTCAGCTTACACAAGTTGTGCCTGTGAAAACAACACAGCAAGAAACTGTGTGTGCAGTTGGTTGTCCCTGTAGAGACTATTTGCACAGCTTTGTGTGTGTGTGTGTGTGTGTGCGCGCGCGTGCGCGCGTGTTTGTTTTCCCCCTGTCATTAGCTACATTCTTGCAACCAGCACTTGGCAAATATCCAGCAGTCCTTGATCATTTGACTCAGTGATCTGGCTGGATAATTGCCTCCTCAGTGTGAGTCAACGTGGCTCATCTCCCATTAAGAGAAGTCGCAATGGTGGGGGCCCTGTCCTTTTAAAAAGACCCCACCTCCTCCATCCTCATCAAATCCCAGTCTCTATTTTTTCCTCATCCATCCCTACTGCAGTCCTGTCTAACACCGAGTTGTATTCTCAGCATTCTGAGTAGGGCATATGGCAAGAATTCTGTTTTCAGGAAGTGCCAACCCCTTTGAGGGGTATTGCCAGGACTCTGTCCTAAGGACAGAGGAACAGAGATTGGGATGTCAGGGGCCATGCCAGTCACAGAAGGAGCTGGAATCAGCTGGCCTCCCTGAGTGGCCAGGTCCTGAGCCCAAGTACAGCAACTGTGAGCTAGGCCAAAGGAGCCATAACAGGAACAATAGGATGCTGCCTTATACTGAGTCACACCCTTGGTCCATCTAGCCCAGTACTGTTGACACCGTGAGGGATCAAGTTCTGAGAGTTCCAGGCAGGAGATGTTCCTGACCTGACCTACCTGGAGATGCCAGGGATCGAATCTGGGATCTTCTGCATGCAAAGCATGAGCTTTGCCTTTACTACATTGAGCTCCAGCCCCTCTATATGTTGATAAAGGTACAGAAAAGTCTTAACTGTAACAGTAAAGGGCATCAGTTGAATGGCTCCTACTTGCAGACAATGGGCCCCGAACCACAGTTACGGACTCTGTTATTTTGCGCAACAGCACCATACAGAATAGCAAAGTTATTGGTCAACATTTGGGGGACAGTGATAAACTATGGCAAAAATGGTCAGCACCTTGATGCAGAAAAATGGTGAGAATGGCCTGGCTGGCACCAAATACAGCCGCAAGCCAGACAGTATTTTTCATGGCAAACAATGCATAATCATGCCTGGAGACATACTAACCATTTGGAAAACTCGCCTTTGCAAAAACGGCGTATCCATTTGAATGCTGTGGTTAAATGTCCTGAACTTGTGATTTCACTTTTGGGGTGATGTATAGCTACCAGCAGAAACATTAGGAACAGTTTAGCGCATGGCTAGTAATGAGCAAACAAGGGTGCACTCCTCTGCATGTTTAGAAAGAAAAAATGTCCTACAAATCCCAGCATCTCCCATGCTGGCTAGGAGTTGTAGGACATTTTTTTCTTCTTCTAAAAATGCATAGGAATGCATCTAATGGCCATTGGCTGCAGAGTCAACATCGTGCTGCGTGCAAACTAGTGCTGTGCCAAAAATTTCTCCAACATGTTTTTTGACCATTCTCATTCAATTTGGTAGAGAAGAAATTGCTTTCAGAAATAAATTCAATGGTGAAGAAATTTCGGAGACATTCTCATTGCTTGGGTTTGGGTTTCTTGAGCTTTCTTTACTTAGGAGGTGGCCACGAAATGAGCCCATGCATCTTGTTTTTTTCATTATACAATCATCTCTCTGGTGACCTGTAGCCTCCCCGGCTTCCTACACTTCAATTAAAGCCCAGTTTAAAGGACCATGAGGTAATTCCCCCCATAGGTCTTTTTCAGATCAGGATGTGCAGGCAGCCTGGGAGGCTATCTGTGATTAGATAAGCTAAAAAACACACACCCCACCAAAATGAATTATAAAACATTGTGAATGAGGCAGAACAATAGAAGCCTCTTTCATGGGCAGGGGCAGGGGGAGAAAAATTTCAGGCAATTGGATAGGGATGGTGGAGAATTTCTCCACGAATCTCCGGGAGGCCGAACGCCAATGCAATCAGTGGGGAAAGTCTCCGCCACCCCCCCGCCACCCCCCCGGGATGGGACTTACCTCTGTCGAATGTCCCTCTCGGCAGCGGTCCCGGCGGCGTTTTGGTGGCGTTTCGGTGGGGGCGGCGGCCGGTCTTCTGAGCGGCTGCCACCGCCACCATTTCCCAGTAAAATTAAAACAAACAAACGTGATAGGCTACGTAATGATCTACGTAGCTTATCATGGCTAGATTTTCAAACTCAGCTGAGATAGGCTACGTAAATCGTTACGTAGCCTATCACGGCTGACTTTGAAAAAAAAAGCGTACGCAAATGGTGGCGCCCATGGGTGCCGCCATTTGCGTTCCTTATTTGGGCACGGGTAGTCTACGTAAAGATTTACGTAGGCTACGGCGAAAATAAGGGCAATGCTATTTGCATTGCCCTTATTTTCACCGTAGTCTACGTAAAACTTTACGTAGACTACCTGTGCCTAAATAAGAAACACAAATGACGGCGCCCATGGGCGCCGCCATTTGCGTACGTGCTTTTTTTTTTTCCGAAGTCAGCAGTGATAGGCTATGTAAAGATTTACGTAGCCTATCACGGCTGACTTTGAAAATCTAGCCATGATAGGCTATGTAAATCATTACGTAGCCTATCACGTGGTGTTTTTTTCCCCATAACTTTTTTATTTCGCAGCCGGGGAGACGGGGCGCTTCCCCCCGGCCAGAATTTTGGCGGCGAGGGATGGGGTGCCCCCCCGGCCTGAATTTCAGCTGGGAGGGGTGGGGCGCCTCCCCCCCACCAAGAATTTTGGGGGGAGAACCGAAGCGCCTCCCCCCACACTGTGAAGCAAGCTGCAGGAACAGGTAAGGGACTTTCGTCCATCCTTACAATTGGAGGACAGATTTTGGTGGAGCACTAACTCTCCCTGGAGCTAGACACAACACTGCCCCCACCTGCATTGCGGTGGATGCAAACTGGGATCTGGCCTACCAAGGCAATTGATGCTCTTGCATCAGTTTCTTTTCTTTTCCCCCAACCCCTTAGGGAAAAAGAAAGAATCTGTGCTAGAAGCCCTGCCAATGGGGAGCCCTAACTGGGAGAAACTGTTGAGAATTTCTCCTCCCACTGGAGAAATTCAGTGAAATTATCTCTCAGATTTCTCTGCCCACAAGTAAACTGGAAAATTTCAAGAGGCCATTTGCACACAGCTCTAGTGCAGTCTTTATATCAGACAGCCAAGCTTCTGTGAAATGTAAAAATCAAGTGTAGAAAACCTTTTGAGATGTTCAGATTTGACATAAAATAATGGAATATCGCACCAAATCTTGGGTGCAAGTAGTTATCTAGAAATGGAATTATGCAGCATCTCTCTCTCTCTCTCTCTCTCTCACTCTCACTCACACACACACACACACACAACTACTGGTGTGAATCATCCTCTTTCTGGAGAGTATAGAAAATGATATTTGAACCTGTACAGAGACGTTTTAGGCATGTAAAGTAATTCTGTACTGAGGAGATTGGGGAGGAAGAGAGACATATTTAATTCATTTCATTACTCATATTTTGATGCTGGGAGCATTTTCCCCCTCTCTTTTTATTTGAACCTAGTTCTTTGGAACCCAGTCTGTTTCATTGGCTTTTATCACAAGAGGAATCCATTTAGAATAGAACTAGAAGAAAACTGGTCATTATATAGGCTGTGTGAATTCATGACAGCTGTGGAAAAAGCCAGTGAATGGTGTACTCCCAACCCATTTCAAACCAGTTATGTGCACCTTCTGATGGATACAGGATTTGACTTTCAGAAATTGTTAAGACGTTCTGGTTTTTCCTCCAGTGTTTCACAGCATGTTATGATAGGTAAATAGTTTGCACTATGGCAAGGGCACACACATGGGTAAACTAGGGGTGCCCAACTTCGGGAGGTCTGGGGGCAAATTTCTCCCCCAGTGCTCTCCCCCACAGTCTGTTGGGTGACCCAAAAATGAATTATTATTTTTTAATGGAAAATATGGCGTCCAGAGCACTATAGAGCACCAAGACGGTCAAATCTAGCTTGTTTGTAAGCTAAAATTGACTCCTTTGGGGATCTGTAGAAGCTACAGTGCCCTGTAGTGCTCCAGTGGCCATTAAAAAAACAAAACCTTAACACTTCGAGGGGTGCAATGTGCACTGGAGGGCAGCCGGGGCTTCATGCTGCCCATGGGTGACATTTTGCTTACTCCTGTTGTAAGCTCTGGGTCAATTTAGACATGCCCACTGGTAACCAAACCCTTTTGGGTTGGAGGGTGAAGCACCAGTATATTGGGTAAAATGTGTCCATGTATGTACATATGAATGCCCAACCCACATAAACCTTATTTGCACATTGTTTGTGCACGCCAGACCCCAAGCCTGCTTTCTACCGTGTTCCCTTCCATACAAGAAACCAAACCAGAACAACAGCTACAACAAAACACCTTTTAGTGCAAAGCAAATTGCATTAATTGGCCCTATGCCTTTTTTTAGAGTAAGGATTTAACCAGGTTCAGAGATCTGTTATGAAGATGAACAATTAGGATGTCTAGTTCCATATTTTAATTGGTGTATGAATTATTATGGGCTGTTAGATTGTTATACTCAGTTGTTAGTAAACAGCTTTGCCACCAGTCACTTCCATATTGGACCTTTGCTTTTTTTCCCATGTGATTTAGTTTAGGTGGTCTCAGTGATTCGTGATCTTGGTTAGCTGGTCACTCAGTTTTAGATCATTTTTTGTTACTTTAAGAATTTTTTAAAAATATAAATTTTGCATAATTCTAAATATGGGTAATAGTTACAGCTTGATCTTCACATAGAGGTTGGTTGTGCTTTTCATAGGTTTGTGGTTATCTGCATTTTAACAGTATCCATAATGGCACCTTTACAAACAGATCTTAGTTTTCCTGCAATGTTATAGTTTGGGTACAACTTCCATGTTCAAAAATTCACCAGGATTTCAACTTGGCAATACAATAGTTTCTGCACCTCATAGTTTCTGTCTTTCCCAACTTCTTTTATATGGCACAGCTCTCTTTGGCTGTCCCCAGTGATATGCCAGTAGCTGATTTAAGGACAAAATATTACTCTTGTGACTAAGGGTGGGTTAGAAATTGTCTCTTTCAAGATTTTTTTTTTTTTTTTAAACAGATATATCCAATCTTCCCCTACAAGAATCAAGTGTGGAACTGAACATACATTTCTGAGCCTGCAATGTATTCCACTTATTTTTTTTAATGCATTTGACAAGATGCACACTATTTTCTTTCTTTCTTTCTTTCTTTCTTTCTTTCTTTCTGATGACTGAAGTTATTGTTTTTTTAAAGATGACTTGGTATAGATTTTTGTATAACTTTGAATGGTGGTGTTCAGCTTTAGCGGAGTGATACAGGCACTGAAAAAAATGGTGTCATTTCATATTTTTGTTACAAACCCATATTTGGATGCCCATATTTCTTCCAGCACCATGTTACATGGATGGTCTTGGATGGGTAAAGCAAGGTTGCTTCCAATAAGCAACCTAAGTCTAGTGCACTTAGACTCATAATTGGAATTTTTATGGTTGAGAAAGCAAATGCTTTTTAATGCAAGCAAAAAAAAAAAAAAAAAACAGAAGAAGAAGAAGGAAAAGAAACTCTCATGTAGTCGGCAAGAAGACAGTAGGAAATCAAAAAGATGGATCACCCTAATCTGTCTATTGACATCTCTCATGGCTGAATAAATGGTGTAGTTGAGCTATATTTGCTTGTATTGATCCAAGTGCTGTTTAACATTCATGCTTTCACTCCATGAGGTTGACCACAGGGCAGCACGTTTGAGATCCAGCCCAGCTTTCTGAGAGACTCGGCATTCCCACCGCAGTTTGCAAGACAAAGTAACTTGCTGTGATGTGGTTCGTTCAAGTGCTTTAAAACATCAGATCTGAGTCATTAAATATGCATCCATTTGTCTTGTACATTTATTGTGGGTTTTTTTTTTCCTATCCTCATTTTTCTTTTATTGTTATTTTATATTCAGACTTAAATTTTTTCAGTGTTTTGTAGACATGATACATCTTGCATGATTAAGAATGAATCATAATGAATTATAGGATTAAATCATTATTGCATAATTTTAGTAAACCATAGTAGTTTTAAATTTCAGCAGGGTTCAACATTGTCTTGGACTTTTCTGCTTCAAAGCATGACCAAGAGAACCCATTTCCTCAAAAACAGATCATTTGTTGGTTTTCCTTTCTGATAACTTAGAGAAAATATACCATAACCTAAGCAAACAGACTATTGTGGATGGCTGATTTCTGTTCTTCCATCCATGAGCTATCACCATCCTTGCTGCTATTAAGAGATGAACTGTTTTTCCAAGCTCTTCTACATTCACCATATATTTTAAAACATATAATCTTTCCAACAGAATCATATCTCCAGGCATTTCTTTAATATAGTCTGAGTTGCCAATAGTAAAATATAACTCTTAACCATATCCAGAAAATGTAGATCTGATTAGCGCCTACTCTGCTGCACCTCAAAAAATGGTCATGGCAAAGTGGACATATGTTATGCAGTTGTGGGTAATGGTGGATCTCATAGAAGATTTCTCTTAGATTTATATGCTTATTTACGCTCAAGTAGGGATGTCAGAGAAATCTGCAATAGAACCAAATGAGTTCGGATTTTTATGAATTTGGCCCACAGACCCTGCAGCAGAGTGGATTTTCCCCTGTCGGGTGGATTCTGTGGACTTGTGGACCGTTTTTCTAACTTACAGGAATTTTGTGCAAATTCCATCATAGAAAAATATGCAAAGATGTTTTAAAAAACCTGCCAAAAATGTGCATTTCCTTCATAGGCTAAAGTGTGGAAATGTGCATTTGGGGGGACTTTGTGCATTTTGTGGGAACTGGCATGTTTTTGCACATGCAAATTTGTGGAAATTCACATTTGCACAAATGTAAATTTGTGCAAATTCAGAAACTACCCCCCCCCCCATTCCATTGATGGCCAGACAAAGGAAGGAAAAGTACCTGACAATCCATGAAACACAGGCAGTTTTGAGAGCCCTTGGGCAAGACACTCTCACAGTGGGCCCCCCTCTCCCAGTGAGTAGCTTCTATTTATTTTATTTATTTATTAAATATTCTTAATTGCCCATCTGGTGGCCAGTCACCCAGCCACTCTGGGAGATGTACAACACTAGAATTTTAAAAAGTAAAATTATACATTAAACATTATTTAAAAATACTCGAACCAACTCCAAATGCCTGCCTGAATAACCAAGTTTTCAGTGTGTGGTGGAAGCTCATTAAAGAGGGGCCATGGTAGAATTTCCTAGGGAGGGAGTTCCACAGAGTGGGGGCCACCAAAGAGAAGGCCCTCTCCCTCGTCTCCACCAGTCTAGCTGTCCTGGCTGATGGGACAGAGAGAAGGCCATCCGAGGCTTATCTTGTTGAGCGGCCTGTCTGGTGTTGCTGGAGGTGCTCCCTTGAGATAGGCTGGGCCGGAACTGCATATGGTTTTAAAGGTCAAAACCCACACCTTGAACTTGGCCCAGAAAACAACTGGTAACCAGTGCAACTCCTTCAGCACTGGAGTGATGTGATCACACTGGTGGCTGCCTTTAATCAGGTGAGCCACTGCATTCTGCACCACCTGCAGCTTCCAGACTGTCTTCAAGGGTAACCCCATGTAGAGTGCATTACAGTAGTCTAGATGAGAGGAGACCAGGGCATGTACTACCGATTGGAGCAGATGGTCGGGAAGGTAGGGGTGCAGCCGCCGTATCAGTTGGAGTTGGTACAACGCTGTACCGCTCACGGCTGACACCTGAGCCTCCATGGACAGCTGGGAGCCTAAAATGACCCCCAGGCTGTGGAACTGGTTTTTCAAGGGTAGTCATACCCCATTCAACACCAGGTCAGCATCCCCCAACCTACTTTTGTCTCCCACCAAAAGTACCTCGGTCTTGTCAGGGTTCAGCTTCAGCTTATTCCTCCCCATCCAGCCACTCACCGTCTCCAGACATTTAGACAGGGATTCCATGGCCAACCCTGGTGAAGATTTGAACAAGAGGCAGAGCTGCGTGTCATCCACGTATTTATGACACTGCACCCCAAACCTCCTGATGATAGCCCCCAGTGGCTTCACATAGATGTGAAATAGCATCGGGGAGAGGATGGAACCCTGTGGCACCCCACACATGAGCAGCCATGGGTCCGACACCTCCTCTCCCAGTGCTAGCTTCTGGTACCTGCTGGAGAGGAAGGACCGGAACCACCATAATATGATGTCTCCAATGTACATCCTCTCCAGGTGGTCCAGGAGGATACCGTGGTCAATGGTATCAAAAGCCACTGAGAGGTCGAGGAGAACAAGGAAGGAGAATTCACCCCTATCCAAAGCTCTTCTCATATCATCCACCAAAGTGACCAAGGCTGTGTCTGTCCCATGCCCATGCCTGAAGCCTGATTGAAATAGATCTAGATAATCAGTTTCTGCCAAGTGTGCCTTCAACTGCATCGCCACCACCCGCTCAATCACCTTGCCCCAAAATGGCAGATTCGAAACTGGGCAAAAGTTGTTCAAAACTTGGGGATCCAAGGAGGGCTACTTTAAGAGTGGTCTTGTCACTACCTCCTTGAGGGCTGATGGCATAACTCCCTCCTCAAGGGAGGCGTTCACGACCACCGTGATCCCCTCACCGAGCCTCTCTCTGCAGCTCATAATGAGCCAAAATGGGCAAGGATCAAGTAAGCAGGTGGTCAGCTTTACAGATGAAAGCACCTTGTCCACTTCGTCAGAAGGAAGAAGCTGGAACTGATCCCACAAAACCGGTTTGCCACAGGCCGCCTCTCACTCGCTAACTGTAGCCACGGCGCACAGAATAACACTCCTGAATTTAGGGATGTACGAAAGTCACTTACCTTTTCACGGATGTGATTCGCGGTGGGGGGGGGAGGTGCTCCGTCCCTCCCCCCGGAATCCTCGATGGGGGGGAGGCGATCCAGTCCTCCCGCACCAGAATCCTCCCCGGCCGGCTCCGCTCCGCGGCGGCTCCGCAGCCGCAGAGCAGCCGGCCAGGGATGTCGGCAGCCGGAGTTCGGGCCACGGACGGGCTGCTGCGGATGCAAATTTGCATCCAGCCAGGCTGCCGTGATAGGCTATATAAGCATTTACGTAGCCTATCACGGCAAGCAAAAAATAACAACAACACGTACACAAATGGCGGCGGCTACGGTGACCGCCATTTGCGTTTCCTATTTTTCGCCGTTTTACCTTATGTAAATATTTACGTAGGCTATTACGGCGGGGGAAAAAGGGGAATGCTAATAGCCTACGTAAATATTTACGTAGGATGAAATGGTGAAAAATAGGGAACGCAAATGGCGGCTGCCATAGCTGCCGCCATTTGCGTACGTGTTGTTGTTATTTTTTGCTTGCCATGATAGGCTACGTAAATACTGACGTAGCCTATCACGGCCTCCGCAGGGAAGCAAAAGGTGTCCCTGTGTTAGCTGTGATAGGTTATGTAAGTATTTCATAAGTACTTAAATATTATTATATTTAAATACTTATGTAGCCTATCACGGCTATGATCGGGAAGCAAATGGCGGCCGCAGGGCGGCTGCCATTCACAAGTCAGCACGGACAGCAGCAGGTAAGTGCTCCATTTTGCGTGCCTTTCATGGGTTGGGGGCTCCGTTCCACGCGCCTTTTGTGGGTTGGGGGGACGAGGGCTTCGTTCTGCCATGGATTTTCGGGGGCCGAATGCACTGGCATTCAGCCTCACCGAGATCCATGGCGGAATTCTCCGCCATCCCTACTCCTGATCTGATCAATTTTGTCCACAAAGTGCCTTGCCAAGGACTCACAGGAGGCCTTAGAATGCTCCAGTGGTTCCGGAGGAACTGGAATCCTCACTGCCCCCCCCAGTGAGTACCTTCTCACTGCCCCCTCCCCCAGTGAGTACCTTCCCACTGCTCCCTCCCCCAGTGAGTACCTTCCCACTGCCCCCTCCCCCAGTGAGTACCTTCCCACTGCCCCCTCCCCCAGTGAGAACCTTCCCACTGCCCCCTCCCCCAGTGAGTACCTTCCCACTGCCCCCTCCCCCAGTGAGTACCTTCCCACTGCCCCCTCCCCCAGTGAGTCTACATTCTCACTGGCATTGTCACTGGCTGCTGATGCTCCTCATCCTCGTCATTGTTTCCACTTGCTTACTTTTGAAGCAGGAAGCCCGTAGGGATGTCCGAGAATTCCGCCACAGACTCCATTGAGGCCAGATTCTTTTGAATTTAGCCTCTGGAGTCCGTGGCAGAACAGGTCCATCTACCTCTGCCTCCCGCCAGACCCACGCGGAGCCGGATCGTCCTCGGCTCCATACAGCAAGCGATACAGCCACCATTGCCATGCCGTATCGCTGAGCATTCACTGCAGGAAGGGATCCGGATGCAAATGGTGTCCACTACGCCATTTGCCTCCCTGTTTTTTCACATGATAGGCTATGCATTTATAGTTACGTAGAGTGCTCAGCGATACAGCATGGCAATGGCATCCGTATCGCTTGCTGTATGGAGCTGGCCGGCGGCTCCATGGAGTCGCCACAGAGTGGAGCCGACCGGCAAGGATTCTGGGTGGAGGAACGGATCACCTCCCCCCCACGGACCCCCCCACGGACTGGCAGGTAGGGGATTCGTACATCCCTAAAAGCCAGTGAACAAGGAGGCAGCAGCATCTACTGCCCTTCCTTCACAACACTACCAGATTGAGACAAGGGTGAACAAGCATGTTGTAATGATGAAAAGGAGAAGTGAGCTCAGGCAGCTCTTGTCAGTGGGCTGCTGCTTGGGTATAGGTGCTTGTAGGGTTGGCGGAGAATTCCGCCACGGATTTCAGTGAGGCTGAATGCACTGGCATTCGGGCCCCCAAAATCCTGCCACCCCCCCCACGAGATCCCCCCTGGGATGAGACTTACCTGGGGTGGATGTTCTGGACGGCGGCAGCTCCAGCGGTGGCGGCGGCAGCGGTGGCTGGTCTTCTGACCGGCTGCCGCCACCACCATTTGCAGTCTGGTCTTTTTTTTCTTTTTTTTTACCCAGATGTGATAGGCTACATAAAGACTTACGTAGCCTATCACGTCTGGGTTAAAAAAAAACAAACACCCCCCGTACACAAATGTCGGCGGCTACAGTTAGGGTTGACGGAGAATTTCTCCCCGAAACTTCGGGGGGCCGAGCGCCAACGTGTTTGGCCCCCCGAACAAGTTTCGGGGAGAAATTCTCCGCACCCCCCCACCCCCGCACCCCCCCGGGACGGGACTTACCTTTCCTGAATGTCCCTCCCGGCGGCGGGTCCCAGCGGCGGTTCGTCGGGTCTTCGTCAGGGGTGGGGGCGGCAGCCGATCTTTCGACCGGCTGTCGCCGCCGCCATTCCAATAAAACTGAAAAAAAAAAATGCCCCTGTGATAGGCTACGTGATGATTAACATAGCCTATCATGGCTAGATTTGCAAAGTCAGCCGTGATAGGCTACGTAAATCGTCACTTAGCCTATCACGGGTGACTTAAAAAAAAAAAAAAAAAGCGCGTACGGATAATGGCGGTCCCCATAGGGAGCTGCCATTCCCGTTCCTTATTTGGTCGCTGTAGTCTACGTAAATCTTTACGTAGACTACAGCGACCAAATAAGGAACGCGAATGGCGGCTCCCTATGGGGGCCGCCATTTGCGTACACGCTTTTTTTTTTTTAACTTTTAATTTCACGGCTGGGCGAGGCAAGGTGCTTCCTCCCTGGCCTGAATTTCAGCCGGGCGAGGCGGGAAGCCTCCCCCCTGGCCTGAATTTCAGCCGGGCGAGGCGGGAAGCCTCCCCCCCCGGCTTGAACTTCGGGGGGAGAGCAGCGAAGCGCCTCCCCCCCACCGCGAAAAGCTGTGAGACCAGGTAAGTGGGTTTCGTGCAGGCCTAGCTACAGTAGCCGCCATTTCCGTTCCTTATTTTTCGCCATCTTAGTCTACGTAAATATTTACATCATCTATTACAGCGAAAATAAAGGGGAACGCAAATAGCGTAGTGGGCAGTATTTGCGTTCCTTTATTTTTTGCCGTCTTAGTCTACGTAAATAGACTAAGACGGCAAAACGGCAAATCAAAAGGCTACGTAGGCTAAAACGGCAAATCAAAAAGGAACGCAAATAGCGCCCACTATGCTATTTGCGCTTCCCTTTATTTTCGCCATAATAGTCTACGTTAATATTTACATAGACTAAGACGGCGAAAAATAAGGGACGCAAATGGTGACTGCCATAGCCGCCGCCATTTGCGTACGCGTTGGGTTTTTTGCTTTTTTTAACCCAGACATGATAGGCTACATAAGTCTTTGTGTAGCCTATCACAGTTGAATACAGGGACGCAAACGGCGGTGGCTATGGCAGCCGCCATTTGTGTCCCTGCTACCCAGTGGCCGGATGTCCGGCTGTTGGCAGAGCCGGCCGACAGCTCCACAGAATCCCTGCGGAGTGGAGCCAGCCGGGCAGGACTCTGGGGGGAGGGACGGAGCGCCTCCCCCCCATCGAGGATTCCGGGGGGAGGGATGGAGCACCTCCCCCCCCAACATGAAGCAGATCCGCGAAACAGTAAGTAACTTTTGTACATCCCTAGGTGCTTGGCAGGTGCTCAACCATGCCCACCCTTGATGCCAGCTCTGGGCACCACCTCCAATATAAGCACATGATGCCAATTTGCTAAAACTAAGGAAGCCTGGATCTGCTCAGTGCCTGGGTATGAGACTGCCTGGGAACACCATGGCTGCTGCCTTGATTTCCAGGATGGAAGACAGGTGGTATATAAAAGTAATAAACAAACAAACAAAAGCACACAGGAAAAGCTTTATCATTCCCTATGGGTGGCAATGCCTTGGACTTCCCCCCATGCTTTGGAACAGTGAGAATTTTGTTTGATTTCTTTTGGGTTTTTTTAAAGGAACATACTGAAACAAACTAAAATGCAAGAAATCTACATATTTCTTCATAAATAGGATGGCAAGGAGCACAGTAAATAGCAAAACAAAAACTGAACAATGGAGAATGTGAAAGTAAGCATTCTTCCATTCAGGCTGATGGCTTAGCTCCTAGAAGTCCATCTTTGAATCCTTGTGTATTCATCCATGTCTGAGAGCTTCTGTACAGAAGTGATTTCTTGCATGCTTGTGATTGGTCATTAATGGAAGTTTGTGGGTCCTTTACATGACGTCATCAACCTCCAGGATGTCTCCCCCGCTTTCCCCCCTTTATCCCGCTTTCAAAAAGATCATAGATAAGCTGTAATAAACCTTAATGGTGCCATATCGGCAATGTGAAATGCTGTCATAGTGCTATAATTCAACCACTAGATGGTGCTGTTTCTTCGAACATATAGAGCATTGCAAGAAGGGACGTTTTCAATTCCAAATCATGTGTTCACCATCTAAAGGAGCCCATACCAAACCCGGAAAGAGTCTGGAAAAAGAAAGCCCCAGTAAGGATCCAGGATGTTCGCTTAATGTAGAGAAGCCCTCAGACACTGCCTTAGCATTGCCACCTCTTCCCCCCCACACACACTCTCTTTTTTCTTTCTTTTTTCTTCCTGACAGGCTCCTCATCTATAACAGTGATACAGCAGGCAGGCACAGCGTGATCCTTTCCATTCTGGCAATAGCGGAACCTATTGAATTCGACCTGTGCAAATGGGTATCAATTTGGTTTGGTTTATTATTACTGACTCTTCTTGAATCCTGTAGCAACCTGGTAAACAATAGGGTACTACCCTTCCTCCGACTTCTTCTCTAGTTCTTGTTTGGACCCAATACCAAGGTGGTAGGACAGTGCAGTAACTCCAAAATTTCAATTGGCGCAGAACATGGCAGCTATAATGCTAAGTAGAATGTGCCAGTCTGAAAATAGATCACCTCTCTTAAAAGATCTCAGTTGCTAACCAGGAACCATTCAAGGAGCCAGGACTTTGAAAGTCCTAAATAGCTTGGAACCAGGGTACCTGAAGGATCACCATCTTTCATATGAACTAGCAGGTCTTTAAGATCTGCTTTGGAGACTTTCTTCCAGCTTCTCCAGTCTTCCATGATGAGTTCAGTTTTGTTACTGGAGAAGGGCCTTCTCATTTATGGAACAGGTGGTAGGACAGTGCAGTAACTCTCCCCATTTATGGAACAGATTTGTGAAGCACAACTTTTGGTGTTCCTTAGACATCAGGGTAAGACCTCTTTGTTATCTGGGGCTTTTTATTGAGTGATGTGTGGTTTTGTTGCTGCGTTTATGTGATTTTGATGGCTTTCCTTGTTTCCTTGTTTCAGTAAGATTGTTAGTTCTAATTTGCTTTGGATATTTATTTATTGAATCAACACTGAAATACTACTTTTTCAGATAAATAACCTCTAGCACTGGGCTGTCAGTCACCAAGGTGCACTGTTACTTTAGTTAAACAGTCTGAAATGATTGCATGAATGGTGATACTGTGATATTTAGTGTAAGTAGCTCATGAAATGATGTGTCAGCTATAAGGAACAAGTCATTAACTGTCATAGGAAACTTTAATTGCTGAACTGCTTAGCATGGTACTAATGGTGTTACTGGCGAGGGATGGGAGAAGCCTCCTAAAAACCAAATCTGGGAAGTTATTGCCAATACAGGGCCATTAAGCATAACTACTGGTATTCAGATGGATGCTGATAGGTTTAAGAACCCATTCAATATCAGACATATATTCATGTTCCATGAAATCAAAGCCTATTGATTCTCTCCAGACTAGCCATTATCAATACTGAAAGTAACATATGCTTTCTGACATTGGTAAGCCAATTTTACTTTTTAATAGTAGGGGGTGGGGAGGGCATAAAAATTGGAATGGATGCATTGAACAAGCCTTCATATCCATTAGTTTTGGGGGTGAAGACGGGGTGCTTGATCTCAGCCAGGGCCTCAGCCAACCTGGCCAATAAATAATTACGAGCAAATCACATATTTTCAAAATATGCTGATTGATGCTGGAATTGCTTTTGAAAGTTCTCATAAGTTCCTGTTATAGATTAAGTGCCGGTGTAGGAAAAATAACTGCACCCAACTGAAATGGGTGAATGTAATCAGGTTTAATGGACTCGAGAGCTTGTTGGGAATTAAATAACTATTGATTGCTTAGAAAGTTGCTGTCATTACAAAATGCCACTCTGGTTGAATTATCCAAGCAGCAGATAGATTACAAGTAAGGGTCTTTTAAATATTTGAGATATTTTATGAGATTTATGATTTATGATTTTATGAGATTTATATATAGTATGTATGTATGTGTGTATATGTATATGTATATGTGTATATGTGTGTGTGTGTATATATATACATATATATATATATATGTATATATATATATATATATATATATATATATATACACATATATATATATGGTTAATTTTGGTGGTGGGGGCAGGGAATAGAGATTATCTTTCTAGGGGGGTAGGCAAAGGCCATTGTGAAATTCAATGAAGTGTAGGGAGAAAGAGTTACATGCAATTAGAAGTATAGGAGAGACTAGTTATTGTTGTACATTTTAGAATCTGCAATCATAACCAGTTGCCTTCCTTGATCAGACCAAGGCTCCATCTAGTTCATTACTATGACTTTAACTTACCGAGGACAGACAGATGCTATGCAACACAACAGGCCTGCGCCATCTCTTCTTTTCTCCTTATAACATATAATAATGCACATAATTAGTTTATAGGAAACATCTTCAGCTTGTGGCCCTCCAGATGTTAGGGGCTAAACTCTAGGGGTGACGAAAGTCACTTACCTCTCGTCGAAGCTTGTTCACGGTGGGGGGGAGGCGCTTCGCTGCTCCCCCTGCGAAGTTCAGGCCGGGGGGGGAGGCTTCCCGCCTCGCCCCAGCCAAAATTCAGGCCGGGGGGGAGGCTTCCCGCCTCGCCCGGCTGAAATTCAGGCCGGGGAGGAGGCTTCCCGCCTCACCCGGCCGCGAACTCGAAAGTTTTTTTTAAAAAAAAAACGCCCCCGTGATAGGCTACGTGACGATTAACGTAGCCTATCACGGCTAGATCTGCAAAGTCAGCCGTGATAGGCTACGTTAATCATCACGTATCCTATCATGGGTGACTTAAAAAAAAAACAAAACCGCGTACGCTAATGGCGGCCCCCATAGGGAGCCGCCATTCGCGTTCCTTATTTGGTCACTGTAGTCTACGTAAATCTTTACGTAGACTACAGTGACCAAACAAGGAACGGGAATGGCGGCTCCCTATGGGGGCCGCCATTAGCGTCCGCGCTTTTTTTTTTTTTAAGTCACCAGTGATAGGCTACATGACGATTTACGTAGCCTATCATGGCTGACTTTGCAAATCTAGCTGTGATAGGCTACGTTAATCATCACGTAGCCTATCATGGGGGCGTTTTTTTTTTCTTTTATTGGAATGGCGGCCGCTCCCGCCCCGCACGAACACCCGCCGAACCGCTGGCCGGACCCGCCGCCGGGAGGGACATTCGGCGAAGGTAAGTCCCGTCCCGGGGGGGGGTGCGGGGTGCGGGGGGTGCGGAGGATTTCTCCCCGAAACTTGTTCGGGGGGCCGAACACGTTGGCACTCGGCCCCCTGAAGTTTCGGGGAGAAATTCTCCGCCATCCCTACTAAACTCCCATTAGCTCTCACCATTACCTATGCTAGCTAGGGCTGAGGGGAGTTGTAGTCCAAAACATCAGGGTGGGGGGAGTTAACCACCCCTGGTTTGTCAAATTCACAGTCACAAAATGTGGTGATGGACACTAGCTTAGATGTCTTAGGTTTAGACTTATTCTCCTCCAAGAATTGGCCTGTCAGGCTATTTAGCCATAATGGCAATATGGGGGAGGCCCCTAGCTCATGCGCTGTACTGCATTAGGATATGACAGAGCTCATGCTTTGCAGGCAAAAGGTTCCAGTTCAATCACGGCATCTTCTGGTAGGCTTGGACATGACTTCCACCTGAAAACCTGGAGAGCCTTTGTCAGTTCTTAGACAATGCTGAACTATCGCAAAATCCTCGTTCACCTGCCTCCCGCTCTGGCCCAGACAATGTGGAGGCGAGAAGGAGTAGCAGTAGATGACACCGTCTGCTTGCTCACTGACCCTCTGTCCATCAGGTGAGCAGTGATGAAAAAGAGGATGTGAGGAGCAACCACAGCTGGTGACTATGGCGGTGAGAAGATAGACTCACTGAGGAGGGGGGGCATCGAGGGTGTCTTAACCAAGGGCCCTCCAAAACCCGGGAGCACCCTTGGGAGTCACATTAGCAGTCCCATCTCCTCAGGATCTACAGACATCCCTCTCTGATTCAGAGATGGGAGCCAAGATATCCCTAGTCCTTGGAAATGCAGGCATCTGAGGGTGAAGCTTCAACTGGCTGTGAGGCAAAGAAGTGCTCATCTAAGAATCAGAACTGCTTGTGAGTAAAGGGCTAGTGCTTGCAGGTGAGAATTCCCAGTGCATCGCTGATGATCTCCAGTCGAGCTTTGAGTGGGGCTCTGAGAGCTCAAGCTTAAGAGCCCTCGCTGCACGGCGGCAGATGGTTGCAGGAACAATGTCTGTTCTTCAGCAACAAGACTTCTGTCTAGCATCCCCTTGCCGCCAGGTTCTCCTTTGGACCTTGGTTGTTTTGACCCTTGCATCTCCTTCAGCCTGTGCCTTGGAGAAGACGCCCAACCCTGAACTGATGCCTCCATGTGCTGAATCACTGTGCAGCTTGAAGCATTCATACTGTACCAAAGTTCGGATGCAGCTCTGCTTGAAGCAAAATGGGTATCAACGGTCATGCAGTATATTGACAGTTATTCAAAGAACGCCCAGTCATGTTTTCTATTTAGCCTGGGATGCTTACATGTGTTTTCTAAGGCAGTAGGTGAATAGCCAGGACTCAGCTTGTTTAGAGGCTTAGTGGGGATAGCAGGCCAGGCAGACTGTCACCCTCCTAGCTTCTCCTTGGCTCTTTTTGTCTACATCCTAACACAGTACAGCACATCCATGCTGAATACTGTTCCTGGGGAAGGAGACTATCAGAAACATGTGACTCTACCCAGATGCTAACAATCATTCAGCAAAGGGCTGGATTTAGGAGTTGCTCCTCCCATAATGGGGGCATAGAATTGGGGGCCTGGACTAATAGAGCTGATTTAAAAAAAAAAAGCTTTCCTCCCATGTGGGGGTTAAGTAATTTCACCTTTCTTCTTGTATATTATTCATTAGGGCACAAAATCTGTTGAAGTTAACATTAATGCTTGCTGAGTTGAAATGAGCCCCAAATTTGTCACCCTCTTTGCAGATGGTAAAGTTGGGGCATTTGGCGGTATGGGAAGCAGGGCAAGGGCACAGTATGGGGATACCTTACTTGTGGCTGTCCTCCTGGCTGCTCTTGGATACCACTTTTTTATTTATTTTTTACCCACAATGCTCCAGAGTGAGAGCAGGGCACACATTGCTGTCACTCTGATTTGGCTGTAAAATGAGTCTGCACCATGACATATGAAGCCAAATCAGAGAGACAGCAATGTGTGCCCTGCCCTCACTCTGGCATTTTGTGAAGAAGGGGAAGGGAAATGAGGACTTAGAAGACTTCATTATCACCACCACAGTCACCTCCATCTTCTGGATAAAAAAGGATGGTACCCAGCAGGCAGGGGTGGTGAAAAAGCTACACAGAGGGTGGTTTTGTTCAACTTGCTCTGTCTGTCCCTACTTTGCAGATGAAAAAATTCTAGAAAAAACACCAGCTCAGCTCCAGTTAAAATTCCTTTGAGTTTACTATGAAAAAGAAATCTGACGGTAATTCAGCCCCGTGTTATATGAAATGAATACTAAAAATAATAACAACAGAAGATTAAAAGGGCCTTGCTGATCCTCCCCAATTAAGATCAGTACTCCAAGCAG
Organism: Heloderma suspectum; assembly: GCF_057233095.1. Classification (NCBI taxonomy): domain Eukaryota; kingdom Metazoa; phylum Chordata; class Lepidosauria; order Squamata; family Helodermatidae; genus Heloderma; species Heloderma suspectum. The sequence goes on from NC_139469.1 coordinate 29,245,070, forward strand.
TATGTGTTTCTGCAGTAGCCATCTGTCATTTGGCTCATTTTGAAGGCATCTCTCCATCAGCTCCACCCCCCCACCCCACCCCACCCCCACAGTAAATTGGCACAGAAACAAGGGAGGTTGTGTCTCTAATTTGGATCTCAACTTCCAACATCATTGCCCATGATGCAACAGGCAGAAAGTCTGCATGCTGAAGGGAAGCCTTTTGCTCTGGTTCCACCAAGGACCATCTTGTTCAAGTCATAGCTCTGGAGCCTGTTGCTTGCTATTGCTAAAGCTGAGCTCTGCAACTATGTGTAAATAATAGTGGAGGGAGTGCCTCTCTGAGCATGTACAAAATGGCCTTTCCTCACCACTCATTAGCCACCGGTGCGCCTGCCAGGTTGGGATTAAAAAGAGGGTTTATGCCAATAGGATGTTATTTCCAAGCTAACAACAACAACGGGTGAAAGCCCCCCCCCCATGCAGAAATGGAAGTGGGGTAAAGTGGGGGTGAGTTGTAATTATTTCAGTTACACATACTTCCCCTAAGGTATGTCAGCATGGGGAGTGCGGGGTTGTTCCAAAGCTGCGCAACTACGCATCACAAAATTTTAGAGTAATGACAAGAGGACAGTTCTCTGCCCCAATAAGTTTACGTTCTAAAATTTGACACAGAGAGGTGATTAAGGGCAGGGAAGGAAATCTAGGTAAACCAGAGTAGAATAGAAGTTCACTTCCACCATTACACATGCTAAGATTTGGTTTCAGTAAGGGATGAAAGTGAAGGGGCTGTGGCAAAGACCTCATGGAAAAAGTGGGTTTTGAAGAGGGATTTGGAAGAAGAGCATGAGAGGTGACATTGCTGTGGTGTCCTGGGAGGTAGTTCTAGGCACAGTTGATAATACCCCTCACACACACACACACACACACACACGTCTAGGTGCATTTCAGTCTAGACTGATCTAAAATGTTCTACCTGATGCTGCCCTTTTTGACTGGCCTGAAGCTTCAGCTGGTGCAAAATGTGGATGTCTACCACCATTTGTGCATAAGATACCAGGACCATATCACACAACATCTCCATTAGCTTTCTAGTTTCTTCTGGGCATTTTCTTAAGATGCTACTAGGTTGAATAAGCTCCCTACTGCAGTATCCTGGGCCCGCGCCCCTAAAGTGCCCTATGGAGGAGGACTGGCAATAACAATGCCTCTTTCTTTAAAGATCAGTTGTAGAAGAGATGCAATACTTAGCTGTCCATTGTGGGGTGGCCATCCTGTCTTATAACTCCTCTCTCAGATATAAAGGACAGATTTTCCCCCATGTCCTCCTATCTACCAGGACCCAGGAGCACCTAGGAAATCTCTCCCATGTATCACCTTTCATTTCTAGCTTCTTGGGTTAGAAAGAAATGTTAACAGCTTTTTTCTTTGCGTTCACAAGTTGACTGGGCATGTTCCAAGTGTAACCAAAAATCCCCTCAAGGAGATTTGGCTCTGCCTGATTGGAGGATATTTTACATTTTATCCTAAAACACCATCTTGAACACGATTTAACCCCAAATATGCATTTTTATATGCGTTTTGGTACTTTTGAACTAATATCTCAAAATGATACCTTTTGAGCTGATGTCTGATATATGTGTTTTGGTGCTTTTGAGTGGAAATTGTTAGTATCACAAAGTCTGGAGACATTCAACAACCGAAGGATAACCGCATTTTGATTGGCATGTTAGTCTGGGAAGTGTGAATCAGGTTGGATTACTTAAAAATGCAGACTGAACAAAATCCTTGGGTACCCCTGAGGATTGAGCTTGTTGAGTTCTCCCAAGTTCCACCTTGAAGCCTGGTCCACTTCATTCCCATTTCTGAATGTGAGCTCCCCACCACCCCATCACCTCCTCCTGTTTCAATGGGAAAAGTACACCTTTGGGTGTACATTTTCTAAAAGCACCCAGATATGTGCACTTTCCTCTGTTGATGAAAATGGGCATTTTAAAAGTGTACATTTTCCTAAAGTACACATTTTGCAAATAAGCATCATGAGCTCAGGAATGTGCAAGCTTTGCATGGAAAATGCACTCATTTTCACATTCAGGGGTGCAAACAGGGCAAGTTCGGATCTTAAATGAATGTAATTCTCATACAGCCCTACTTATAAGATTACTAAATAAATGTGCACTGTGACTTTTAGAGATTGTGATGCAGCACAAGGAAGGAAGTACTCCTCTAAGGTATATAGAGTCCCTCAACAGTGAGAGATGAATACACATTCTAGATCAGTTTTTTCACCCCTGTCTCCTTGTACTATTTCATTTTTAGCCTGTAACGTGATAAGGTTTAAAAAATAAACTCCAGGAAACTTTTGATGATTAATGTTCTGTGAAGGGAATTGTTAAATAGTTGCAGAAGATCTTTAGGGCATTGCTTTGGGTGTAGCGCTGTTCATAATTTATATATTGGATTTTATTCCATTCCTATCTTGTTGAGTCTGTACCTGTACAGCCAAGTCATTTTTTCTGTTTGCGCAGTTGATAGCTGCCCCAAAGAAAGAGGTTTTCTAAAGACAATCTGTATTATCCAAACCACATATTGCTTTTATTGTATCAGTTTAACCATTGTGCTGCCCCACAGGAATCTAGAAACTGTGGTTTGGTACAACGATGTATACAGGGCAGTACACATGAACCTATTATAGGTTCCCCAGACCTCAGTGTGTTGCCATGTTGCCAGAGTTACTCCATACTTCAGGGCAGGCGTAATTGTTGTGGGGAGGGCTTGGCATTGTTGGGCACTAATGAGGAGTGGGTTATGGGTTACAGGGTGTTCACTATGGATCTGGTTTTCACCAAAGTCTTGAGCCAGTCAGGTTCAATTGAATTCTGATCAAGTCAGAGTCAGGTTTCCCACGGAGGCAGGAAAAGGAATGGGACAGCACCATGGAGAGCTCCAAGTGGTACTGGGGCTGGAAACCAGACAAACTTTCCGGTATGTTGCCCCAGCAAGTAGGAGATTGTGACTGAGCCTTATGTATGGTTTTGGCTTCCTTTCGGCTATTTAGCCCCGCTTACACACTGACTCAGGCTTTCTTTCTTAAAGGGGACTAGTCTGTTTTAGCATCCTCAGGATGCAACAATGAAGGGGTGGCTGTGGTGCATTGGTGTCTTCATGGCTGGAGATCTCAAGAGTCCAAGGATGACAATGCGACCTCCTCTGGATGCAGGGGGTGGATCTTTGGGGGGAACTAGGTCCCAAGGAAGAGGGAGCCTTGCGATTTGTTTTTACAAATGAGTCCTCTCCCTGAACCGTTAACTCAGGAGCCATTTCTTATGAGGATGAGGGTTCAAGGTCCTGAACTATGACACAGAAATATTATTGGGGTCCCTGATTTGGGGAGGGTGCTCAGATACTTTTAAAACACTTCCAAGCTTTTCTTACAGAACTACAGATCGCAAGGATACCAGTTTAGATCTCTCTCTCTCTCTCTCTCTCTCTCTCTCTCTCTCTCACACACACACACACACACACACACACACATTTCACTGTCAAGGTGGACACTGAGCCCATAGAATCCCAGAGTAGTTCTGATTCGGAGGAAGAGCAGTCGCTCCTGGGAGAGGAGCGTGCCCCTTTTTCCCAGGGCCCGCAGCTGACAGAGATTCCTCCCACCCACATTCCTAGATTAGAAAGCAGTCCAGGGAGTGACCCAGCACAGATAGCAGACTTGGTGGATGCGCGACGCAGACGCAGAGAGCGGCGCCAGATGGAGGGCACGGAAAGGAGGCGTAGTGCCCAGTTGGCACTCAAAGCACGGTTGCGCCCAGAGGATCCAAGGGAAAAGGGGAGGGATTCTCCCTAGTCCTTATATTCAGGGGTCTGCCAGTAATTGCCTTTCAAACGGGGACCAACTGTTCCAACTTAGGGCATAGGGATGCTGCTGCTCAGATCTAGTTGCTACCTGTAGAGTTGTTAAGTTATAAAAGAAGAATAAAGCTTTGAAAAGAATCCCTTTGTCTGTGTCCGGACTTGGCTACTGGATTAGACTGAGAGAGCCCTCCAAAGAGCCCTTGACATTCACACACACACACACAATGCATTTCAACTCACCCTAATATAGTCTCTCAGATTTACAGTTGCTTCCAATAGAACAAACAAAGGACGCTGACAGGATTGACAACAAGGAAAACTTCTGAATCTACACACTCAAAACTCTTAGTCCATATCATAATCTGGAGGACACTTCATAAGTCTTATATCATTCAGACCTCTGTGTTTTCTTTTTCTCCTTAAGAAGTTTCATTTCCCAGCATTTCAAACTGCCACTCTTGCTTGATATCCATTTAACATCAGAGCTACTGATGAGGGCAGAAGCTGTGTGTGTGCGTGTGCGTGTGTGTGTGCATGTGCATGTATACATATATAGCTTTTTAAATTTGGGAGGTGATCCAATTGTCATATAATAAGCCACGGGATCTTTACAATTAGGGATAAGCGAATAAGCAATGTTTGAGATTACCAGGATATTCTAAGCATCGTCTCTCCACTCATCTTGTACCTGACTCCTCTTCACATTTGCAGTCGCTCCTCACTCTGCCCAAATGGGCAATTTGAGCAAATCAAGCAGAGATTTAACAAGAGATCTGTGCAAGTTTCCCCCAATTGGCACAATTTCCTAATTTGCACAAATTTCCTCCATAGGCTAAAGTGGGGCTGAGGAAATTTGCACAAATTGAACTGGGAAACGGGAATGAGCTGAATGTTAGCACATGTTTGACGTGTTCTCATGCTCGCCTTTGGAGCTTTAAACAGGATGTGTTCACATGTTTTACAAGCAAAAGCACAATTCTCATACATCTCTAATTGCAAGTGTGATTGGAAAGTTCTCTCTCTCTCTCTCTCTCTCTCTCTCTCTCTCACACACACACACACACACACACACACACCCCTCTCCTTTCTGCTGCTACTGCCAGTTTCCTGTGGGTTTCTTCTCCACTTCATATTTTCCAGTGGGCATGTTTATATATTTTTGTTTGCGAGCTCTGACTAGAAGTCAGGCGGTTTCTCTCCCCTGAGCATGCTGTGTTTGTAGGAGAAGATGAAAGAGCAAGAAGAAGGATGGGGGACTACAATGCCCATGATAATAACATTGTATTGGTTTGTTTACAGCAATGTCTGTTCAGTTATCACTAGCTAAACTTCCTAGAAGTAGTAGTTTCAGGGTATCTTTTCCCCGCACTCCCCCTTTAAAACATGGATCAAGCACTGCAAGCAATAGACATTCTCTGTCAAACTTGTCAGTTCTGCGGGATGCCAGAGACAGCTTGAGAGCTGTGTCATCTGTCACTGGTACACTGTGGCTGTGGTTAGGTTTCTAGTTTGTATTTTATCAATTCTTCTCTATTTGCACCAGCAAGGAGGAGAGATAGCTAGGAATCTACTGGAGTACACTTTTTTCCAGCTATAATGAGCTGGTACAGCTGACCAAAGTACTCCAAGGCAAGTTCCCTCACTGCAGTCTGCTTCACTGGACACATTACACATTGCCAGATCTAGCTTGGTCACTGATTTCAGATTGGATAGAGGGAAGCAGCAATCCTGGTGTCCTGATGAGTATACAATGCTTGTGTTTGCAAACAATAGTTGGTTGCCTTCAGACATTATGTATTTAGGTGTACACTAGAGGGGGGGAGTAGGTGTATGTCTGAAATAGGGATGGCGCAGGTGCCTAAATCCATCCGGGAATCCAGCAGAACGCCCTTTGCCCACACCCAAAGTCCTGCTTGCCGAGTCCCTGCCCCGCTTGCCCCCTACCTGCACTCGGTGAGTGGCCCACACTCACCCCAGCGGCCTCGTCGAGCTCCGCCGTCGTCATTTTTTGAAAAATAAAATGGTGATCACAAAAATGCACATATCTGCACATGTGTGAAAATGCACATTTTTGCAAATGCACATATGTAAATATGTGCATTTGCAAAATGTGCATTTTTGCACATATGCAAATATGCACGTTTTGTGATTGCCATTTTATTTTTCAAAAAAATTGTGTCCCTGGAGCTAAATGTGGCCTCCAGGGTGAGTGTGGGCTGCTCTCTGAGCATGGGAGGGGCTTGAGCATGGCCTGGGGACCGGTGAGTGGGCACAGGGGCTGGGGGGGCACCCAGAGAACCTGGACAGCGGTGGTTCACACATCCTGAATTTGAAATAATATAATGTGCAGCTCTGATCACATAGGTGGCTTGGACAATTAGATCAACCACACTGTGAGGGCTGTTCATCCCTCTAGCATAGCCCCATCACCAGGGCTGGCTCGCTTGATTTGAATTTGTATCTTACCCTCTCCCAGAAGCTCCCAGTGGATAAATGAATGGAAGAGTGATCCTATTTGAGATAGGATCCTATCCTATTGAGATAGATGGTCGCCTCTGACCTCCTCTGTAGGAGGTGACATCCTATACAGTGCAGGGTGGCTGAAGCATGGAGGAGAGGATTCCCTCCATGCTCCAGCTCCCCTACAGTTTGCCATAGACACTTAATTTTATGCGTCTAAGCATGGCTTCAGGGAGGAGGCAGGAATGGGGCTGGAGACCTCATAGTCTGAAACAGCTTCCATGGTCCCTTCCCCTCCACTGGGAATGCTCCCTGTCTGTGCTCTGTGTTATGAGCATGGAGAGGCATGGAGGGGCAGCTGGCATGGTTCTCTCTATGAGAGTTATGAGGGGGACGTGGCAGGGAGCATGGTCCACCAGCTCCGAGCTTGTAGCTCTGTCTAGGGGACATAGGATTGTTCTCAAGATGTATTTCAGTGCAGCAGCCTTGGGGCTGCCTGAATGCAAACATCCAGCACCGTTTCCTAAGTATGTCCAGACGAATCTCTCTCTGAGTCAGCCCTGCTTCTCTGTCCCTCCCTCTGCTGTGCTGTGAAACTTATTTTCATGAAATGCATCCAGTAAGCAGCCCCATCTAGAGAGACTCTTGATAGAAAGCCAGTACGGTGTAGTGGTTAGAGTGTTGGACTGGGACTCGGGAGATCCGTGCTGTAATCCCCACTCAGCCATGAAGCTCACTGGGTAACCTCACTGGGTAACCAGTCACTGACTTTCACCCTAACCTACCTCATAGGGTTGTTGTGAACATAGAATGGAGAGGGGGAGATGGATGGACCATGTAAGCCACCTTGGGCTCCTCAGAAGACAGGCTGGATATTGTCCCCCTTCTGTTTCTTCGATTGTTCCTCTGGTTTGGGAACATGTTTGAAAGCCAGTCGTTTCAATGTGAGCCACCTCCTTTCCCATTTGAATTGGCTGAACAGCTTCATGAGCACCTCACATGCATGTGTGCCCATTGAAAGCTACACTCCCAGACAGCTTTGCAGGAGCTCTCAGAAGATTCAATTTCATGCGCAAAGGGTGCATTCTTCTGGCCGCTCCCCCTCTGGTGAGCCCTTTGTGGCAAAGATTGGGGATTGGGTAGCCATTGGCAAAGGGCTCCAATGAAGACTGGAGTGTCCCAGAGAGTTGCCTATCCAGCCTGAACATACCAAAGATAGTGTTATTTCTCATCAGAGAGTGATGGAGCATGTAGTCCCATGAGTCTCTAGAGGGGAAAAACAGTGCTTTCTTTGCTACCAAATGGGCAGCTTGTCATGTCACACCAGTCTTCTGTGAAGCCCTCTGCTGGCTTCTACCCAGGGATAGCATAGCTAGGCTCCTTCCATCCCATTTCCAAATCAAGTTGCTTTTTTTTTTATCCACAGTAACATTTGTATATATTTTGTGTACATTTAAAAAGAAGAAGAAGAAAGAATGTACACATTTTGTATATTTTTTTCTTTTTTTGAAAGGTACACATTGTGGTGCACATTCCCCCTCCCCTAAATATATGCAGTTTTGCAAGTGTGTTTCCCCCACAGATATACACATTTGGTTCACATTTCTGTGTGTATGTTTCGACATCTACCTGCGGTCCCGTTCATGATCAGGTTCAGAAAAGGCAAATTTGTTAAGTTCACATTGAAATGGGAACTGAATGAATTTTTCACCGAGCTCTACTGCTACCCCATACTTCTTCCAGAAGGGGTTTTGGCCTAGGAAGAAGGGGAAAACATAGCCAGCAGAGTGCTGTGTGTGAGAGAGCAGAATTTGGGAAAGCAAAGGGGGCTGCACAGTGCAGCCTCCTAGATTCTGTTTACAACAGTTCAAGCTGTGTTGCTCACATAGACACCCACCTCTACTCAAATTCTCACCCCATCCCTTCTTCCCATGGTTACGTGATCTCCGTTCCAGCAAATGGTGTTCTTAGCAAAGCAGCATTCATATCCTATGTGCTTGAAGAAAGACTGACAAGGAGAATTAACATGCTGGCATGTTTCCGTCGTGGCACCAGCCAAATGATCTCACAAGAGACCACTGCTGACTCCATCTGGGAATGTTGGAGGATGGGAAGGGCTGACAAGGGTATACCGCACATGGTTCCTTACTGCAGTATCTCAGGGGGCAAGACAGGAATGGAAGGAAAGAAGGAAGGAAGGTAGGTAGGTAGGTGAAGGATGAAAATGGAATAGGATGAGGGAGAGAAGGAAGGACAGAGAGACGAAGTGAGGCAGAAGAAAGGCTTTGACTCTATCCATGTAATGTCTTGAATGTTCATTCATTTATTTTTCTTTAGTGTATCTGTTCTGTTTTTCAGCCAACAAGGTTCCCAGACTGGCTTACACAGAATATGTTACAAATCACGATTATACAATAAAAACAACATGAACTCAAAACTGTAACAAGTGGACCAGATAAAAATTACAGCACTGCATACTGGCAGTGACTGGCAATGACTAAGGATGTGCAGCTCCACCCTGGTCCAGGTTCTCTGGGTGCCTGCTGAGCCTCTGCCTGTCCCTGCCCCCCAGTCCCCGGACAGTGCTCAAACCCCTCCCGCGCTCAGCAAGCAGCCTGCACTCACCGCAGTAGCCTTGTTGAGCTCCGTGGTCGCCATATTTTGAAAAATATAATCGCAATTGTAAAACTGTGCATATTTGTGTGTGTGTAAAAATGTGCATGTTGGCGAATGCACATATTTGCATATGCTTCGAAATGCACATTTTTGGCCATTTTAATTTTTGCATATTTTTCTAGGATGAATTTGTGCAAAATTGGGAAAGTTAGAAAAAATGGTCCACAAGTCCCCAGAATCTACCTGACTGGAGAAAAGGCAGTCTGCTGAGGAATTTGCTGATTGGATTAATCAAAATCCAAACTCATTTGGTCCTGTTGCAGATTTCTATGACATCCCTAACCATGAGTTTTGATGGGGACAAAATAGTATGCCCCCACTCCTTTTTGTTCTTCCCTTCTTATGGCCTTTTCCACCACCAGCAGGTGAAAAACATTGTTTCTCTGGCTGCCTCCGGCTTGCAATTGAGTAAACTGGTGTAGAGCTCAGTGTATCAGATGTATCTTTTACCATGCTGGTAACCCTTTTCAGAAAGTGTGTGCATCTATCTCTGTAATGAATGTTCAATTTCAGTTCCCTCTGTTCAATTTCAGTTCAATTTCAGTTTCCTTTGAGTTTGCAATTTTGTTTTAAAAAAGTAAACACAAAAATATATGTATTTTCATGTACATTTCTCCAAATATATGGACTTTGTGCACACATGCATGTCTCCTAATATACACATTCTTGTATGCAGTTTTAAAAACCAGAACTGTATTGCAAAATTCGGAAAAGTGCCATTACCAAAGGATAACGGCCCTTCAGTTTGCATATTGGTTTTGGAACTGCAAATTAGTTTGGCTCACATTATAGTGAGAACTGAATATATTTCACTCCCATCCATCAGCAGTAGCAGCAGCATCATTATTAGTGCATGCACAAATGCGTTTAAACAGCATGGATGCCCTCCACAAAAAGTTAGCTGTCAGATTTCGGGAATTAAAAAAGTCACAGATGTTCTTTTACACATCACACATCCGATTCTGCATTGTCTGATATGTTACCTTGGAACACTTCAGCTGAAACTATTATGTGTTATCCGATAAGCTGCTTAAGCTGAACCTACCTTAATATCTTAAAAACCATCTCTGTTCATACATAGAGCTTAGAAGAAAGGTGAGTAAAGGCGGACATGACAGAAGTGTATACCATTATGCACAGTATGGTGAAAGCGATTGGGGTCAGTGTTTTTTCTAGGGAGACTACTTCCAAATTGCCAAAAAAAAAAAAAAGGAAATGGATCACCAAAAAAGAGGACAAAAGAAGGCATCAACTGGCATAAATTTTGCACATGCTAATTCATATATATATATGCAAGTTTAGAACTAATGATTAGAGATGTGCGAACCCAGCCCCATCGGGGTTCTCTGGGCACCCACCCAGCCCCTGCCCCCACTCGCTGGTCCCCGGACCACTCTTGAGCTCCTCTCGCACTTGGTGAGCAGCCCACACTCACCTTGGTGGCCTCATCGAGCTCTGTGGTTGTGATTTTTTGAAAAATAAAATGGTGCTCACAAAAATGCATATATTTGTGTCTGCACAAAAATGTGCATTTTCACGCATATGCAAATATGCACATTTTTGCAATCACCATTTTATTTTCCAAAAAATGGCAACTGTGGAGTTCGATGAGGCTTCCTGGGTGGGTGCAGGGTGCGTGCCAAGCATGGGCAGGGGCAAGCGGGGGCAGGGGCGCAGGGGTGTGGGCAGAGGTGGGTTCTGCCGGATTCCTAGACAGAATCAAACACCTGCAACATCCCTACTAATGTTTATAATTTAAATAGAAATACAATCAGTCTCAACATAATGCAGAAGAATGTGTCCAGGTTACCTGTATGCCTACCTGTTCAGCCAGGTGCTAACTGCTGATGAGAAACAGCTCTTTTGTTTCTTTATTTTAAAGATGGAATCAGACAGGTGATCTCTTCAAATGGAGGACACTTTCAAATAGAGGATGGTCCTCTGGCAGCTCTTCAAACAGAGGACTGTCTATAAGAGAGGACACAGGGCCTCTCTCTCTCTCTCTCTCTCTCTCCCCCCATCCATCCATCCATCTATCTATCTATCTATCTATCAATCAATCAATCATCTATCACATTTCTATACTGCCCAATAGCCAAGGCTCTCTGGGCAGTTCACAACAATTAAATTCATAAAATACAACATGATAAAAACATACAATAAACTTTTCAAAGTTTAACGATACAATATCAAACCAAAATGAAAAATAAAACACAAAATAAAACCTGGCAGCAGGGCAAAGATTTAAAATACAGTAACATATTTAAAACAACAACAACTACTACAAGAACTGAATAAGCTTCACGGTTCACCCATGAAAGCCAATGCCATAATCACTTGGTTAGTCTTTAAGAACCGGGGGTCATCCAATAAAGCTGAATGGTAAAAGATGCACGACAAATAAAAGTAGTGATGGCCTCCAACTTGAACAGCTTTAAAGGGGGATTAACATTCACATTCAGAGAGGAAATGGCTGTATATTACCTCCAGTCTCATAGGCAGCATGCCTCTGTATATCAGTTGCTGTCATGCTGAAGAGCATGAGTGGGAGGGTCTTATGTTCTGCTTGTGGACCTCCCGAAGGCATCTGGTTGGCCAGTGAGTGAACAGACTGCTGGCCTAGAAAGGCTGTTGGTCTTATCCAGCAGGACTCTTCTTATATTGTCAATTACTCAAGCTAGAGGTGTGTACAAATGGCCTCTTGAAACTCTCCACCTTACTCGCGGGGGGAGAAATTTGGGAGACAATTTTACCAAATTTCTCCATAGTGAGGAAAAATTCTCAACAGTTTATCCCAGGTTGGGCTCCCCATTGGCATTGCTTGGAGCACAGCTTCTTTCCTTTTTCTTAAGGGTTTTTTTTTTGTGTGTGTGTGTGGGGGGTGTTCATGCTGCAACAGGAACAACTGGCTTGGCAGGCTGGTCCCCAGTATGCATCCATCGCAGTGTAGGTGGGGGCAGTGTTGTGTCTAGCTCCAGGGGTGAGGTGGAGTTAGTGGTCTGCCAAAATCAGTCTTCCAATTTCCTGAATTTTTCTCCCCCCCCGCCCCACCTCATGAAAGAGGCTCCCATTGTTGTGCTCCTTCAGGATGTTTTGTAATTCATTTTTTTGTGGTGTTTTTGAGTTGACCTAATCACAGCCAGCCTCCCGGGCTGACTGCATGTCCTGATTTGAAAAAGCCCCATGGGAGGAATTACCTCATGGTGCCTTCAACTGGGCTTTAATTGAAGTGTAGGAAGGTGAGGTGGGTTTCAGGCAGCCAGAGATATGATTGTACAATGTAAAACAGGACACTGTGTTTACTTCTCAGCCACCTCCTAAGTAACATAAGCCCAAGAAACCCAAATCCAACCCATGAGAATTTATCTGACATTTCTCCACCACTGAATTTATTTTTGAATATAATTTCTCTTCTATCCAAATGAATAAGAATGATCGGGGGGGGGGGGAGAATGTGGGAGACATTTTTGGCACAGCACTCACTCAGACACTTTGATTGACAATGGATACTTTCCTTTGCATCCTCCAACTGACTGCGGAACTCTGAAGGGCTACAGAGGAGGAGGTCTTTGGGGGTGAGGCACTGCAGGGAGTCCCACTAGGCTTTATTGCTGATGGCTTTCTGATTTGCTGCAAAAACATGGCTTTTCCATGGCATACTTGGGAAAATCTGTATGATCTGATTTTGTTGGATTCTTGTTGAGCTGCATTGTGTGTATGTGTGCGGGCCATTTTGATCAGATTGTACATGTTTTTTGGTGGATTTGTTAGTCACTTTGTCGATATATTTAAGGCAGATTTGTTTAAAGAGAGGGCAGAGCAATTCTACGTGCATCCAAGGAGCAATCCAACGTCGTAGCTCTCCAAACATCTGGCAGAACAGGAGAAGCAGGTGATCTTCACCTCTCCATCGTCCATTCAGCTTCTTTCTGGAGTCGTAGGGACATGGGCAGCAGTGGAAGTCTTTAGAATCCTGTAGATCCCTAGTTTCTCCCGCCCCAAGCCCTGCAGCTCATTTGCATCTGAAGTCAGAGCTCCAGCCTCAGATACATCTGGGCTAGGCATGAGGCCCAGGGGAAGCAGTCTGTACCATAGTGTTCACTGTCTGTTCTGGGTCACACTAAGCAAAGCTGGATCTACTCAGACGAGGTTGGACTTCGGAGCATGAACTCCATGAAGTGCTGTCTTGAGAATTCTCCCATAAAGAGCTGATGTTCCAGCCATGAAGCAAAGTCAACTGAGGCCTTAATAAGTCTGGCAGTGCCTGGTCTTTCAGTGGATCCATCCCTGCTGAATAAGGACCACAGTTCTTAAAGGGTCAGTTTCAGTAGTCTCATGCTTCTGCATGGCTGAGGAATGAGAAGCTTCCATTGCCATATTAGAGCAATACGACAGTGGAACCAATTCCCTAGGCAGGTGGTGGGCTCTTCCACACTGGAGGCATTCAAGACGAGGCTTGACAGCCATCTGTCAGGGATGCTCTGACTTGGATTCCTGCATTGAGCAGGGGGTTGGACTCAATGGCCTTGTGGGCCTCTTTCAACCCTACTATTCTATGATTCTATGAAGAGCTACAGGGGAGTCAGACATCCCATGGCTGAGCAGGTATAGAAGGGGATGCTGAAGACTTACCCTGAAGTGGAGTGACCTGTGACCTATCCGAATCTAAGTCCTCTCAGGGTAGTATGGAGCCTCAGAAACAGGGGACATGACAGGATGAGGAAGCCACTACAGTGCATTCTGCAGCAGCTGTATGGGGTAGGCTATGGAATATCCCCATTCAGATATCCCATCTTGTGATCGTAGGAATGTCCATGGCCTCAGAGGGAGAACACCATATCCTATGGTTCCTGGGATGCTCTCCAAGGGACCATAGGATTGCTCTCTAAATGTGGCAATTCCCCTAAGCCCATGAAGAAAGGAGTGTGGCCTTTGGGGAAAAGAAGGCCCCATGGTGTTTTGTCTATGGTAGATTTCTCAAATACTGGGCAATGGAGATGATGATTATGTCATTTATGTGCATGACACTTTCTAGGTTCAACAGGTGCCTGGCCCAAAGGGTCTTACAATCTTAAAAAAAAAAAAAAAGACAAAAGAGAAAGAATAGAGGAAGCAGCAAAATGGTTATTCTAGTTACAATATTTTAGATACAATTCTGATGGACAGATCTAACCATACAGGTAGTGGATACTTCTGCTTGGAAACTGTTTGCAGGCTGGGTTTTTCATCATTGCCAAGCATTTTTTTTTTAATGGCTTCTGAAGGCCTCCTTTTTGCAATAATGTCCCAAGTTCAGTGCAATTGTTGAAATGATGGCTACAGGGATGCTTGTGACACAATGAATTGTTGAGGGGGTCTTTACTTAAATTGCAGATCCAGGAGAAAATGGAGAGGGGGGGGAGATGATATTATTTAGTCCTGTCTATGGGCATAGTGCCCTACAGTGGACCATTAGCAAACAAGGCAGGTCCTTGCCCCAAAGAGCCTTCAATCTAAATGTAAATGTCTATATAAGCCCATCATGTGTTATCCATAGGTAGAATCTATGTATAGATAAGCTTGTGTATTCTGATGCAAACTGATGCGATCTGCAATCCCCTTGAGAATACTTGGAAAAATATGTGAGTGTTCCAGTGGCAAGCTCAAAAGGAACAGAAGACGCACACTTGCTCTCCCCAGCCAGTTCCTCCCCAGTCCCCATCCCTTTCCAAGCAAACCAACAGACACAAACCACCTTAATTTTGAGAAGAGGGAGAGGTAGCCAGTACAGGGTAGATTCACTAGAGACAGCAGAGGCCTTGCTGTCTTTTCCTTAACTGGACATGATCCCACTGGTGGCAGGGAGGACTGGCTAACTGCAGTGGTGTAGTGGCAAATTATGAACCGGAGATGCTCATCATGACCTCCCTCATAATCACGCCCCCAAGGAGAGTCCAAAACTACAGGCAGCTGCATTGATCCATATCAGCAACATAGTTCTACCAGTTTTCATCTCTGCTAGGAAGGAACAGACATTTTGTAAGTGGATCTAAACTGCCCATTTAAGACCAAGCCACCCCCAAATTCTTCAAATTGTAACAGGAATAGCTCATAATATCTTGTCACTGGGGAAATCCATCTGCCAGCTACTGTGCAGTTCAGCTCTGAGGGAACAGAGACCCGTAGCTCAGTAGCAGAGCACATGATTGGAATACAGAAGGTGGCTGGTTCAATCCCTGGCATCTCCAAGTATGGCTGGGAAAAACTCCTACCTGCTGAGACCCTGGGGAGCCATTGCCAGACAGTGTTGACAGTACTGGGCTAGGTGGACCAGTGTTGAGGCAGATTCCTGTGCTCCTGGGGAAGCCTGAGGGGGGAAGCAGATGACATCATCATCCCTGCTAATCAAAAAGTCCTGGTGCTTTGACCCGTGAGCCCTGACTCATCTACATTGCCAGCTACCCATAAAGCCAAGTCTCATTTTATTATTATTTGATTTATTACATTTATATCTTGCCTTGTTTTTCCTCTTGCAAGGAACCCAAGGCGGCTTACACGGTCCTCCTTCTTTACATTTTATCCTCACAACAACCCTGTGAGGTAGGTTAGGCTGAGAGTCAGTGACTGGCCCAAAGTCACCCAGTGAGCTTCATGGCCATGTGGGGACTAGAACCCGGATCTCCCAAGTCCCAGTCTGGCACTCTAACCACTACACCACACTGGCTCTATACAGCTAACTATCCAATGGGTGGGGCTAGAATATTTCTGCAGTGACCAAAGCACCATAGATAGACCCTCCCGCTCCTCCCCTTGCCTTGCCAAAGCTGTGACCCTGTCCCTGGCTAGGCGACACTAATATCTATCATCAAGTGCCCCCCAGTCAGTGAGTTTTCATCATCTGAGGTCCTGTGACATGTCCGAGCTCTTAGAGAGGTGAGGCTGGTGGGGATCTGAGACAGGGACTCCTTCTGGAATCCACTCCACAAGCAGCAGCATGATCTTCCTCCTTTTCTTTTTAATTCTCACAACCCTGTGAGGTAGGTTAGGCTGAGAGTCAGTGACTGGCCCAAAGTCACCCATGGAGCTCCATGGCCAAGTGGGGACTAGAACCCAGATCTCCTGAGTCCCAGTCCAAGACTCTAACCACTGCACCACAGTGGATCTTTTATTCAAAAGGGGCCTGATGATGAATATCCTGCTCCAGGCTGTGAGCACAGCCAAGTCATGGTGCAACCCCAAGCAGAGGTTTGGGGCCCAGCCAACAATCCAACATGAGCACGGGTTCAGACATAAGCAGGACCTTTCACACCACATAGGCTCAGATGTGGTTTCAGTAGTAAGCCGGAGTTCACTGAGGCTTTAAATAGGCTGCAGCTCAATCTAGGTGTCTGGCTCCACTGCTGCTGGGAAAAGCTTCCTGATTGGAAGGGCCATGCCCAATTCTAGAAACATTGGCTGGACTGTTGTTTCTGGGGAGGAGTCCTTGAGATCTCAGGACGATGGTAATGGTGCTGTCTCATCCAGTAGCCACTCACTCATCACCCAAAAGAGGACACTGATTTCCATGCAGCTTGCATGCACTAATTTACATGCATAGATACGTTTTAAGAAATAATTACTATAATGTTAACAGAAATGTTATTGATTCCTTACATTTATATACCACGCAATTAGGCATGGTGCCATAGTCTGAGGAGGTGGTGGAGTCTGGCAGACTCCCCACACACACACACATGACCTCCCAGGCCTTCTCGCCCGGCAGGCCGCAAAGAGGCCACTTGCCCACCCAGCAACAGATGGGAAGTCTTAAAGGGGCAATGACTCAACATTACAGGGGTAAAGGGCCCTTTATGCCTGTAATGTTGAGCCGCCACCACCCCTTCAAAGCAGCCATAGATGATGCAACATTAGATACGTGGAAGCAACCGAGTCACGATTTCTGCACACAGTGGGAGCTCGGTAAGGCGACGGACCGCCTCGCGACGCTTCTTGGGAGGTCGCGGAGCTGTCCTGCCGGTCACGCGGCATGGCTCACGCAGGCAGGCAGCGACAATGGCTCACGGATCACCCAAAGGAGGCGAGTCTGTCTATCCCTGCGCCCAATAGCTGAAGCTCTGTGGGGGGTCACAAACATTAATGCGATGTACATCATGCCATCGCGGGGAAGACTGCGGCCAGCTGACCTGTGTGCCTGCTCAGTCTGCTGTCCAAGTACCAGCTGTTGATAGGCAATTTCACCACCCTTGCTCTAAACCCTGGGACGTGAAGTGCTGAGGGTGAATCCCGCCCTCGTTCTGCCTCTCCTTTGGAGTGTATGACCTCAACCTTTATGTATTTTGAACTCTCACCTTGCAAATGAAGGCCGAGCAGCAGTAGACACAGGAGAAAGGAAGGAGTTGGGTAATGCAATGAATCTGTGTGTGTGAAGGAGCCATGATGCTGGCATGGAATGGAAATGGGGTATGAGCATTGTTCCTGGACTCCAGTCATTTCTAACTGCATTTTTGTAAGATGGTGACAGCATTGTTCTTAGATGCATCTGTTGTGCCCTCTCTGTGAATTTCCCAGAGGTGCCCAGCTTTAGGGGTGAACGAAAGTCACTTACCTTTTCTCGCAGCTTTTTCGCGGTGGGGGGGAGCGCTTCGCTGCTCCCCCCGCGAAGTTCAGGCCGGGGGGGGGAGGCTTCCCGCCTCGCCTGGCCGAAATTCAGGCCGGGGGGGGAGGCTTCCCGCCTCGCCCGGCCGAAATTCAGGCCGGGGAGGAGGCTTCCCGCCTCGCCCGGCCGCGAACACGAAAGTAAAAAAAAAAAAAAAAACACGTCCCCTGATAGGCTACGTGACGATTCACGTAGCCTATCACGGCTAGATCTGGAAAGTCAGCCGTGATAGGCTACGTGAATCGTCACGTAGCCTATCACGGGTGACTTAAAAAAAAAAAAAGCACGTACGCGAATGGCGGCCCCCATAGGGAGCCGCCATTCGCGTTCCTTATTTAGTTGCTGTAGTCTACGTCAATGTTTACGTAGACTACGGCGAAAATAAGGGCATCCGTACACACTTTTTTTTTTTTTTTAAGTCACCCGTGATAGGCTACGTGACGATTCACGTAGCCTATCATGGCTGACTTTGCAAATCTTGCCGTGATAGGCTACGTGAATCGTCACGTAGCCTATCAGGGGACTTTTTTTTTTTTAAAGAGCAAGACCGGCTGCCGCTCCCGCCTCGTTCGAACACCCGCCGAACTGCCGGCCGGACCAGCCGCCGGGAGGGACATTCAGGGAAGGTAAGTCCCGTCCCGGGGGGTCGGGGGGCGGGGGGGCGGAGGATTTCTCCCCGAAACTTGTTCGGGGGGCCGAAAACGTTGGCGCTCGGCCCCCCGAAGTTTCGGGGAGAAATTCTCCGCCATCCCTACCCAGCTTGATTATTGTCAATAGGAAGAATGGTGAGCTCATTGGTGTGACATTCCAACTAGGGATGTATGAATTTCCTCTGAGAATTCCTCTAGCCTTACCAAAGCTCTTTTCTCCTCAGATTTCTTTATGTATTTTCTTCTTATTAAAAATAATTCCCTGCCCTTCAAACACATTATCAGAACGACTTATCAGAAACACCATAAAATCTTCCCCGCCCGGAGAAGAAACTTCCAAATTGAGCTCCAGTTTTGCCTGAGGCAAAATATGGTAAGAGAACTTTCAACAAACAAACAAATACCTGTTTGAGAAATGAGTTGAGAAATTGAGAAATGTCACCCGTCTTGCAGAAACTCTTTCAGCTTCTCTTGAAAACCTTCGGACGTTCCTCCAGAAGAGTTCCAAAATCCATATCAGTGCAATACTTCCCTCACCCCCCAAAAGATGAAATCCAACATTTGCTTTGAATTTCACTTGAGGTGAAATTTCAGAGGCAATTGCCTTTCCAGCCTAACAATTCTCATGTTCTCACACGATCATGTTGGTTCAACAGCTCTCATCTGGAGTGGACAAGATAATAGGCTATTGAGTAAAGTAGATGTCTCTGAACCCTTTGCTAAAGCCATGACCTTTCCAAAGGCATAGCTCTCTATGAAAAATAAAATAAAATAAAATGTAGGTCAATATATACGCCATGCGTAAAGAAATTTGGTTGACCCAAAACTGAAAGGGTAATCCATCCTCACCTTTTAAAACAAGGTAGCTAACTATATAAATATGCTATCATATATCACAGTGCAATATTTCTCAGTCTCTTGCAACAAAATACTAGTCAATAAGCACTGTATGATAGATTCCAGACCTTGTTTGGTCTTAGCTCCCGTACTAATATTTGTAATGTTATATCCTGTGCCCAGGGGAGTAGTCTCCAAGAGTAGTCTTCAAGATGCACTACGGTAATCCAAACCGAATAATAAAATTGCTAGATAACCATGGCCAGATGACATGGCATTTTAAGCAGCTTAGGGTGTAATCCTATGCACAGTTGGACAGAAAAAGGCCTACATGGTTGGCTGGGGAATGCTAGGAGCTGTCGGACTTTTCCCCTCTACTCAGCACTGGTTAGGCCTCATCTGGAGTACTGTGTCCAGTTCTGGGCACCACACTTGAAGAAGGATGAAGACAAACTGGAGAGGGCTCAGAGGAGGGCAACAAAGATGACCAGGGGACTGGAAACAAAGCCCTATGGGGAGAGACTGAAAGAACTGGGCATGTTTAGCCTTGAGAAGAGAAGACCGAGGGGAGATAGGATAGCGCACTGAAATACTTGAAAGGTTGTCACAGAGAGGAAGGCCAGGATCTCTTCTCGATCATCCCAGAGTGCAGGACACGGAATAATGGGCTCAAGTGACAGGACGCCAGATTCTGGCTGAACATCAGGAAAAACTTCCCGGCTGTTAGAGCAATACGACAATGGAACCAATTCCCTAGGGAGGTGGTGGGCTCTCCCACACTGGAGGCATTCAAGACGAGGCTGGCTGGACAGCCACCTGTCAGGGATGCTCTGTCTGACTTGGATTCCTGCATTGAGCAGGGGGTTGGACTCGATGGCCTTGTAGGCCCCTTCCAACCCTATTGTTCTATGATTCTATGATTCTGTGTACATATGCAAATGATTGTGTCCTCACACTGCAATCCTATACATCTCTACTCATAAGTAAGTTCTATTCAGTTCATTAGGACTTACTCTCAGGTAAGTGTGTGTAGGATTGCAGCCATAAGGCTATCTCTCTCCCCCCCCCCCCCGTACTTAATTATAAGTGGTACGTTTTAGTTCAGAAGCAATTTGCACAAAAAGTATTAGGAATACATTGTACAATCTTTTTTTACCATCTTAAAAAGGAAGCATAGAATAGCTCTGGTTCCTGTCCCTGATTCTGTTCTTGCTCTCTTACCTGCCTGCCTACTTGATTCCAATTTGGCACTTGTCGTGGGAGCTTGAAACCTAGGTGTGGGTGAGAATTTCATTGGGTTTTTCTTCTTTTTAATGAGGATTTACTGAAATGTAGACATTTCTTCATAAGCGGGATAGAAGGAACTTGAGATTTAAAAAACAAACAACCCGTGTGTAGGAGAAAGCAGAGCTGACAGATTTGCCCATCCAAGCAGAGGACTTTGAGTTCTTTGTTGTTGCTGCTGCTGCTGTTGTTGTTGACTGTTTTATGAATACGGGAGAAAGTAAGAAACTCACAGGTTTCCCTGCTTGAATCTCCCCACCCTGCTGGCTATGAAGGTTCATCATCCTAGGCTCTATCATCTCCATGGTCCATTATCATAGCAGCTACATTATACAGCGCCACGCAAATTGGCAGAGCTCTGTAAATAAGTAAACATATCAAATAATAAGGTGTATTGGGAAGCCTAATCAGCAGTGGGTGGATTATATCAGTGATGACAGATGATTCATATGCTCCTCCTTTTTGCCAAAAGTTCATGTTTAAATAAAGACAATAGCCATGGATCAGAAAGCAGGTGGTACTCCTCCGAAGTTCTGATCTGGCCATATGCTAAATGCATTTGAAAACACACATACACACACACACGCCTCTGTGTGGTTTGGTTTGCCTTGGGATTATGTGATCCTTCTTTAGTTCTTTTGCTGATGAGCTATAACTCCATTATGTCTGTGTATGACAACACCAAAGAAGAAGAAAGACAACGACGACAAGCACACACGCCCAGACACACCAGAGCCGCAGGGTTCCGGGGGGCGGGGGGGAACTGTCTTGTGGTTTTCTTGAATACATGTTCTGCCATTTGCTCAAACCTAACAAAGATAAACTGGACCATCAGGGAATCAGGCAATTAACGTCTAAAGAGCTGGTGAGAGTTGGCCACCCATCCATGGCTGTAGCCAGGAAGGTATCAGCAGGTCTGGTCAATAAGCTCGTTTTAGATGACTAGGCCATATGCCAGATGAGAGAAGCTCTCAAAGTGGGAAAGCTCAGCTGTCTCCCTCCCCCTGATCAGGTTCTTCTCCCATTTTTTAAAACTTTGTTTATAGAATCATATAATTCGGGGGGGGGGGGAATGCCTTGTAAGCCATCTTGTCCACCTCCCGCTCGATGCATGAAATCCAAACCTAGAGAATCCCCAACAGATATCTATCAAGATTTTTCTTCAAGAGGACCTCCAGCAAATAAGAGCACATTTCCTCTCTAGGTAATTGGCTCCGTTGTTGAACTGCTATTACTGTTAAGAAGTTTTTTCCTGATATTCAGCTGAAATCTGCCCTTCTATAGTCTAAACCTCTTAAATCTAAGTCGTGTCCTCTGGGGCAGTAAAGAATGATTCTTTTCCTCCTTCTATGTGACAGCCCTTCTGGTATTTGAATAATGCTACCATGTCCCTCTCAGTCATCTCCTCTACTGGCTAAACATACCTTCAACCATTCCTCATAGGCTTGTTTTCCATACCTCTAACTGTCTTTATCATCCTCCTCCAGCAGCTTGCCTATATCATTCTTAAACTGTGGCAGTTAGCACTGGACACAGTACTCCAGATGAGACTGAGCTGGTGTGGACTATTGCTGAATAAAATGGAACCCTTTGCTTCGTGTGTGACTTGGAAACTATGGTTCTGTTAATGCAGCTCAAAATTGCATTAGCCTTTTTTGCAGCCACATCACACTACTGATTCATATATGTTCAGCTTTTGGCTTCTATCACGAGATCTTTTTCACATGCACTACTGCCAAGCAAGAACTTATCTCCACTGCATTTATCGCTGTTGTATTTCAGCCCATGTTTCCATTCTATCAAGCTCATTTTGCATTTTGTTTCTGCCTTTCTGAGGTGTTAGGTATCCCTCCCAGTTATGCATTAACTGCAAATTGGATAAGGATTCACTCCACTCCTTCATCTGAATCACTGATTTAAAAAAAACGTTGAAGTGTACCAAATCCAGCACAATGCTGCCATGTCTGCAGAAATGCAGCTATTTGCTCCCCAACACCCCTTCCTTAATAGTGCTTAATCTCTAGGAAAAAGAAGAGCCATCAAGTCTTCTAGAACCCAGGGTCATCCTATGAAGCTGATAGGTGGGAGATTCAGGACAGTTAAAAGGAAGGACTTCTTCACACAGCACACACTCAAACTATGGAATTTGCTACCACAGGATGTAGTGATGGCCACCAAGTTGGATGGCTTTAAAAGGCGGTTAGACAAATTCCTGGAGGAGAAGGCTATCAATGGCTACCAGTCCTGATGGGTCTGTGCTGGTTTCCAGTACCAGAGGCAGTGAGCCTATGTACACCAGTTGCTGAGGAACATGGGTGGGAGGGTGCTGTTGCACTCGTGTCCTGCTTGTGGGTTTCCCGTAGGCAGCTGGTTGGCCACTGTGTGAACAGAAGGCTGGACTAGATGGACCCTTGGTCTGATCCAGCATGGGTCTTCTGATGTTCCTAGGTTCTTATCTACACGCACCTCATGTCATATCAATATGATCCCATCATGGTGATGCTATATCCCCCTTGCATATTTATACCTTATAGTGCTCACAGTGACATCCGTTGTAGTATTTTGGATAATATGGAATAAAAAGTGGGAAGTAACACTACAAGAGTACATAATACATAATGTGACCCAACATCAATACTGATAAAAAGCGCTAGTGTAAATCTAGCCTTTGGCAATGGCACCTGGTTCTTGACCACCTGGCAGGGGTCTTGATAGCAACAGGATTGGCAGGGGTGACATAGGGCCCTTCTGAACCCCTGAAGTCTTGGCAGGTGTCTAATCACGCCCATCTGAGATACTGGCCATGCCTCAGCCTCTATTCACCTGTAAGACGTAAGAAGAATCTTCAATGTCCTTTAATAAATATGGAGGTAGAATAGGGCCGCGGTGGCTTAGTGGTTAAGATGCTGAACTGCAGACTGGAAGGTCAGCAGGTCAGCAGTTCGAGACCCGAGTGCTGCGTGACGGAGTGAGCTCCTGTCTTCAGTCCCAGCTTCTGCCAACCTAGCAGTTCGAAAGCAAGAATTGCAAGTAGATACATAGGTACCGCCTCGGTGGGAAAGGTAACAGTGTTCCGTGCACCTCGGTGTTCAGTCATGCCGGCCACATGACCACGGAAATGTCTTCGGACAGCGCTGGCTCTTCAGCTTAGAAACGGGGATGAGCACCACACCCTAGAGTCAGACACGACTGGTTGGGGACACCTTTTTAGAATGGGAGAATCTCCTTCTCCAGGTAATATCCTCATGAAATCTTTTCTCTCTCTCTCAATCTCTCTCTCTCTCTCTCTCTCTCTCTCTCTCTCTCTCTCATGTAACTGTAGCTGGGTCATGTATTTTCACTGGGAGAGAGATGTCACAATAGATTTGATCTATACTGTACAGATTTTGTAGTCAGCCCTATACATTATAGATTTGAAACTCCTCACCTAATATATTCTTGGAAGATCTGGGGGAGAGAGGGAAGCATGCATATTTATACCCTCAAAATATACGATGGGCTTGCAGCAACATGACGGACTTTTTTTTAAGGTTTGTAAGGGGATTATGAGTTATTTTGTATTTCTTTGCAACCATAAACATCTTGGCAAGATATAAATGTCAGCAAGAACCAGAGAAACAGATGAAACACTCCAAAGGGTAATAAATACTTGATACTTGAAAGGCTAGAGGAATTTCTCAGGAAGACTGAGTTCTGGGCTGCTGCTAATATTAGAGATGAACTATAACTGCTTGAAGGGCATGTTGTTTTAAAAACATTTTTGGCAGTGCTGGATAATCCCAGCCATTTTGGCATCACCCCCATCCAAAATGTCTTCAATGTTCACTTCTTCATTTGCATTCCCCTAGCTCTTGCTTGCCCTCACTTGCCTTGAGTCAACCCTCCCCAACCTGATGCCTTTCAGATGATGTGGACTACAACACCCATGAGCCCAAACTGGCATGGCCAATGGTCAGTGATAATGGGAGTTATAGTCAAAGACACCTGGAGTGTACCTGGTTCAGGAAGGCTGTCCTGAAGTATGCTGTCCCTGAGCTAATTCTGATTGGTTAAGTAGCATTATAACATTATCCTGTTTGTTGCATGGTTCCTGCTTTGGTGACAGAACACCTATGTGAATAATCCAGGCAGGAGAAAGACACTGAGGCTAGGAGGAAGAATGGTGCCAAAGATGGTCTGGGGCGGGTGAGGGGGGGAGTAGGCCATCCAAATTGCTTGTTTCTACCCCAAATTGAAATTAGAGAACATTCAGGGCAGTTCTAGCAAATATTAGCTGTTATAGCTATGTAGGACTTCCAAGCCCAGATATTAGTTTGATATCTCAGAATATCAGAGATGCTTGGAAATACAGTACAGGGAAGGACTGTGGGTTTCATGTCCCGGTTGTAAGTTTCCTGGTGGCATCTTTCTAGCCATGGTTGGGCAATGAATGCTGGACTAGATGGATCCTTTCTCTGATCCTGAAGGCCTTCTTATATCCTTATTGGTAACTGCTTGGTAGACATGGTAGGCGCCCTAGCTTCACCAGTTTCATTCTCTATTATGCATCCATGGAAACGCTTGGATGTGTGCATATGTGTGTGTGTGTGTGTGTGTTTTAAACATGTTCTATTTATTATCACCCAGATGTTCTTAAATCATCTTTCTTTCTTTCTTTCTTTCTTTCTTTCTTTCTTTCTTTCTTTCTTTCTACTAACTGAAGCTATGGTGGAGAACATCACTCAATAGTCACAAAGCTGTCAAGTACTACTTGCCCATAACCTAAATTTACGCAGGCCTTTCCAGAACAAATTAATTATGTCTTGTTTCAGCGTGCATGTCGAGCTGCCTCTGCCTTCCTTCGTTTTTCGTACAAGTATTAGTGACCTCGGCCACCTCTTTTCTGGAACATGTAGATCTGTGTGCCAGCTTTCCAATCGATAGAAGCTTCATTATCCTTTTTGAGGGAAAGGAAATGGTCATTTGTGTTTATGCACATTGGTGTTGTGTAAACACCCCACCCCCCACCCCTCGTACAACATTTCACCCATTGAACTGGAATTCTTTTCATTTTCCCTCAACATTCCTCCTAGGGTATTGATTGAACAAGGTTTTCCACATCTTCCTTGTATTTTGCTTGTAGCAAAACCCAGCAGTGACATTGATCTTCTCAAAACCTTGGAGTGTTTGTTTGTTTAAGAGGTTTGGTTTATTTATTATTTATTTATTAGATTTATTTATCGCCCATCTGGCTGGTCACCCAGTCACTCTGGGCGATGTACAAGTATGTAATAAAACAGTTTAAAACAATAAAATTGTACAATAAAAACGTCATTTTCTAAAAATACCCTAACCCACCCCAAATGGTTCTTCTGTCCATGTTACAGAATTGTGAGGTTGTTTTTTGTTTGTTTGTTTTTAAGGGACAGTCTTATTTCAGTTATGGACACATGCATGTTTGAGGTAGCCATTGGCAACACACCTGTACTGAGGCTGCTCCTGTGTCAGTGGACTCTGGGCAGGCTTAACTTGGTGACAAGTGGTGGCTGGGTGGTGATGGCATCAGAACCTTGGTCTGCATTGGGAGGTGGCCATTTTTATTTCCCACAGTGCCCTAGAGCACAATTACTTTGTTGGGGTCATTGTGAGA
The DNA here is from genome assembly GCF_057233095.1 of Heloderma suspectum. Classification (NCBI taxonomy): domain Eukaryota; kingdom Metazoa; phylum Chordata; class Lepidosauria; order Squamata; family Helodermatidae; genus Heloderma; species Heloderma suspectum. The sequence goes on from NC_139469.1 coordinate 29,271,084, forward strand.
AATTTAAATAGTGGCGTCTAGTACTGATTGGAGCACTAACTTCAAAGGGGTCTGAGTACGCATCAGCAATGGGCCCTGCTGATGCACTGAGACACAGGCAGCTGCCTTAGGGTGCTGTGTGCAATGCCTGAATGCATGGAAGTGTCATATAGTGACTCAGATCTTTGGTCCATCTAACCAAGTACAGTCTATTCTAACTGGCCATGGTTCTCCAAGTTCTCAGATGGACTGAGATACTTTAACTCAAGATGCCAGTGGCTGAAGCTAGAACCTTGCACATGCTTAGCATGTGCTGTTTTACTATGCTATGGCCCCTCCCACTATCATGTGTCATGTGTAGGCTGCTGATTCTCCATTGGGTATGAGTGGCACCACCGTTTAGGGTTGCTCTTTCCAATGAGATATTAGTTTGTGAATGTTTCTCACACAGTTATGAACTCATGCCATTTGTATACAAAGGTTGTATTAATCTGGGATTTTTAAAATGCTTGATATTTTTGAAGCAGGAAGTGGGTTAAGTGTTGATGAACCATCCTATTCTAAAATATGACAGAGTTGCAGTCTTCCATATGTTTGGGGTGTCCTCCTCCAGATGTTCAGATTCTGGTGTGTTAGATTTCCCAGCTGTAACTCTTTAATATTCACTAGTTTCTATGCTGAAGTTGAAGCTACCAGCAGGAGGGGTGGAAATAATCACCACCACCCCACACATGCACACATAAACAGATTCTGTAATATTGACTCCTTGCCCCCATTCTATCTGGTGTCATGGTTTCCCCTGCTTGCCAGTTTTTCACTCTCTGCTGGGATAGTCATAGCTATGATCCCAGCTTATCTCATAACACCCAATGAACACAGTGGCATCACAATGCTACATCACCATCAGAGTTGGCTTCAGGATGATGTCACTCAGTAAGTGAGTGAGGGTGTCATCATCACAGCCAACTCTGGTTATGAAGCTCTGTGAGCTCATCCTGATAGCCGCATGTTGCTGGATACGGTGGGGTCCTAGATGTGACTAATCCAGTGGGGATGGAAAAGAAGCCAGTAGGGGAAACAATTGCACAGAAAGAATGGGAGGAGTGATACTGCAGAACCAAAGTGGGGAGTTTTTTGGTGGGTTCATGCCACCCAAATGCCTCGCTTTTGCAAAGGTGCTGAAAAATCTTCCAAAAGGTGAAACCTGTTTTGGTATTGTTAAAATATTCCAGGGGGAAAAAAGGGTGGGGAGTGAGCATGAGGTTTCATCTCAATGCAAATTACAAACAATGATGTGTTGAACTAGCCTGAGAAATTTTGCTCATCTAACTGAAAATGAAGCTGCTTTTAACATTCATTTTAGCTCAGAATTCTTTGAATGTTCAGCCCATTTAGCAGCTCCCAAATGCACCTCAACAATTCACAATTCAATTTGCAAGGCGAGCAGTGCAGGAAAAGATCATGCCCAAGTTAGTGATTTGTTATATTAAATTCCTGCTCTTCCTGAAAGGAGCACATGCATGTGCTTCTCAGGTCATTTTTGTCCAGAAACAGGCCTGTTTAGGGAACTACGGGTTATTTTCCAATCGTTGTGGGGAAAAATGCTTGTTACAACTTTAAGGATCTCAAGATAGGAAGCAGCTATTTATTTATATCACAGCCACTGCAAAAGTGTGTCATTGGTTGTTTAGTATGTCCCCTGATAGGTTGATCTCTATTCTGCGTCATTTTGACAAGCCAACATGCTGCTAAACCCTGTTCAGATGATGCAAAGACCCAATTACAGAAACTACAAAGACAGGCAAGAGTAAGCAAAGGGGAAAACCCATATAAAAGGATTAGAGATCAAAAATAGAATGATTTAACTGAAGCTACGTTAAGATACATAAGGCAAGGAAACATGAAAGCCACTGGAGCCTGAAGAACAAAGCTTGCTAACGATTCTGTAAATGAGGTGTGCCTGTGTGTGTGTACACACACATAAACAAAGTAAAACCAACATCCTCCTCTTTCTGGCTGGAAATACAACAATATATAAATAGTAATAGATGGAATATTTCAGACTTCCCCAACTTGGTGCCCTCCAGATGTTTAAGACTAGAAGTCTCAAGATTCCTCACCATTGGCTATGCTGGCTCAGGCGGATGGGTCTCAAAGTCCAAAATATCTGGATGGCACCAGGTGGAGGAAAGCTGGAATATTTGAATGATGATCTTTGTTTCCTTCCAGGCTTACAAATATATTTTAGTCTGTTTCATGTCTAGAGCTGAGGAAAAATAGCCTCCAGATATTCTCCACCCTATTTGAAGGCAGCACAACTGGGGGAACAGGTTTGCTGGGTTATCTCCAGGGGAGGAGAAATATTCCACCAGTTTCTTTGGAGGGGGTGGTGCCTCTTAGCAATCCCAGCAGCATGGCTTCTCTTTTTTCCTAAGATAGTGTTTCTTTGCTTCTGCTGCAGCAAGCAGCAACAACTGTTTTGGCAGCCTGGTCACCATTTTGTATTTCCCACAATTCCCCCGACTGAGATTCATTCTGGGTCATTCTGTTCATTTGTGTGTGTTGAGGATGGTGCCTGCCACACACAAATTAGTTGCAGAGAACATTAAGAGAATATAAATGGCTATCTTTTGTTGTTGGGGGGGTCTCAGAATTCTCTTCTGATACATTTTGGCTCAGCTCTAGATTCAACATTGGATTGGGATCGTAGCTACAGAAGCCTACCACTGCTTGTACAGCCCCCTCCTCTGTTGCTAAGAAAAGAAAAGACCTTTGGTATGGTATAGACCTTGCTTCTGAGCCCCTTTTTCTGATGCAGTGCCCAAACCAGGTCTCATAGGGTGGCTCCAGACTGTTTTAGTCACACTTTAGTCCTATTAAAATTAGTCCTATTAAAATTAACATTAGTCATGATTAACTTAAGCTTCATTGGGATACATGGCTTAACAACACTACAAGTGAAAAGGATCTTGGAATTGTTGTAGATCTCAAGCTGAATACGAGCCAACAATGTGATGTGGCTGCAAAAAAGGCAAATGCTATTTTGGGCTGCATTAATAGAAACATAGCTTCCAAATCCCGGGAAGTACTAGTTCCCCTCTACTCAGCACTCGTTAGGTGCTGTTAGAGCAATATGACTGCTCTAGAGCAATATGACAATGGAACCAATGACCTAGGGAGCTGGTGGGCTCTCCCACACTGGAGACATTCAAGATGAGGCTGGATAGCCATCTGTCAGGGATGCTCTGACTTGGATTCCTGCATTGACCAGGGGGTTGGACTTGATGGTCTTATAGGCCCCTTCCAACCCTACTATTCTATGATTCTATAACTCAGTCAGGAGCATTGCTCTTACATAGTTAGGGATACCAGAACAAGCTGCCCAAGCTATATTTTAGTACTGGAACTCATTCAGCTTCCCTTGAAATTCCTTGGATGTCTGGCTGAGCAGGGATGTTCAGATGTGTGCTTTCTGTGAACTTTAGGTGAGATCCATAAATTCAGGTTGCACTCAGAAGCTCTTCGAGCATCACAAGAAAAGTGGTGGAAATCAAGTGGAAGTCACTGCTGGTTCTGAATAAATCCGTGCTCTGTTCACTACTCTGGAAGAAGAATCATCTTACTGCTCTCATAATAGAATGGCTAATTCAGATAAATAATTATTCAAGGCTTTCCCAAGAGTAGCTCTTTGGAATACTGCCTGCCTGGAAATATGTCCATTTTAAAGTCATAGCCCAGCACTGTGGATCCCCCCACCCCGTTTTGGAAGAAAGATGTGAGTTGGGTAAACTACGATCACAAATTTATTTAACTTATTACAACAAGTTCGGCAACATGACCAACTAATGGTGTGGGGATTCAAAGGAGGGAAGGGTTGGCTTTCAACCTCCTCCTCAGCTTATGCAAGCCAAGTTCTTCCTCAGATGTAAGCAATGTATCTCTGCTCCAGCCTGGCCAGTCACCTTCTGGACAAGGGAGGCCCTCTTGACTCACAAACCTTTTGAGTCCTGTGACTTATTGCTCTCAGCTGGCCTACAGGTGGTTCCTTTCCTCATCTCTGGGTCATACGGCCCTTAAACTCAAGTCTAGGGAATCAGTTTTCACCATAACGGTTCATCTGGGCACTCATCAATGAGTGAAGTTCTAATTTCTCATCAGTCCTGTATAGAATCAGTGCAGAGTAGATTAAAAACCCTACAACTCATAAGCAATAAGTGTTGCAGGTTTTTTTAAAAAAATCCTATTCAGCCCCCATAGTTGATTGGTCTCACTTATACTGAATCCCATAGGGTGGGTGCTGAGCAGAATGGGAAGATGAGGCTGTGCTGGCTTATGGCAGAGTACATAGTCTTCACCTTTGTCAACTTGTTGTATGTGGAAGAACATCCATCCTCATGTATATCCCCACATGATATACATGAGGATATATATCATGTATATATGATATATATCCCCACCTCCTTTTCCAGACCGAGAAGCAGGCTTGGGTGAGGAAGCCCCATTCTTTCTGTTTCTAGACTATGCACAAGCTGGCTGCAGATGTTATAATTTGTGCAGAAGTCACAACTTGTCATTCATGTTTTTGACCTAGCTCATCTCTGTACAGAAGCCCACACTCCGAGACGTACCATTCTGTCTCTTGCTGCTACTGCTAAACAGTAGTCCTATCTCAATCACGTGGAGGGAACCAGTAGAACCACATATTCTCACCTTTCCTCTACTGCTGTGTCTAGCATGGGCTCCACTAAGGCTGCTCATGCATTGGGGTAGGGTCTGAAGGTGGGAAGTCTGTGGAGCGTATGTAAGCTGTCCCCATAAGTTGAAACCCTAAGCATGCAGGGTTCCAGCTCATGGGGAAACCCATGTGCATTCTGCAGGCTTCAGACCACTGTGTGGAGAGTCTGTGGGAGGGGCCAGCATGGCAGTAAGTCTACATGGCCCTGTTGTCTCACTCCACATGTGAGACTGTGTGGAGAGAGGATGCTTGAATAGGACTATCATGTACAAGCTAATGCAAGTCTGGATCAAGCTGAATGCAACCTGCTAGCCTTCTGTTCTGGACGATCAGGTGTCTGAGACCCAGTCAGGTAACAAAACCAAGATGATTATAGAGCCCCCAGAGGTTCACTACACATGGCTGGTCAACCATATTTGCCTTGCTGATTCCAGAGTAGTTCTGTCATAGGAATATATAGGAACCTGCAGTAGACTGGGGATGTACGGGTTTTGTTACATCTGTTCCATTTGTGTCTTCTGGATTGTCAGGTGTCTTTTATTCCATTGTCTGCCCATTGCTGGAATCAGATTTTTAATGCACACGGATTTCGTTCCACTTGTGCAAATGTGTGATTGTGTCAATGCACGCTTGTGCTAATGCACATTAGGGCATGTGCAAATTTGTGCAAATCCCCCCACAAAGTTTTTTAAAAATGGGCTGACTGCAAGCCCATAGAATCCATGTGACTCTGAAAAAAGCTGATCCACTGCAGAATCCATAGGTCAGATTATAGAGATCTGAACTCATGTGAATGAATTGTGGATTTCTCCACACATCCCTGCCATAGACTGAATCAGATGGCTGGTCCATCTAGTGCCATATTAGGGATGGCACAGGCACCCGATTCAGTCCGGGAATCTGGTGGAACCACCCCTGCCTGCACCCCCGAGCCCTGCTCGCCAACCCCCCGCCCCTGCTCACCCCTTGCCCACGCTCAGCGAATGGCCTGCGCTCACCCTGGTGGCCTCTTCAAGCTTTGCAGTCACCATTTTTTGAGAAATAAAATGGCGATCACAAAAATTTGCATATCTGTGCATGTGCGAAAACGCACGTTTTGTGAATGTGCATATTCGCGTATGTATGAAAATGCGCATGTTAAAAAATACACATTTTTGCACACTCACAAATATGCACCTTCACAAATTGTGCATTTCACACATGAGAATACACGCATTTGCGAAATGCACATTTCCATGCATACAAAGACGTGCACATTTTTGGAATCGCCATTTTGTTTTTTTGAAAAAACAGCAATCGCGGAGCTCGGTGAGGCTGCCGAGGTGAGTGTGGGCTGCTTGCTGAGTGTGGGAGGAGCTCAAATGTGGTCCGGGGACCGGTGAGCAGAGGCAGGGCCTGGATGGGTGTGCAACGAACCTGGATGGGGGTGAGTTTGCATATTCCTCATTCAAACACTGACTGGCAGTGGCTCTCTAGGTTTTCAGACAGTGCTTTTTCTCAGCCCTACTGGGAGATGCCAGAGGTTGAACCTGGGATGTTCTATATATAAAGCACATGCTCTACCACTGACCTATGACCCCCTCCTGCAGTCCTGAGTGCGTGTGTTCAATTTTGTGAAGGAGTATGTGTGCACACTTGGAATGTATGAGAAATTAATTTCAATTTGTTTTTTATCAGAATTCACCTGGTTCAAACCTCCCAGAACTGAACATGGACCCAAACACAATCTGCGATCGCAGACTATACATTTCTGAGCTTACGATGTGCAGAACAAAGCAAAAACAGCATGCATTTGAAAAATGCATGTGAAAAATGTGTACAGTGAAAAATGCACACAAAAATGCTTCAATCAGTGGGATATAATGTGCACATGCAAAATGTGTACTATGAAAAATGCACAGAAAGATGCTTTAATCAGTGGGATAATAATATGTACACTTTAAACAGGGGCACAATTGATGCATACATCTGAGGAAATGCACATGATAATATGCACAATTTTCTTGTGTGAACAGAAAATAACCCCCAAAGCTTTTAATTTGATATGGACACAAGTTTGGAATGAGCTTCCAGGAAGAATTCAGAGAACCTTGACACGCTCATGTTTTGCTGATTCACACATCCCCAGTGCATGCACCTATCCACTCGCTTACAATCAGATGTCTCAGCATATGACTCACTTTTAACTGCTAATTCAGTTCACGGAGCTGAAACAGTCAAAAGTTGTGGTCTTGCACAGCCAGCCATTGTCCCGGCTCTGAGGCTCTTCTCTGTGCAACCACTGCAGCGTTCTTTAAGGCCTTGGAGGGATACAAAGCAAGACAGATGGTTTCCCACACATTTTCCCCTCCAGCTCTTTCATCTTTCATCTAACTATTAATTCATCTGTTTGGATGGATACATTCACGCAAGGAACCAAGATGAATAATAATGAGATTTTTAATAACTCCCTGCATTTGCATTCCTAGTAACTCTTTACATGGTTCTAGCTGATTAAAATGAATCATTTACATAATTAACATATGGTTATAGTGTTGGCTTTAATATGCTGATTATCTCACTTCTGTTGTCTAGAGTCAATTGGATTCAAACTGTAACAATTGTTTGAAGTGAGAATAGTTTATTCCTGCGAGGGTTGCCAGATATTTGCCCAAGGGCCTGATTAGAACCAGCACAACTGTCCAAGAACTTCCTCAAGTGTTATGCATAAAAGGGACATGTGTGTGTCAGAGCAAATCTGATCTCCTTGGGCAAGGCTTTAAAAACAGCTTTGTACACTGGGCACGATTTAAACCCTTTTAACCACCAGTAGCATGCCTTATTGCCGTAGGTATTATTTTTCTCCCTCAGTAAATTGCATACCAGACTGTTGCTCAACCCTAAACAACGCAACAATACATCATTCACCTTACTTCCAATGTTTAGAGGAAAGTGCCGATCCCTATGTAGCCAAAAGAACACCATCCATGCACAAGAGGAAAGCATAAGACACAGGGGAACGGATCTCTCTCTCTCTCTCTCTCTCTCACTCACTCTCATCTATATCTATATATGGCAGGGATGGGTGACTTGTGGCCATCTAGATGTTTTGATCTACACATCTCATTACCCCTCAGCATTGGCTATGCTGGCTAGGGCAGATCGGAATTGTAGGTCAAAACAATTGGAGGGCCCACCCCTGCTTGGGGGGGGAGGACAAGAAGGGGAATCCCCCAAACAGCCTGCTGGGTGAGGAGGGGAGGAGACTGGAGAGGCCAGGATATGAGCTATCTCGAAGTCTCCCCAGTCTACCCCCCCCCAGGATGTCCCAGCTAGACAGGCAAAAAAGCCCATCTAGCAAAAATGCAGAGCTGCAGGAGCAGGGAGGCAATGAGCACTTCTGCTGCTCCTCCCACTCAGCACTGGATGCTTGTAAGCCTCTGCATTCACAGACTGATGAGCATCGAGGGCGAAAACAATAGGATTGTGCCCTAAATATACCAGGAATAATTAGTGTACATAATGTTCAGCCATGTGACATACACAACAGCAGAGGTGAATTTGCAACTGAGGGAGCTAAGTGTCATGACTCAAAATGGGGTTTGATGCTGTGCCCAAACATTAGCCAGCTGAGTGAATCAGGAGGCAGAAAATCTTATGCTATGCAGTGGGGGATGATAGCTAGAGAGCATGGGGTTATTTCCTCTGCCTCCTGATTCAATCTGAGAGGCAGAAAAAGAAAGGCAAATCTCATGCTGCTCAACAGGAAATGATGCTCCCATGCTTATGCTCCCATGGATTTCAGAAAAGCTTATCCTATGTGTAGTGTAGGGATGGGAGGATCTGTCAAGTCTGTTCCACGCCAGTTCCATGTGTTGTTTTTGTTTTACAGATTTTTAAAAATGGATTTTTGAGCACATTTTTCAAATTGACACATTAATGGCTGCATTAATGGCTGTGTGACCCCATTGACTAAAGTGTGTATGCAGTGTTTTCTGTGCATTGCTTTTCAAATTTTTTGATTTTTTTTTGTGCATTTTGTCAAACACAACTTTCGCAGAATACATCACAAGCCTGGAAATGTTTTGCATTTGGTTGTCAGAGGTGTGAATTGAGTAAAGCTGTATAACAACAACAACAACAACACAACAGATTTTTCACCTATCTCTAGTCAAGTGACTCCTTCCCAAAGCTGGCTACTTCATTTCCCTTTTCAGAGAAATCTCAGTGTTTTTACTTGGACAAAACACAAAACATGCACAAAACATGCACAAAAAATAAAGGGGAATGCCAACAGCATAGCAGGCACTATTTGCATCCCTTTTTGATTCGCTGTTTTAGCCTACATAAATATTTACATAGACTATTACGGCAAATCAAAAGGGGACGCAAATAGCGCCCGCTACGCTATTTGCGTTCCTCTTTATTTTCGCCGTCATAGTCTACGTAAATATTTACGTAGACTAAGACGGCGGAAAATAAGGAACGCAAATGGCGGCGGCCGTAGCCGCTGCCATTTGCATACGCGGGTGTTTTTTTTTTTTTAACCCAGCCATGATGGGCTACGTAAGTCTTTACATAGCCTATCACGTCTCTGTAAAAAAATAATAAAAAACCCCTCCAGACTACAAATGGCGGCAGCGGCAGCCAGTCGGAAGACCAGCTGCCGGAGCCGCCACCGCCCAGAACATCCACCCCAGGTAAGTCTCATCCCGGGGGTGATCCGCGGGGGGGCAGGGGGGTGTCAGGCCATTCCGCCACAGATTTCGGGGGGCCGAATGCACTGGCATTCGGCCTCACCAAGATCCGTGGCGGAATTCTCTGACATCCCTACTTACCATATTCGTGGAAAACGTGGCTTGCAATGTTGGAAAGCTTCCAATCAGTCCATTAGACCTTGCAAGTCTTAGGAGAGATCTGTAAGATTGTGGGCCTGTTCAGATCTCATGCTAAGCCATGGTGGTTGGGCAATTTGCAGTAGCCACGGTGGCTTAGCATGTTGTGGCAGGGAGAAAACCATGTTCTGTGTGGTTATTAAGCTACCCCGGGTAACCACCCCTTGCAAAAGGGTTAAGGGGCACTGGGGTAGGATTTGTTCTTAGATCTCATAGAATCATAGGGTTGGAAGGGGCCTACAAGACCATTGAGTCCAACCCCTTACTCAATGCAGGAAGCCTGATTCCCACGCAGTCTCCCATCCACGTACTAAACAGAGCTGACCCTGCTTAGCTGACAAGATCAGACGAGATCAGGCGCATCCAGCCCTTGGCTTAACATTATGTGTGGCGGGCTGCTCAGTGGCTTAAATGGGCTCCAGTGGACCTCCAGGCCATGACCATAGAGTCCGCCGGCTACAGCATCCACCGCTTTGAGTGGGGCGATGCTCTAGTTGCTGCACACTTTCTCGATGGTCGCACAGCCATTTGGGATGATGGAGCAGTTGCCAGGAACCTGTTCGCTCCATGGAGGATGTCGGAATTCACCCTAATCACTTCGTTACGTTTGCCCGGTAACTACAGAGAGTGGGGTACTGGAAAGACATGGTGCTGTGTGGTTTCGAGTTGTCTGATGGACCCACATGTAATGGTTCTGCTCCCTCCCCCCATAGTAGTTTTTCTAACCACCCTCCTCCTGTGTGCATGTGAATAGGCCCAGTCTTTCTCTCTCTCTCTCTCTCTCTCTCTCTCTGTCTCTCTGTGTGCACGTGCATGCGTGCGTGCATGCGTGTGTATAAATACACACATGCACACACACACACACACACACACATATATTTAGTATTTGAGCACATGCAAACATAGATTAATATTTGAATGAAATTTGTGGTAATTGCCTTCCTGTTGTACACAATTAAGCCTGCTGTAGACATGATTAATTGGAACAGGCCTCGACATTTATCCATAAATGCCTTGAGGTCATGAAGAGATGGGAAAAAAGGGTTGGAAACCATGTTAGTGTATGGAATACTAATACATTTTTGACCCCCAAATTAGAATAATGATATTTCTGCATCAATGACAGATAATTGATTTTGTACTAGAGGCTCACACCTTGCATCTTCATATGTACTGTTGAGGGAACCCACTCCTCCTCAGTTTTCATATAGTGCCTATTTTACAAGGATAAGCTATTCTTTAAATGTGAACAACTTTATTCTAGGAAGACGGGCATTCAAAGTTTATGATAGTTCACATTGCAGCAGGGACTGTCAGAGAGAAGCAAGTAGAATGCACCAGTTAAACAGAATTCAAAGGAAGCATGTAGGAAAACGGCTGTGTGAACTCACCCAAGTCCGCCCTGCACCCCGCTCGCTGGATCCCCCACTGCCGGACGTGGCTTGCGCTGGGACATGGGCCGGCTGGTGGTTCACAGAAGCCCGGCAAGCACTGTCATGCCACCACTGAGAGAAACTATGTCCCTCTCAGCTGAGCACCTAGCAGAGAGGGGCAGTTGCTTTCGGCGGTGGAAGTGCTGATTCCTTCCCCCTTGGCCCCTTCCCATCCTGCCGCCATCACAAGCAACTGCATCCCTCTCTGCTGAGCACAGGTAGGGAGGGACATAGTTGCTCTCGGCATTGGTGGCAACAGCAGGATGGGAACTGAGAGGGATCTCAGCTCCCGTCCTGTACCTGCTGCTGCCGAGAGCAACACTCGGGTAAGGAGCGGGGGCCGCTGCACTTGCCCGACTCGGCATGCACTGAGTCAGGCAAGAGGAGGGGGGCACGGACTGCCATAAAGGGGGCCAAACTGGCAGGAACCTACTAAGCTCGGGCTCCTAAATGGATGCTTGCGACACCCCCATGTAGGAACATGTATTTATTATTTATTGCATTTCTATCCTGCCTTTTTTTCCTCTTGCAAGGAACCCAAGGTGGCTTACATTATCCTCCTCCTCTCCATTTTATCCTCACAACAACAACCCTGTGAGGTAGGTTGGTCTGAGAGTCTGTGACTGGCCCAAAGTCACCCAGTGAGCTTCCATGGCTGAGTGAGGACTAGAACCCGGATCTCCCGGCTCCCAGCCCAACACTCTAGCCACTACACCACACTGGCTCTCAGTTTCATCTATGGGACTCATCCCCTAATATTGTCCCTTTATTTCATTGAGTCTATCTATCTAAATCATCCTTATCCCAAACTGCTTTGCTGTCGTATGTGTGGGAGAGGTACAATTTCAGAACATAAGAGCTATGCTGGATCAGACCAGGAATTAGGGATGTACAAAAGACACTTACCTTTCCACAGATTATGTTGATGGTGGAGGGGGAGGTGTTCCATTCCTCCCCCCAGAATCCTCAACGGGGAGGAGGGCGATCCGTTTCTCCCCCCTGGAATCCTCCATGGCCGGCTGTGCTCTGCGACAGCTCCGCGGAGCAGCCGGCCAGGCCCAGCCCAGGCCAGAGCTGTCTGCAGACAGATTTCCAGCCACGGAGGGCTCTGAGGAAAAAAACAAACAAACCCGTGTAAACAAATGGCGGTGGCTACGGCCGCCGCCATTTGCATTCCTTATTTTTGTCTGTCTTAATCTACATAAATATTTATGTAGACTATGACGGCGAAAATAAAGGGAAACGCAAATAGTATAGCGGGCGCTATTTGCGTCCCTTTTTGATTCACCGTTTTTGCTTACGTAAATATAAAATGGCGAATCAAAAAGGGACGCAAATAGCGCTCGCTATGCTATTTGTGTTCCCCTTTATTTTCGCCGTCATAGTCTACGTAAATATTTACGTAGACTAAGACGGACAAAAATAAGGAACGCAAATGGCGGCGGCTGTAGCTGCCGCCATTTGCATACGCAGTTTTGTTTGTTTGTTTTTTTACCCAGCCATGTTAAAAACAAAACAAAACCCACAAGATTGCAAATGGCGGCGGCGGCGGCAGCCGATCGGAAGACCAGCCGCCGCAGCCACCGCCACCGAAGCCGCCACCGGAGCCGCCGCCACCCAGAAGATCCGCCCCAGGTAAGTCTCATCTCGGGGGGGGGGATCCACAGGGGGGCGGGGGGGCAAACCATTCTGCCCCGGAGTTCAGGGGGCCGAATGCACTGGCATTTGGCCTCACCGAGATCCGTGGCGGAATTCTCTGACATCCCTACCAGGAATCCAGCCAGTCCAGTATTCTGTTCACACAATGGCCAACCAGCCATGCATGCAATACCACCGTCCAGGTCAATTTTCTCAGCAACTGATGTATACTGCCTCTGATACTGCTATTAAGCTCTCTCCAGTATCCAAACTGGTGCCATCACTTCATTTTCTGGTAGGAAACTCCATAGTTTAACTATGCATTTGAAAGTTGAGGATGAGAGAACTTGCAACATTTAACTGAAGAGAGAGCCCCCACCCCATAAAAAATTTCTTTCCAAAGACTGCATGAGGGACAGCACTGTTTCCTCATGCTTTCAAGATACAAGTGGAGAGTCTTCTAGAATTAGGGCTCCCAGAAGTCATCCTTTGGCAGATTACCTGCTAACAATGTCTGAAGAGCCAATGAAGACGCTCTAAGAATGGACCTGGCTTCCTATGATTTCAGTGTGTGTGTGTGGGGGGGGGCTGTATGTAGAATTTATACCACATATCACCCACTCCCTCTGTATCCTTCTGAAAGGCTGATCAAATTTGCAGATGACACAACATTGGGCAGGATAGCTAATATCTTGGATGACAGAAACAAAATTCAAACTGAACTCGATAGACTGGAGTGCTGAGCAGAAAAGAACAGAATGAAATTTAATAGGGATGAATGCCAAGTTCTGCACCTAGGAAAAAGAAACCAAATGCACAGTTACAAGATGGGGGATATGTGGTTCAACAACACTACAAGTGAGAAGGATCTTGGAATTGTTGTTGATCACAAGCTGATTATGAGCCAACAATGTGATGCGGCTGCAAAAAAGGCCAATGCTCTTTGGGGCTGCATTAATAGAAGCATAGCTTCCAAATGCCGGGAAATACTAGTTCCCCTCTACTCAGCACTGGTTAGGCCTCATCTGGAGTACTGTGTCCAGTTCTGGGCACCACACTTGAAGAAGGATGCAGACAAGCTGGAGAGGGTTCAGAGGAGGGCAACAAAGATGATCAGGGGACTGGAAACAAAGCCCTATGAAGAGAGACTGAAAGAACTGGGCATGTTTAGCTTTAAGAAGAGAAGACTGAGGGGAGATTGGATAGCGCTCTTCAAGTACTTGAAAGGTTGTCACAGCGAGGAAGGCCAGGACCTCTTCTCAATCATCCCAGAGTGCAGGAAACGGAATAATGGGTGTAAGTTACAGGAAGCCAGATTCCAGCTGAACATCAGGCAAAATCTCCTGACTGTTAGAGCAATACGACAATGGAACCAATTCCCTAGGCAGGTGGTGGGCTCTCCCACACTGAAGGCATTCAAGATGAAGCTGGACAGCCACCTGTCAGGGATGCTCTGACTTGGATTCCTGCATTGAGCAGGGGGTTGGACTCGATGGTCTTGTAGGCCCCTTCCAACCCTACTATTCTATGATCCTAACTGTGTAGATCATGCAATACTTGTAGGACTCATATTAGTAAACCAAATCCCTAAATGGCTCCATTTGTATGCTCAAAGTGGGTGAGGTCACATATATCCAAGAAGGCTCTTTTAGAACAAGTCAGAAGAGGAATTTGCTGGAACAGTCTCCAAGTATGCAGCAGCCTTAGATTGATGAGTGAGGAGGAGGCGACCTCCTCTTGAACTGGTATCTCCTGGCAATTCCAGCATTCTGGACAACACCTCTTGTTATTGTCATGTATACACAGATGACCTTTGGGCAAACAGTCATTAGTGCATGCATGGACCAAGTGATCTCCTTTTAATAGGGATGTCAGAGAATTTCGCCACGAATCTCGGGGAGGTGAAACGGTCTGCCCCCCTCACCTCCCCCCGGGACGGGACTTACCTTGGAGAATTATTGGGCGTAATTCTCCTGGCGGCGGCGGCTCCGGCGGCGGTTCGGCAGAGGTTTGGCGGCGGCGGCTGCAGTGGCTGGTCTTCCGACCGGCTGCCGCCGCCATTTCCAGTAAAAAACAGCAACAAAAAAACGTGATAGGCTACGTAAAGATTTACGTAGCCTATCACGGCTAGATTTTTTAAAAATACCGTGATAGGCTACGTAAATGTTTACGTAGCCTATCACGGCTGAGTAAAAAAAAAAACACGCGCGTACGCAAATGGCGGTGCCCATGGGCGCCGCCATTTGCGTTCCTTATTTTGGCACGTCTAGTCTACGTGAATATTAATGTAGACTATGACGAGAATAAGGGGAACGCAAATAGCGTAGCGTCTACGCTATTTGCGTTCCCCTTATTTTTGCCGTAGTCTACGTAAATGTTTACATAGACTAGACGTGCCAAAATAAGGTACGCGCGGGTTTTTTTTTACTCAGCCGTGATAGGCTACGTAAACATTTACATAGCCTATCATGGCTGACTGCAGGGACGCAAACGGCAGCGGCTATGGCCGCCGCCATTTGCGGCCCGGCCGGCCAGGATTCAGGGGTGGAGGGATGGAGCGCCTCCCCCCCCAGCCAGAATTTTGGGGGGAGGGATGGAGCGCCTCCCCCCCACCGCGAATCAAATTTTGTTACAGGTAAGTGACTTTCGTACATCCCTACTTTTTAAAGCTGTCATTGTAAAGCAGGGTTTGTCAGAGTGCAGGTGGGGTGGGGGAATAGTGCAGTCTTGTCGCTGTCAGCCGACTCATGTGACATATGCATTTAAGGCTGAAGGTGTGGGGATGTTTGAATGCTCCCCCACATTAAAAGAAATCACCCCTGCACATAGTAAGCTAGCATGTCAGGGGTGAAGATAGCCTAGAATCTTTCTGCTTTAGTTTTGTATGTGCACTGTGCAGGTAGTCTTCAACATGACAAAACATTCATATATTTGATGCTCTTCCAACAAGTGGTCCAGTAAGGAAAAGCATGGGTCTTCTGTTCACAATGCAATAGGTCTTCTGATTAGGGATGACATGGGCGTCTGATTCCATCTGGGAATCCAGCAGAATTCTCACCTGCCTGCATCCCCGAGCCCTGATTGCTGAGCTCCTGCCCGCACTTCCCCCCTGCCTGTGCTCAGCAAGCAGCCTGCGCTGATCATGGCAGCCTCATCGAGCTCCATAGTCGCCATTTTTTGAAAAATAAAATGGTGATCGCAAAAACGCACATATTTGCGTATGTGTGAAAATGCACATTTTTGTAAATGCGCACATTTGCGTGTGTGCAAAAAATGTGTATATTTGTGAAAATGCGAATTTTAGCGCACATTCAAATATGCACTTTTGCAAAAATGTGCATTTCACACATATGCAAAGATGCACTTTTTTGTGATCGCCATTTTCATTTTTCAAAAAATGGTGACTGCAGATCTGGACAAGACTGCTGGAGTGAGCATGGGCTTCTCGACGAGCACAGCAGCGGCTCTAGCGTGGTCCAGGGCTGGGTGAGAGGGGCCAGGGGGTGGGCAGGTGCCTGGAAAACCCGGACAAGGGTGGGTTCATATGTCCCGAGTTCTGATAATGCCAGTTATCACTGCGTGGATGGGAGACAGTCAAGAAAGCCTTGTGTACACCAATTGAGTTCCATGATGGAGGGAAAATGTGACAGAGATGCAATAGACATAATGAATTTGTATGTTTCAGTTGGCTTGGAACTCTAGTTAGGGATGCTTGTGGAATTCAGTGGGTCTGCACTTTGATCAGGGCCATACCTAGGGTTGGCGGAGAATTTCTCCATGAATCTTCGGGAGGCCGAGTGCTGACGCATTCGGCCCCCCGAAAGTGTTGGGGAAATTCTCCGCCGGCCCCCCCCCCCCCAGATGGGACTTACCTTTGGTGAATGTCCCTCTCGGTGGCGGGTCCCGGCAGCGGTTCGTCGGCGGTTCGTCGGGGGCGGGGGCGGCGGCCAGTCTCCCGACTGGCTGCCGCTGCCACCATTGCAAAAAAAAAAAGTAAAGTAAAAAAAAACACACACACCTGTGATAGGCTACGTAACGATTTACGTAGCCTTTCACGGCTAGATTTCCAAAGTCAGCCATGATAGGCTACGTAAATCGTCACATAGCCTATCACGGGTGATTTTGGAAAGAAAAAGAAAAAAAGCACGTATGCAAATTTGCGTTCCTTATTTTGGCACGTCTAGTCTACGTAAAGATTTACGTAGACTATGGCGAAAATAAGGGAATGCTATTTGCGTTGCCCTTATTTTCGCTGTAGTCTACGTAATCTTTACATAGACTAGATGTGCCAAAATAAGGAATGCAAATGGCGGTCCCCATGGGAGCCGCCATTTGCGTACGTGCTTTTTTTTTTTTTCCAAAGTCACCCGTGATAGGCTACGTGATGATTTACATAGCCTATTACGGCTGACTTTGGAAATCTAGCCGTGATATCACGTGTGTGTGTGTTTTTGTGTTTTTTTTACTTTTTTTTTCGCGGCCAGGTAGACGGGGCACTCCTACCCGGCCTGAATTTCGCCGGCGAGGGATGGGGCGCCTCTCCTCGGCCTGAATTTCGGCCGGGCGAGGCGGGGCGCCTCCCCCGCTCACCTGAACTTCTGGGGGAGAACCGAAGCACCTCCCCCCCACCGCAAAGCAAGCTTCGAGAACAGGTAAGGGACTTTTGTCCATCCCTAGCCATACCAAGACATTTTGCTACCTAAGACAAGTAACAAGATGGTACCCCTCTCATTCCATGTATAAAAACTGACTGGACTGGCAGGTGAATCTTTCTTCAACACTGACGATGGGACACCATTCTCCTCCATACCTGAAGACAGCAAGACAGCTCATGGGACACAAGGCAAGCCCTGTGGCACACAGTTTTCTGCTCTAATGCCTTGCTGCTGCCTCCCAGCATTTGCCACCTTTTACTTTTATTTAGGAAACTGCCTCACTTTGCCTAATGTTAGGGCTGGCCCTGACTCTGCAGCAAACTCACCTAAATCTACACCTCCCAGATCTTTCTGCAGATTGGATCATGGCCCTCCAGATGTTGTTGGACTGCAATTCCTATCATCTCCCACTATTGGCTATTGTGGCAAGGGCTGATGGGAGCTGCAGTCAACACTTCAGAGCTGAAGCATCAAAGTGCAAACATCAAGGATCCTGTCTCGACCTTGTCCACTTAAACCAGTAGTCAATCTAATCCTGCATTAGGTTTCCCATAGCTCCTGACTAACTATTGTGAAGCTTACAAGCATGAAATGAAAGAATCTAGGGAAGGGTGAGAAATTTGTTCCACTGGGATTTTTATATGAATTCACCATCTTGGCACCTCCTAATCCAATAAACAGAGACAGAGTTGCACGTCAAAATCCACAGTTTTATTGGGATTGGCAAGACAAGAGTTGCACGTCAAAATCCGCAGTTTTATGAGCTTGGTGGAGCAGTTCATTGGGAGAACAATGCACACAAAAATGTGCATATTAGTGGAAAATGTGCACAGTACAGAAAAGTGTGTGCACAAACTGCATTGCATCAATTGAAATGTGGTTGGGAAAATATGTTTTTTTTTTTAAGTATGCTCAAGGGAATGTATTTCTGGCTATAAAGGAGGCACATTATCTTTCTTTCCATGTAATCTGTATGCAACCTTATTTTTAACGAAAGGTGTCTCCATATCTGCTTAAAATTGATTTCTTGGTTGTCTAACAGTGTACTAGGAAATATTCACGTGTATATTTGGAAAAGAATATACTTGAAAAAGTGCCAATTTGTGTGTAGACCTATCCCACCCCCCACCCCACTCCACTCCACTCACAAATGTATGTAGAAATGGAACAGAACAAGCTTCACCCTGAAAATCTGACAATCCCCTTGAGAACAAAATTAACAGATCCATCCAACCCTAAAGGAAAAAGGATTTCCGATTGCTTTCCCCAGTATCTGAAATTCAGACATGTATCAGTACTGAATGTGGCTGGCAAGTCCTTTTGGTGATCATGGCTAATAGTTATTGTTAAGTGTCTCCTCCATGAAAACCCCGCCATGCCCTATAGGTAATGCCAGTGTGGAAATCTCCAGTATAGCAGGAATTACATAAAGTGGAGGGATTGTGCTGTGCAGCCAGGTTGTAAATTTAGACTATCCCTCCCCCTCACCCCCCAGCCATACAGACTTGAACAAATGAGGTTATAATTCACTCGAGTCTCAACACTCCTTGCCCACTTCAAAGAAATAAAGAGCTTGCACTATTACTCAGGCACTTTCTCAACAGTAAAACAAAGGGACCAAAAAAGAACTAAGCACTAGGTTTGCTCTAGATGTAAAACTATATATATATATATATATATATATATATATATATATATATATATATATATATATATACAATTAATGCTCCTGCAATCTGTTGCCTAGTGATACCCTCATAGCAATAGAGTTATATTTATGTTTCAACAAGTCATTTGAAATCCCCCCCAAAGAAAGAAAGAAAGAAAGACTAAATATGTTGCAGGTATTTTTTCTTTAATAGTTTCCAGGATTTCTGACTGAGTAGGCTTAAATTAGGAGAGAGGAAGAGCACAGATGCTCAAGGGAATGTATTTCTGGCTATAAAGGAGGCACATTATCTTTCTTTCCATGTAATCTGTATGCAACCTTATTTTTAATGAAAGGTGTCTCCATATCTGCTTAAAATTGATTTCTTGGTTGTCTAACAGTGTACTAGGAAAAAATTAAAAGGAGGTGGATGGACATTTAGGAAAACAGAATGACCTGGTGGATGTTGCCTGTTCACTATGTTTTGGATTCTTCTACAGTGTAGAAGAATCTGCACCCTTATTTGATTATGTTGATACAATAACTGACATGGCCTTCTCTCCAAGCCGAAGACATGTTATTAATCTCAAATTCCCTTGTAATAAATGCTTGACTGTGTACAGGAGATGGCCGAAAGAGAGAGCCTGAGAAAACCTTAATCTTTAATAAGGTGCGGAGCTAGTCTATAACTGTCAAGCAATGACAGAAGAGCAGTGCCTTTTGCTTGCCTGCTTGGAATAGAAAATGGGAGCCTTTGGCGAACATGAAAAGCTGCTTCACTCTATTGGTTGGAGCTGGGGAAGAGGGTTCACCTGTGTTACTTTACTTAGCTTGCATTTGTGAGGTACCGTACTCCACAATTTATATCTGCCTGTGATGATGACTCCATATCAC
Source organism: Heloderma suspectum (assembly GCF_057233095.1). Lineage (NCBI taxonomy): Eukaryota > Metazoa > Chordata > Lepidosauria > Squamata > Helodermatidae > Heloderma > Heloderma suspectum. The sequence goes on from NC_139469.1 coordinate 29,290,940, forward strand.
CACACAGTATAACTGGCTTATAGGGATGCACAAGTCAGGGTGTACACTCTTACCTGGGAGTAATGTCCATTGCTGAACTTGATGCAGCTTACTTCTGAGTAATGTATAGAATTGCATGGTGCTGTCTATTTCTGATTTATGTCATTCTGGCATGTGCCCAATCATCAATCCACCCTATCCCATTTAGTGCATTTTGATACGTTTTTAGAGCGAAGAACTGTGTTGGAACATTGAGGTAGTGTGAAAGGTATGCAATTTTTGTACGCAACTGTGTGGACTGAAAATTAGCTATCCATCAGGATAGCTAATTTCCAATCCACAGAGTTGCATACAAAAATGCAAACATTAAGAGAGAAATACATACAAAAATTCATACAAATGTTCATGCTGGCTTTAAAAACAAAAGCAAAATCTCACAGTTTTGGATGAACCAAATTTAAGATTGGAAAAAAAGAGAGAAAATGAAATTGACAGATCCTTCCATCTGTCTCATCCTAACTGTGGCAAGCTGATAGTATGTTGTGCTAGGTGGCCTCTGGGTTCCTTCCAACAGGTAAAATTCTAGGGGAAAAAAGTTAACACTGGTTTATCACGTTTGTGACAAACTCATTCTTCTCTGTCATGTGACACATATACTCTTCTGTTGCCAGAGCTTGTCAATATAATATCTGGAACTTATAAAACCTTATAAACATTTAGAATCTGCATGCAATCCCCATATGTGCAATTTCTTCCCCCATCTTTTCAACTCTCAGCAAACCTTGGCCTTTTTAAAAGCAAAGAGTTTTTTGTCTACTTTATGACACATATTAAATATGTCAGCCTTGAAAAAAGAACTTTCTGGTTGACAAAAGTGCAGAGTTCTAAGCTTAGGAAGAATATTGTCAGCTATCAAATAAGTAAAACAAGTGGAGGTAAATGTGTAGATTATCTTTTTTATTATTTCTCTGGGTCCACTTGCCATTCATCCTCTTACACCAGGAAGAATGGGCAAGTTCTATGGTCCTGAGGGCTACATGAGATTTTGGGTGGGCAGTCGAGAATCACACATGCATGTGCATGCACTGGGGTGGTGGCAAGGTTAAAGCCCCCACACACAAATGTACACAAACACACAAATGGCCTCTCTTACTAGGAGAGAAGGGGATGCTCCAACTCACCAAACTCTGTGGTTTCCCTCTGAAAAATAACATTAGAAATAGTCTAAAGCAGCCACTTCCAAAGTTCTTAACCATCTGTCCAAAATGGGTTCAGGACCTTGGATGGCACCTTTAGAGCATTGGCTGGTTGTAACTAAACCCCTAAATGAAAGTATTGTCCCTCCGGAACTGGAGTCACCCCAGGTGTCACTGAGCGGGAAGTACATTGTCCAACCTGGACGAAGCTACAGAAGACTAGATGGTAGCCGAGAAACCTGATACACACCTGTCTACCAGTATCATTTCAACTGCTGAGCGAGCATCACTTTATGCAGGCATGGGCCTTTTCTTGGCCAATACCACAGTTTCCCGATTATCTGAGTCACTTTGATATTGGTACATGCTGTAAGGAGAAATTGGAGCAGCTGCTTGAACAGTAAGTCACTTCTTCCTTAGAATTCAGAGCAAGTTTTAAGGTGGGGTGGTGGTGGGGGAATACAAGATGAAACATCCTAGGAGGGACACATGAGTTTTATATCATATGCATATGGCAAAATGCATGTGTGCGCGCACACACACAAGAAATTTTAAACAGGTAGTAATTCTTTAATGTTAACATTCTGTTGATTTTAATGCCATTGGTTTTTCTCTTCTAAGGAGATAATGTTTGAGATGCTTTATAGATGACAAAATGACAGGCAGATAAAGGACCTAAAATAGCTCTCTGTCATTAAAATTAGTGGTGGGTTTGTTTCTGAGGCGGACGTTTTTAACTTGTCAGTTTGGGATGTGTACAGTTATGCAATGCTATTTTCCTCCCAGTGGTGGGAGGAGCTAGAGATGTACAATTTCCAGAAATTTTCAAGCCATGGGGAAAAAGAACCCATTTTTCCCCTAGAAAAATGGAAATGGGGGGATGGAAAATTAGGCAATGCTTTTCTCTTTCTTTAGTGTTCTTTACAGATCTAAAGTCACTTTGTTGCTTTAAGACAGTTTTCCCCAACCTGGTGCCCACCAAATGTTTTGGACTCCAGCTCCCATCAGCCCCAGCCAGCATGGCCAATGGTCAAGAATGCTGGTAGTTGTAGTCCAAAACATCTGGAGGGCACCAGGATGGGGAAGGCTGCTTTAGGGAGCAATCCAATGGGGATAGTTGGGCTGCCTCCAAACTTGAAGGTGACCAACCATCCAATGCAGGGCGGGCAAAGCATGGAGGGGCCTTCTCCTCTGCACTGCAGCTGTCCTGCATAGGTGGCTAGATGGCTGATTTCAGCCGTCTAGCCGAGGTGGGTCAGGGGGGTGGGGTGGGGAGGCCAGACAGTACATAGGAAGCATCTTAACAATGCTTCCAAGCTCCCCTCCTCTCTCTGCCCCCAGGAATGCCCCCTTTTCCCCCACTCCATGCTGCTCCTACGAGCATGGAGCCAGGGACAAACCACGCCCCTTACAACGCAGGGGTTGTGGGGGTGGCGAGACGGTTTTCTGGAAACGACCTCATGGTGCTGGCTCTGAGGTTGGTTCCCATAAGCCAAAAAATCCTATGGCCATCTAGCCACTGTCCAGCGGCCATAGGATTGTGCCCTTAGGAACACAAAATATATTATGTATAACTTGGTTTTCTCATAATTATCATTACAATTAAAAACTTTGAAAAGTAAGCTCAGCTTGTAAATGTGTAATTATTGTCTGAATAAACTATACTTTTAAAATTATTGGACCAAACATGATAATGTTTTAAGCAAACCAAGTTATACATAATACATATTTAGGTTCCTGTTTGATGTCTGACCAAAGGGAACTTCAGCAAGTACTCCCTGGAACATCTGAATCATCCTAGAAGACAGGGGAAGCAGGCAGAAGAAGGCTAGTATACAGCACCTGTTTGTAAGGAAGTCTGGAGAAATTCCAAACCTGTTCCTAGGGATGTACGAAAGTCACTTACCTTCTTGACGGGGTGATTCACGGTGGAGGGGAGGCGCTCTGCACCTTCCCCTGAAATCTTAACTCGGCCGGCTCCGCTCCATGGAGATTCCGCAGAACTGCCGGCCGGGGCAGCCCGCAGCCAGACATCCAGCCGCTCAGCAGCCTGCAGGCAAAAAAACAAACAAACAGCGTACGCAAATGGTGGCGGCTACAGCAGCTGCCATTTGCGTTCCCTTTTTTTCCGCTGTTTTAGCCTACGTAAATATTTACGTATGCTATTACGGTGAAAAAAAAGGGGAACGCAAATAGTGTAGTGGGTGCCATTTGCGTTCCTTTCCCCCCCCCCAATTTTAGCCTACGTAAATATTTATGTAAGCTATTACGGTGAAAAAAGGGGAATGCAAATAGTGCCCACTAAGCTGTTTGCGTTCCCCTTTTTTTCGCCGTAATAGCTTACGTAAATATTTACTTAGGCTAAAACGGCAAAAAAAAGGGAACATAAATGGCGGCCGCGCTGTAGCCGCCGCTATTTGCGTATGCTGTTGGGGTTTTTTTAGCTTGCTGTGATAGGCTACGTAAATACTTACGTAGCCTATCATGGCCTCCACAGGGACACAGATGGCGTCCCTGCGTTAGCTGTGATAGGCTACGTAACTATTTACGTAGCCTATCACAGCTATGATGAGGAAGCGCAGCACGGCCGCCATTCGCAAGTCAGTGCGGATGGCAGCAGGTAAGTGCTCCATTTTGCGCGCCTTTCATGGGGTGGGGGGATGGGGGCTTCATTCCGCCACGGATTTTGGGGGGCTGAATGCACTGGCATTTGGCCTCACCGAGATCTGTGGTGGAATTCTCTGACTTCCCTACCTGTTCCTGTTTGTTGGGTGGAGTTAGGGAAATCTGGTCTGAAGGAAAAGCTACTGAGATTTTATTTAACTGGGAATGACTTTCCCACCTAGTAGGCATGTGAAACAACCATATTTAATTTAAGAACCTTTAAGCAATCTCAACATCTCGTTTGAAAAGTGTCATTTTATTTTCATTCCATTAAAAAACATTGTTTTGTTGTTGTTCATTTTAAAAGGTTGTTTCTAGTAGGGATGTATGAACCCCACTCTGTTGGGTCTGGGGGGGGGGTCCACTGCAGGGCAATTCAGGCTGCTTGGGGCCCCACGGAGACCTCCAGAGCCCTGCTGCATCTGCCAGAGTTGGCAGAGTGGCTCTCCAGCTTTCTAAAAACTGTGTTACCATAATGGCAGCTACCAATAGCCTATCGCGGGAAAGTTACAGCCATATTTTATGCAATTTTCAGCCATAAAGCACTTACTTTTACCTAAATTGCAGCTGTTCATGGCTGTATTTAGGTAAAAGTAGGTGCTTTATGCTAGGGAAAGTGGAAAGCAAAAGGAAGAGGGGCCGACCAAGGGCAAGATGGATGGATGACATTCTGGAGGTGACGGACTCGACCTTGGGGGAGCTGGGGGTGGCGACGGCCAGCAGGAAGCTCTGGCGTGGGCTGCTCCATGAAGTCACGAAGAGTCGGAAGCGACTGACCGAATAAACAACAACAAGAAAAGTGCTTTATGGCCACAAATGGCGTACAATACACCATTATGGCTGTAACCATCCTGCGATAAGCTAATGGCAGCTGCCATTAGCATATCACATTTTTTAGGAAGTTGGAGAGCCACCCCGCAGGAACTCCTCTGGACCCGGAGGTAAGTGTGGCCGGTCCACTGCAGACTCTGGAAGCTGGTTTCTTTGGAATCTGGCTTCATTTGAGTCCATGGCGGATTTCTCCAGCATTCCTAGTCTCTAGTGGTGGTGTCAGTCCCATGCATATGCCATAGGAACTAGGCTTCTGAGTTTCTTTTAGATAGAAAGGGTTTATTCTAGTGGGAGCAGTAAAAGGCTTCATAGCCAAGGCAGCATTACCTAGCAGTGATGACTAATTTGGAACCTTATTAAAAATTGTGGCAGTGAGTTCCATAGATCCAAGTTTCAAAGTTCTTTTTGTGTGTTTTTTTAAAGAAACATTGCTGGGATAACCCACATGTGGTGGGATAACCTACAATGTTTCTTTCACATATGGATTTTAGAACTACATTAATTGACTGTTACAGCATCTAACCAGAATAGAAACACAGGATTCTATACACCCCAAACGGAATGTACATTCTCTTCCATATTATGATATGGTGATTCTGCGTACATGATGGGAAACTGAGAATGACTTGGAACATTAGATCAATAATTTTAATAAGGAAGGGAAAAAATAACTATTTTTGTCATCTTACAGAAATAATTTTTTAAAAGCATTTTCCCCCATGGCTTCATTATTTCCAGAAATTGTACATCTCTAGTCTTTCTATAAAAGTTTTATTACATGGTTTTTAAAATCACTTGTGGGGGAGTAAAGGCTGAGTAGCAATATATAAATACCTTGTTTAAAATATTTTAATCATCATTCTAAAAGAAAATATTTCATATTCCAAAGCTGTTCCATTTTTACGATTTTCAGGGGGGGGTGTGGCCCTTGCGGGGGTGGGGAGAGGGAGGAAATGTGTTGTTGTTTTTCCTAAATGTTTCTGGTATTTTTCTGGTCCTTCAAATCCCTAGAAGGAGTTTGATATAATGGTCCATACACTCCTTCCCACTTAGGTGTCACATGTTTACCAGAAGGATTTACCCATGATGCGTTCCTTAGAACCTGAAAATTCTGTTCATTACAAACCAGAGTCACCCCTATCCAGCATATCTGAATGTGCATGGGAGCACTGATGTGCAGAATTGAGTCCCAAGGCGCAGGACCATTCTGATCAATCTATGGGCCACAGATACACAAAAGCAGGATTCCATGAGTATATCCCTAGCTGCATGAGGAAAATAGGGCTGTTCTGACCTGAGCCCTCTCAGGGTGAATGGGCTACTGGGGTTGTATTGCATCCATCTCCAGAGGGAGGTGTTGTAGGGTTGCAGTGATGGATGCACAGATCCATGCATGAGCTGACGCTGGGGACAGGACACTGATTGGGTGTTATTTATTTTATTAATTATTTATTGCATTTATACCCTGCCTTTTTTCCTTTTGCAAGGAACCCAAGGCGGCTTACATTATCCTCCTCCTCTCCATTTTATCCTCACAACAACAACCCTGTGAGGTGGGTTGGGCTGAGAATGTGTGACTGGCCCAAAGTCACCCAATTGTTGGATTGGGCAATGCAGTTGTACGAAAGTCGCAAAATCATAGTAGAAATTTGGTAGGTCTTCCACTAGTGAGCACTCTGAGTCACATTAGAGTGAAAAGGGGAGCTCCTAGACTTGTCCTTAAGGACTATGGGACCAGGGGATAGGGAAAGGAACTCCTCTGAGGCCTGCGCAGAGCACATGTTCAAAGTCATGAGGCTTGGGAGTGCATGGTGAACCAAGAAGCTGCCCTCAGCTGAAAGGTGGCCAGCTGGACCCAAGCAGGAGACATACTGCTTGCACTCAGGGTGGCCTAGCCCATAATACGCTGAGGAGGAGGAGTTTCATCCCCACACAGTTGGTTAGCTCCATTGTAGGTCTTACCTGCAGTTAGCTAAATGAAGTTATTGCAGTTAGTTCACCGGACACTTGGTGTGAAGGTCTGAGGCCTACAGAGGCAAAGGCGAAAAAAGTTCAGGCTTAGAGGCCTGGAGTTTTCTGCTGGGAAGGGGTAACCCTGAGAGGAATAGTTGCATTTCTCCAGGTAAATGTCAGTTTCGTTTCTCCACTTAAGTTTCATTTCTTCAGATCTGAAAGAGTGCTTTTGGTTTTCAGGAAGGAGGGTATTTGAAAAGAGCGAGAGAGCCAGTAAGAGCAGAGAGACAACCAGAGCCTGAAGTGAGAGAGCAGAGTCTGAAGAGTGAGCAGGAAGAAGCAGCCTAGAAAAGTCTAAGAACAGCTAGGGTAAAGGAACTTGCATTGTGCAACGTTTATTTTCTTTCAATGCCTTTTGTATCACTCAGCTCTATTGTGTAAGCATTTTAGTTGTAATTTGCTTGTTTTAATTTATTAGTAAACACTTGTGGTTACACCCTAAATTTAGAGTGTTTGTCACCCCACGTCTACAGCCTAAACCCCATGTTACTGGGTAGGGGAAGTTTAAAAGCTTTAATGCATGAGCTTCCACCATGAATTAAAAACGTGGTTGTTCAGGCAGGCATTTGGAGTGGGTTAAGGTATTTTTAGAAATATGATGTTTTTAATGTAGAATTCTATTGTTTTAAGCTGTTTTTATTATTGTACATTGCCCAGAGTGGCTGGGTGACCAGCCAGATGGGCGATTAATGAATAAAATAAATAAAAGAAAATAAAAGAAGGAAGGTGAGATTCTTAAGGAGCAGGGGTGGACGAAACTCACTTACCTGTCCTCGAAGCTTTTCGCAGTGGCGGGGAGGCGCTTCGCTGCTCCCCCCGCGAAGTTCAGGCCGGGGGGGGAGGCTTCCCGCCTCGCCCGGCCGAAATTCAGGCCGAGGAGGAGGCGCCTTGCCCGGCCGCGAACTCAAAAGTTTTTTTTTAAAAAAAAACACACACCTGTGATAGGCTACGTGACGATTAACGTAGCCTATCACGGCTAGATCTGCAAAGTCAGCCGTGATAGGCTACGTTAATTGTCACGTAGCCTATCATGGGTGACTTAAAAAAAAAAAAAAAAGCGCGTACGCAAATGGCGGCCCCCATAAGGAGCCGCCATTCGTGTTCCTTATTTGGTCGCTGTAGTCTACGTAAATCTTTACATAGACTGCAGCTACCAAATAAGGAACGGGAATGGCGGCTCCCTATGGGGGCCGCCATTATCCGTACGCGCTTTTTTTTTTTTTAAAGTCACCCATGATAGGCTACGTGACGATTAACGTAGCCTATCACAGCTGACTTTGCAAATCTAGCCGTGATAGGCTACGTTAATTGTCACGTAGCCTATCACGGGGGCGTTTTTGTTTTTTTTTCTTTGATTGGAATGGCGGCGGCGGTGGCAGCCGGTCGAAAGACCGGCTGCCGCTTCCGCCCCGGACGAACACCCGCCAAACCGCCAGCCGGACCCGCCGCTGGGAGGGACATTCGGCAAAGGTAAATCCCGTCCCGGGGGGGGTGCGGGGTGCGGGGGGGGGTGCGGAGAATTTCTCCCCGAAACTTGTTCGGGGGGCCGAACACGTTGGCGCTCAGCCCCCCGAAGTTTCGGGGAGAAATTCTCCGCCATCCCTATTAAGGAGGCAATAGATCCTTAAGTGGTTGCTCAGGGGATCCAGGTCATAAGGGGAACCTTGACACTTGGGTTTTGCCCCTTCCTTCTAAGTGGGGTTCAACTGAGCATGCAAATATAGATCCTCTCCCAATCCACCCTTGGGGACTGCGCATACATAGCTCTTATTGGGAGGGGAACAAATCAACTGTTCAGAGGCAATCAAGAGTTTAAGTGGGAGAACTGGGGCTGGATTCAAAGACTGTAGATCACCCTATAGGAGGGTGCAGCCCGAGATCTGTTGCCTATGCACTAGGATGTGGTCATCTACCTCAATGTAGGGCACAATTTTGCACAACTGCAGTACTGTAGGAATGCAACTGCTCCTAAAATGCTTTGGTCACTGAAGCATGGATCCTGCCCCACTCCCCAGCTCAAGATCCCCTGTGTTTAAATATAAAGAATGAACAATCTGTGGCTGGAGCCATGAAATGAGAAGAAAACGTACAAAATCAGTTAGGTGTTCCTCTGATAACCTTTCACAACTATAGCGTGGATGGGGTTAATTAATCTTGGCTGAGCCTCATATGCTATCTCTGTTTAATCACACAAAAATGTTCTTCACAGTTTGTATGTAGCCTATGATCTTTTGGGGTTTTTTTTCTCCTTCCAAAGAGAAATGGTGCTATTTTTTTTCCCTGTGCTGACTTCTATTTCATAGGTTGCAGCATTGTGGTACTATCTTCATTTTACCATGATAAAAGATGCTATTTTGTGATAAGGAGCAAGGATTCTGTGTTGAATCTTGGTAGTGTGATACAGAGAGAGTTTTAAAAGACTGAGGGAAGATGATGCCTTAAGCCTCTATGTGAAAAAGCTCTCATTATCACAAACCTGCGATGGCATTTCTGCATGAGGGGTCAGCAGCTAGACAACTGTGGGGTAATCTTACCCATTGAGAGGTACAGCTGGGCTCTCCAGTTGCTAAAACCTAGGGACAAGAAAACAGAGGGAGGTGAGCATCTAAAGTAGATCACAAAGAAGAGAAACAGGTTCTCAGGATGCAAAATTGAATTTATTGTAAGAAACCCAATGCGTTTTGGCCTTTTTTCCTTATTTTTAGGCCATCTTAGCCATCTTAACCCTTCAGGCGGTAACGAAAAAAGTCTGCATAATATTTTCAGCAAAAGATCCTGTGTCAGTCTTATGTATTTATATGTTATTTTTAGTGAGTCGCCAGTAGATTGACACAGAAGACAATGTTTTGCTGAAAAAAATTCTGTAGGCTTCTTTCTTTACCCCCTGAAGATGGTCTAAAAATAAGGAAAAAAGGCCAAAACGCATTGGGTTTCTTACAAGGAATTCAATTTTGCATCCTGAGAACCTGTTTCTCTTCTTTGTGATAAAATCTAGGAGCAAAAGAAAGGTACAGAGGAGGAGGCATATTGGCAACAAGACTTGTCCCAGATGGCCATGGGCCACCGGGGGAATTAGGTGTTTTATGCCAGAAATATAGGATCCTATATACAAATCGCCAACTCATTCTGTAAGTGTAGATCCGTATGCAGCCAAAATGGTACCACCCACAGACGGAGTCCTCCTCTTCAGAGCCAGAGCTGTGACAGCAGCTACAAGATAAGCTAAGGATATTGCTTCAAGTACATTTTGAGGGAGTGTGGGTGGTAGGACGACTGAGAATTGGGGGGGGGGGTGTCTACTAATACTTTACTGTGCATGCTCTGAAACTTGCAAACAATTCTGGACTTAAGAATGAATTTGTAATACATCAATCCAGGCCTGCTAGAAAGGTGAGCATTATGAACGGGTGAGTTTTGACCAACGAACCAACCAATTACAAAATTTGGTGGCATCAGTAATTGTAATGCTAACATTTGGGGACTGAGCTGCTGTGAGAAATCTTGATGGTTTTGTTGCTCCCTGTCCCTCAGAATTCCTTGGATGTTTTACTAAGCAGGAATCTCCAAATCCACCTTGAAATGCCGCTTTTTTTTTTTTAGTAATCAGCTTAGGGAAGTGGGGAACCTCCTGAGAAATCCTGCTGGTTTCTTGTTCTTGTTGTATTTCTGTCTGTTTGTTTGTTTGTTTGTTTTGCCAACAGGGGTCTTGGAGTTCCTTCCAACCAGAACTGGTAAATAGAGAGTCAGCACACAGAACTAGGGCTGCAATGTTATTAACTATAAATTTGCAAGCAAGTTCTGCAATAACCCAGCCTTGTGCAGGAATTTGCTCAAATACAATAGCCTCCTGGCAACTATAACTGCTACCTTAGAGAGACCCTAACTTGGCCACGGATTGGGGGTTGCTGGCTTCCTAGCACCCTCCTCTTGGCCACACCTGTTCAGGTTTTGAAGGAGGCCATTCAGAGTTGCTCCTCCCTAGGTCCTATGATATCAGGTAGATAAGCCAGGTTGGGCCCAAATGAGGTTCTTACCTGACCCACAGGTCTCACAGCTCAGAATGGTGAGTTTCAGGGTGCTTATCTATATCCTTTTTCTGATTTCCCTTTTCTTGCACAGGTATGCTATTGTGGTCAACTTTGGCCTATTTAATTGCTTAGCCCCCTTGGCACCAATTGCAACTTACCCTAGAACATGCGTGTTGAACTCTTTCAGACGGAAGGCCAAATGCAGTTTCAGAAAAGCCCTTGGGGGCCACATTCTGGGGGTGGGGGTGGCCAAAGGGAAAAAGAGCTGGGCCCAAAATGCCAGCATATTTTAGCTTAGTGTGCTTACTGCCAGTTGCTAAGCTTTTAGGAGAGGCATTTCAACCTGCTTGGGGGGGGGGGTGACTTTTCCCTACAAAAGTTGGGAAACCATAAAAATGACTAAGGAGCTGGGTTAGAAGAAAGGGAGTGAGACTATGGGAAGGGGTGTGACCATCTGGGGAGCCTCAGAGGACCAGATTGGGACCCCAGGTTGGCCAGATTTAACCCACAGGCCTGAGGTTCAGCATCCCTGCCCTAGATTAACAGTGTAGTTACCCCCCACTCCAAAAACAAACAAACAAACCCAGGCCAATCCATCTGACAGGCAAAAAAATTCAGCCTGGCCCAAGTGCAACCATCCACACTAAGGAAGTACAAGAAACTTGTTCCTGTTTGCAAATCACGTGTACATATCCCGTTCGCAACCCCGACTGTGAATGTGGGCTGGAATGCAATTCTTGGGAAATTTCCCAAACTTGTGTTCATGTTTGAAAGTGTGCACTTCTGAAAATGTGCTAGTGCGCAGTCACGCAAATGTGAATTCCCCTCCTAAAACCCACATTTTCACCCTTTACTTGATGGGGTGGGGTGCAGAATGTGCATTTTTGACTGGGAAATGCACACTTTAATTTTTTTCCCCCCTAAATAGAAAAACACACACGTATTCACATTGAGGAATGTGAACAAGGTGAACCAAGGTTCGAGGAGGAATTCTGAGAACCTCAATGAGTTTGAATGTTGCATGTTCACCCACACCTAAGCGACACCTGTAAATGGAGGTTGGGAGGGCAGATCCTGGAACAGCAAAGGGAGCTGAGTGAGGGTGGTGTGCGCTTATTTTGTTTCCTGGGATCTGCTCCCAGCCAATATTGACAGAGAGAGCATCTTCATGCTAAGCAATGTCATGCCCTACCTCTTCACTGGTCTGGCTACAGCCATGTTGCAAAACCACCCGGATCTGGTGGAGGGGCATATATGGGCATCTAACTTTCACTCCAAACGTCGAGACAGTGCTAATGTTTTGATGCATTGCATGAAGGTATTTCTTAAAACTCTCATTCCTTCTATCCCCAGTTCTTCTGAGATGCTTGTCACAGGAAGTTGATGTTCAGATAATTAGTGCCAGGAGAACATGTTATGACATTTTGTTTGTACTGATGATTTGATGAGTTAACAAAATAAAACACACACACACACACACACACACACACGAGCATAGAAGGAAGAAACCAATGGTTAGCTGTAGCAGCCAATTGGGCTTAAATTAATGTTGCTACAAATGCTTCTGTCATAATTTATTTTCATTACAGAAGATCCTGTCTCAATGCAGAATGTCTGATGGCAACATCATTGTCTTCTGAATTAGTTGGGTGATAAGTGTTTTATCATGTGACACTCTGAATTAGTAATTAAGCTCTTAGCCCTTTTGTTCTTTTTTTGTTCTTTCTTTTTTTTTTTTTGGTTGTTTAGTACATGTGTGTGCATTTAAGTGTGCGCATGTTTGTGTCTTGGCTTTTGTAACACCCCCATTCCCCGGTTGTGATTTCTGCAGGTTCCTTACTATAACTGAAACTACTTGTAGCACAATCACCATTTAAGTAGGGATGTCAGAGAATTCCGCCATGGATCTCAGTGAGGCCAAACGCCAGTGCATTCGCCCCCCCCCCAAATCTGTGGCGGAACGAAGCCCTCCACCCCAACACCCTGTGAAATGCATGGGAAACAGAGCACTTACCTGGTGCCATTCATGTTGCTTTGTGAATGGGGGCCGCGTCTGCGGCTGCCATTTGCTTCCCCATTTAGGCCGTGATAGGCTATGTAAATTAGGGATGGGGGAGAATTTCTCCCCGAAACTTCGGGGGGGCCGAGCGCCAATGCATTCGGTCCTCCGAAGGTTGTTCGGGGAGAAATTCTCCGCCCCTCCTGCCCCCCCCGGGATGGGACTTACCTTTCACAAATGTCCCTCGCGGCGGCGGGTCCCGGCGGCGGTTCGGCAGGTCTTCGTCAGGGGCGGGGGCAGCAGCCGGTCTTTCGACCGGCTGCCGCCGCCGCCATTACAAGCAAAGTAAAAAACAACAACAACGCCCCTGTGATAGGCTACGTAACAATTAATGTAGCCTATCACGGCTGACTTTGCAGATCTAGCCGTGATAGGCTACATTAATGGTTACGTAGCCTATCACAGGGGCGTGTTTTTTTTTCTTTTGAAGTTCGCGGCCGGGGAGACGGGGCGCTTCTCCCCAGCCTGAATTTCGGCCGGGCGAGGCGGGAAGCCTCCCCCCCCAGCCTGAACTTCGGGGGGAGCAGCGAAGCGCCTCCCCCCCACCGCGAAGCAAGCTGCGAGACCAGGTAAGTGACTTTCATGCACCCCTAATTTAAATACGTAGCCTATCACGGCTAACACAGGGACGCCATTTGCATCCCTGCAGAGGCCGTGATAGGCTACATAAATATTTACGTAGCCTATCATGTCAAAAAAAGGAAAAGCAAATGGCGGCTGCTGTAGCTGCCACCATATGCGTTCCTGTTTTTTTGCCATGATAGCCTACTTAAATAATAACGTAGCCTATCACGGCAAAAAAACAGGGGTGCAAATGGCATAGCGGCCGCCATTTGCACCCTTGTCTTTCGCTGTGATAGGCTATGTAAATATATACATAGCCTATCATGGCCAAAAACATGAACGCAAATGGCGGCCGCTGTAGCTGCTGCCATTTGCGTCCACAGGCTCCACACACCTGCAAATGCACCCGGCCGGTGGCTCCGCGGAGTTGCCACGGAGCCAAGCCAGACGGGATATGTTTTCGGAGGGAGGTGCGGAGCGCCTCCCCCCACACCGCGAATCACCCCTGAGAAAAGGTAAGTGACTTTCGTACATCCCTACATTTAAGGATGGATTTGATCCTATAAAACCTGAGGCAAGCATCTGTCATGAGAAAAGGGAGAAAACGTTCTTGGTTGGCTTATCATGACCCAGAGGGCAGGAGGGGGCCAAACCTCCAAGCTTTCCAATTAAAATCCATCCTGGAAAAAGATTGATTTATGTACGTATTTTACTTGTATCCCACCTTTCTACCAAGAAAAAATGGCACTCAAGGAGGCTTACAATCATAAGTAAAACTTGATTAACACAATAATAAAACAAATGCATTACAACACAGTTAAAACATAATAGCAGAATAAAAACAGCATCAACCCAACAGACCCTCAAAATTGTACCACAACCTCATGTTACCCTCATCCTCCGTATTCAAAACTTGGCTTCTTCTTGACCGACTCCCAAACTTTCTTCACTCTCTCTCACTGTTTCTCACTCTCTGTATCTGTCTTTTCCATTTCATTTTGGGAAAATTCTTACTTTATTCTTGGTACCGAGTTCAAAATACATGTGCATGTCCCAGTGAACTGTGGTGGCAAGATCTGAACCTACAACAAGAAGTCTTGTACTGTTTATTGAGATATATATTGTGGGGAGGACTCAGCCTGTTGTCCTTCACCTGGTGGCAGCCAACAAAAGGAACTTTAGGCCAGCCATGGAAACCCATTTGCACAACAATAGGCCAGGGAGAACTTAGGAAGAGTCATACTGCATCAGACCAAGGGTCCATCTATTCCAGTATTCTCTTCACACAGAGCCAAGGGGCCAAGCAGCTGCATTTGAGAAACCCACCACAGGACACAAATGCAATAGCACCCCCACACACACTCGCCCCCCCCCCAGCAAACGGTATTCAAAGGCATACTGTCTCTGATATTGGGGCTAATACCTAGCCATCATGACTAGGGATGGTGTGGGAATCAGAGGAGGAGGTGGAGTCTGACAGACTCCACACACACCCACGCGCCATCTGGCCTCCCCGCCACCATTTGCGTACGCTGGGTTTTTTTCCCCCTACCGTGATAGGCTACGTAAATACTTATGTAGCCTATCACGGCCTCCGCAGCGACGCAAATGGCGTCCCTGCGTTAGCCGTGATAGGCTATGTAAGTATTTACATAGCCTATCACAGCTATGAAGAAGAAGCGAATGACGGCCGCAGGATGGCCGCCATTCGCAAAGCAGCGCGGACGGGAGCAGTGCTCTGTTTCGTGCACCTTTTGTGGGTTGGGGACAGCAGGGACTTTGTCCTGCACGCCTTTCGTGGGTTGGGGGGGGCGGGGGCTTCGTTTCGCGACAGATTTTGGGTGGCCAAATGCACTGGCATTCGGCCTCACCGAGATCCATCGCAGAATTCTCTGACATCCCTACCCAGACCCTGCTCACCGAGCTGTGTGGCGCTGACAGACTCAGTTGCTGAGCACCCAGACCTTGGCGAGCAGCTGGGAGCACTGCTGAAGACTCGTCCTGCCTCCACCAGCTATGAAGCAAGCCCTTGACAACTGGCATGGGCAGGAAGGGCCTCAGCAGCACCCCAATGCTCTAGCCCTGGCCTTTTCAGGAGGAGGACAGGGCTAGAGCACTGGGGAGGTGCGCCATGCTGAGGACTCCAGCAGCCAAGCCCTTGTGCACATAAAGCACAAGGGCTTGACTGCTGGAGTCCTTTGCATGGAGAGGAGGAGCAGCTCAGCAGGCGGGGGGGGGGGGGGAAGCAGGGAGGCTCGCCGAGCAGGTCATGACCAGTAGCCATTGATAGCCTCATCCTCCATGGGTTTGCATAATCCTCTTTGGCATCCACCCACATTGCATGGCCATCATCACTACATCGCACAGTTTAAGTATGCACTGTGTGAAGAAGCCTTTCCTTTTGTCTGATATCAGGGATGGGATAAACATGTAAGCCAGGGGTGACTGACCAGATGAGCATCCCTGCCCAAATGCTCACAGGCAGCACAGAGGTGTTTCCCCCCATAGGTTCAATTCTACTCAATCCCCAAGAAGCCCACCCGTGGCAAATTCCGTTCATTTATTATATTGCTATATACTTAGTGGTTAAGACGCTGAACTGCAGACTGGAAGGTCGGCAACACAGCAGTTCGAGACCCGAGTGCCACGTGACAGAGTGAGCTCCCGTCTTCAGTCCCAGCTCCTGCCAACCTAGCAGTTTGAAAGCAAGAAATTGCAAGTAGATAAATAGGTACCACTTTGGCGGGAAAGGTAACAGTGTTCTGTGCACCTTGGTGTTCAGTCATGCCGGCCACATGACCATGGAAGCGTCTTCGGACAGCGCTGGCTCTTCGGCTTAGAAATGGAGATGAGCACCACACCCTAGAGACGGACATGACTGGTTGGGGACACCTTTACCTTTTTCATATATATATATATATATACACACACACACACACACACACCATCCCATAGCCGATGCTCTCTGGACAGTTCACAAAAATTAATTTGTACCCTTCTTCCAAGGAGGCAAAAAAACTGTGGCAGATTAAACTGTGGAGCTGGATGGTGAAATCTGTGAATCCTGGTGTGGAAAATGATCCCTACTCAGCACTGGTCAGGCCTCATCTTGAAGTATTGTGTCCAGTTCTGGGCACCACACTTTAAACAGGATGCAGACAAGCTGGAGAGGGTTCAGAGGAGGGCAACAAAGATGACCAGGGGACTGGAAACAAAGCCCTTTGAAGAGAGAGTGAAAGAACTGGGCATGTTTAGCCTTGAGAAGAGGAGACTGAGGGGAGATAGGATAGCGCTCTTCAAGTACTTGAAAGATTGTCACAGAGAGGAAGGCCAGGATCTCTTCTCCATCATCCCAGAATGCAGGACACAGAATAGTGGGCTCAAGTGACAGGAAGCCAGATTCTGGCTGAACATCAGGAAAAACTTCCTGACTGTTAGAGTAGTATGACAATGGAACCAACTACCTAGAGAGGTGGTGGGCTGTCCCACACTGGAGGCATTCAAGACGAGGCTGGACAGCCACGGCTAGACTTAGATTCCTGCATTGAGCAGGGGGTTGGACTCGATGGTATTGTAGGCCCCTTCCAACCCTACTATTCTATGATTCTATGATGTTCTGGCTTGACCTTTTTGTCCTTTATGGCCATTAGAACTGCATAGGCCTAGTTCATCTGTTTTACCTTTGGGGCTGGAAATTTCTCTCTCCCTCATTTCACTTTTTTCACCTAAGGATGCAAGGTTATAGAGAGGGAGGAGAGGGGTATCTGGATAAGACCAATGCTGTATTTGAGCTCATCTTTTGCCTTGAAACCCCTTTTCAGTTCGAACATATGAAGTAGTCGAAATGAAGATGGTGCCACTGGCTGTGTGCAGAGTGCCTCAGGGAAGCTGTCCATTTCTTGAGAACTTTGTCAGAGTCCCAGGTGCCCCCACTTTCAGAAATCAGACAGGTGACAATTGGAGGCAGGGCCTTTTCGGTAGTTGTGCCCTGTTTATAGCATACCATCCCCAGAGATACCTCTCCCCCTCTTCCCCCTGCCTGCGTTGGCTGCAGCAGAGCCAGAACAAATTATGTGGCAATCCAGAAGGGAAGGCAAATGGTCATGCACAAAAGCTCCAGTCCAGTATGGGATCGAGCAAAGGCAGCAGTGGTCCAGCTGCAAGCAAAGGTCAAAGCGCAGTCCAGAAGCAGAGTCAAACAAGAGTCCAAGGGTCAGTAGCACAGAAGGTCAATCACAAAGCAAGGTCCAAAAAGCAAGGTAAGGCATAGGAGCTGATGAACGATGTTGTTCCAGCACTGGCTAGGTCTACAGTGAAGGCTTTTAATCCCAAAGCCTGCTGAGCCTCACCCAGACCACAGCTGCAGTAATCAGAACTTGCTGTTCACAGTCCTACTCCTGAGCAGGGATGGCAAGGGCACGCAATTCCATCTGGAAATCTGGTGGGAACCCCCCCCGCCCATACTTCTGAACCCCTCACCAAGCCCCTAGCCCCACTAGCCCCCTGTCCGTGTTCGGTGAGAGGCCCACACTCACCCCGGCGGCCATTTTTAACAATATAAAATGGTGGTCGCAAAAATGCGCATTTTTGTGCATACACAAATATGCACAGTTTTGTGATCGCCATTTTATTTTTCAAAAAATAGAGACCGTGGAGCTCAACAAGGCCACCGGGGTGAGTATGGGGTGCTCGCCAAGCGCGGGAGGGACTCAAACGTGGTCCGGGGACCAGTGAGTGGGGGCAAGGGCTGGGCAGGTGCCTGGAGAACCCGGACAGGGGTGGGTTCACACATCCCTACTCCCAAGGAGTCATCTACCCCCTGAGGAGTCTTTCTGGTTCTTTTCTGGCTCGATGGACTTCCACCGAATGTATGACTCACTTTGAGTCTGTGAGCTGAACTGTGGGCTGTTCCCCAAATTCTGGGAACTTTTTTGTGCATTTTGGGGGGTGGAGTTCTGCAATTTGCGCAAATTTCTGAGCAATTCCCCACAAAAATGTGCGTAATTCTGGGAAAATCTGCCAACTGGCCAAACTTGCTGCACATTGAGTTGGGTGCTTCAGTGAGAATCGAAATGAAGTTCAGGGGGCCAAGCCTAGGAAAACACATTGAACTCCACCCCCCAAATGGATTTCTCTGGCACCCCTAATTCAGACAACTTTGGTGATGTGGGTGTGGTCAGGAGTGGAATGCAAGAAAGAAAAGCATCAAACAGGAGTAAAGGTGTTCCTTATAAGTGTAATGTTTCCCTGAAGTTCCTATTGGAGCTAATGTAGCAACTGCCAGCCTAGATCCATATCGGTCTAGCCTACCCCATACATTATGGACTTCAAGAAAGGGCCTTCTGTGGGTTCTCTGCTTTCTGACACAAAGTGGATGGACACCAGGGAAAGGGCCTTTTCAGTGGTGGCTCACAAATGATGGAGTTCTCTCTCCAGAGAGGTCATCTTGTTGCCTACTTTGTTGTGCTTTCAGCAGTAGGCAAGGATCTACCCACCCCAGGCTTTTCTGATTTGATTTTAGCCCTACTGATTCTTTTATTTGGCTTTTAATGTCCTGCTCTATTTTTAGTCTTCATGTTTTATGGCTGTTTTTGTTTGTATTATCTGCATGTTAATTGTTATTTGTACTTTCCTTTAATGTCAACTATGCTAGGTATGTCTGTTAAAATGATTTATTTATTTCTGAATAAATACAATACTTTTGCAAAATCACTTTTAAAATGCCATCTCCAGGTCCCCAATATCCGTTAAAAAGAAAGAAAGTAAAATGTCAACTAAATTAGGAGTGTGTTATCCTGTTCTCTTGTATAGTATCACTTTTTCTGCAATGGATAACACTTCCAAGAAAAGTTTTCCCCAAGCAGGAGCATGGAGGTGTTGTAGAATTGCTGTCTGAGGAGAAATAAATTTCCTGAATACAGAGATCAATCGTCCTGCATTTTAAGTGGGCTTGCCGCATAATCCCATCAAGAGATGGCATCTTTAGGGTCACACTAATGCAAGCATGGGCATTGTGCCATTCGGAACAGTTGGGGGTGTTGGCTAGCGAGCCACTACCACAAGTCTGGGACAGTCATTCCCATTGATAATACTGGAAAGGGAGCCTGTTCTGGTGTTTCTACACCATCACTTCCTTCACAAATCCAGCCCTCACTCTCACCCATATCCAAGAAATCTGTTGTATTGATATTATTGCTGTGGATTCTTGGTTCGCTGTTCCTCTGGTTTGCTCTGCTCTGTATTCCACTCCTCTTGAATTCAGGTTAACTGATAGGAGTTTGACAGTTAATTCCAGATTTGGCCCATGCAAAGTTTGCTGCAGTTTTCCATTTGTCCAGTGCACTTGCATCTCTCCCATTCTGCATGACCAATACAAATTGGTCATGCAGATGCTCTGACTTGGATTGATGGTCTGACTTGGATTCCTGCATTGAGCAGGGGGTTGGACTTGAGGGCCTTGTTGGCCCCTTCCAACTCTACTATTCTATGATTCTATGATTCTATGATTCTATGAAATGGAGATCAGCTTCCATCAGGAATTCATCTGGCCCCTTCTTTGCAGTCTTCAGGAAGGCACAGAAGGCTCTGCTTTTACTGGCCTTCCTATAACCTGTAGGCTGGTGGTTTTATTGGTGCAATCTGTTTTTATACCATTTTATAGTATTTTTTGTTGTATATTTATTTGCCTGGTTGTATATTTTTGTGTTTTTTTTTCATCTCGTACACCACCTTGAGAGGATTGATGTAACTCTTCAAAAATGTAGGTTTGATGTAATTATACAGGAGATTGCTTTAAGGTGTGTGTGTGTGTGTGTGTGTGTAGTGTTGCACTGCTGTTCAGATGTGCTCCTGCACACTGATAAAATGACACACGCAAAAGAATCTCAAAGCAGCATCAAGCTTGCTCTTGCTTTGCAGTGTTCATCAGTTCACACAAATGCACACGCCCATTGGTAAAACAATTAAAATTACAAAAGGCAACAAGGCCAGGTAATTTGGAATTCTGAAATTGGGGAAGAAATTTCAGATAAGGGGCATTTTGGAAGAATATCTTTTTTTTCTTTTATTTTAAGAATGTGACTTTGAAATCTCACTTAAGCAGAGCTGACATCTTGCACTAAGCTACCTTGAGTTCAGCACAGAAAAGGAGGATGGTAATGTTCTTAAGTGGATGGTGGGGGACCTGAGGCCTTCCAGATATTGCTGGACTCCAACTCCCATTGGCCCAAGGCAGTATGACCAACGGTCATGCATGATGGGAGTTGTAGTCCAATGTCATATGGAGGGTTACAGTTTCCCCACCTCTGACTTAGAGAAAGGCTACATCAATTATTCCCCCCCCCCTTTTCCTCAGCATTGACAACCTTGTCAAGCATACCT
Source organism: Heloderma suspectum (assembly GCF_057233095.1). Taxonomy (NCBI): domain Eukaryota; kingdom Metazoa; phylum Chordata; class Lepidosauria; order Squamata; family Helodermatidae; genus Heloderma; species Heloderma suspectum. The sequence continues at coordinate 29,311,654 of NC_139469.1, forward strand.
AGATGCATGGTCAATGCATGACAGAAAAGCAGTCACTGTGCACTTTTATTCTCCAAAGTTAGGCCAAACTCTTCTCTCTCCTTTTCAGGATAGCTCTGTGGAACATGTTGTGGCTATCATAAATCAAAATAGTGGTCAGGTAATATTTGTCATAGAGAGACACAATAAATAACACTATTTTGGAAAAGAACAGTAATAACTGAAATCAGTTTTTGAATCAAGATGCCATATCCAGCCTTTCTCAGTTCCGAGTCCCTCTTTCCATCAAGAGCACCTTGTATCACTAGGCCCTGTGTGACATTTTTCCCCAGTGAAACTCATGTTCTGCTTCCTCCCAGAAGTATGTATGTATGTTGTGTCGTAATTTAATTGTGTCATCATTGCTGAAAGAGAGGGGAACCAATATAGTCTGAGTGCTGTGCCTTTGTCACAGTTCAAGACACCAGCACTTGTCAGTCCAAACCAAATTAACATTTCTTTCTTTCACTCGTGATTCACGACAGCCACTGATTGCTCAGAGGAAAGCACTTTAATACTAAATTGTTGTTGTTCAGTCGTTCAGTCATGTCCGACTCTTTGTGACCCCATGGACCATAGCACACCAGGCCTTCCTGTACTGCGCTCTCTCCTGGAGCGTGCTCAAGTTCATATTCATTGCATCGGTGATGCTATCTAGCCATCTCATCCTCTGTCGTCCCCTTCTCCTTTTGCCTTCAGTCTTTCCCAGCATCAGGGTCTTTTCCAGAGAGTTTTCTCTTCGCATTAGGTGGCCAAAATATTTGAGCTTCAGCTTCAGTATCTGTCCTTCCAATGAGCACTCAGGGTTGATTTCCTTTAGGATTGACTGATTTGACCTCCTTGCAGTCCAGGGGACTCGTAAGAGTCTTCTCCAGCACCACAGTTCGAAAGCAATTTTAATACTAAATAGCCCAGAGTAATTGGGTCATATGTTGGTGGATGTGTATTTGTTGTCTGGTCAAATTGCCAGACAGCCCAAGTCTGCAGGTAGGCAGCTAGGCATGGGTTGCATTCTTAATTTGAGGTTATTAGTCCCAGGCATTACCAAGTTTGATAACAGTGGCTTAAATCATTTAGTCATTTTGAGGATTAAACTTTTATTTGCAGATCAATCATCTGTATCATGTAAGAGTCTTAACTAGAGGCCATTTAAAGCAGTGGCTGAAGACAGAACAAGAAATATGTCAATACCTTCCCTCCACCACCACCACCCTGCAGTGATTATTCTGCTACGGTAGTTATACAAGCCTATTCATTACAATCGTTGGCTTTTAAAGGTGTATAACATGGCTGTAAAAATGTCTGTGGGGCTTTCTGTATACAACCTTCAGGATGTATATGTTTATGCACATGGATGTTGCACATACTTTCTTACCATGCTTTAAAGAGAAGACCATGTGAGATACAGCACATTGATGGTCAAATTCTTCTGCTTAGGAGAGGTGCAGTACCAATCCTGAAATCAAGAAATGTGCTGAATGCTTGAACCGTCCATTTGAGAGCCAGTTGTCTGGAGGTTCTGGCCAAATGGTGGATCCAGACATCATCACAATCCTGCTACCATGGGAAGAGAGGTGGTGGTGAAGTGTTGATATAACCAGAATAATCCAAGCCTACAGATGACTAGGTGTTAACCTGGGGCTCAGAACAGGAGCCTCACTGCACTGGCTGTGCATTGGAGCCCTCTTCTGATGAGTCCTTCAAGGCCAGAGTTGAGGAAGAAGTGCAGCATCACTGTCTTCTCAAACATGGCTCCACCCCCAACCCCTGACAGCCCATTGGTTCTTCCTTTTCCTTGTCTTCTAGGTGTGTTCCTGGAGAATAGCTAGATTTGGATATTGTTTGTGTAGCTCCCCAGTTTGCTCCAGGTTTCCCTGCCTACCTGCTTCCTTCTCTCTCTGCTGCCTACCCATTTCTCCTGCATCCTCTTGAGAGACTTTCTGGGCAGTTAGAATCACCATGTGGAATGTGTTTGGAGCGATAACCACATGGAAGCCCATCCTTTGTTTTCATCTTCTGCCTCACCTCCAAATAAGCAGTTCCTACTGCCTCTGTAGGAGGAAGAATAATACACTGGATGTGTTTTTGAGGAAATGGTGGAACAGTACTTAGGATTTATGTGTAGAAAGTGGACCAGGGTATCCCCCCCTCCTCACAATAAGAGAATCCAGGGTCATCCAACAGTAGAATCTGGGATACTCAGGATGGAAAAAAGGAAATACTTCTTCACACAGCACATAGTTGCACTGTGTAGTTCACTACTACAAGATGTAGTGATGGCTGCCAACTTGGACGGCTTTAAAAGGGGATTAGAGAAATTCATGGAGTATAATGGCTACTAGTAATGATTGATAGATATTACTTCCAGTATCCAAGGCAGTATGCCTCTCAGTACCAGTTGCTTGGGAAGATGCTCAAGACGGGGCTATTGCACTCATGGCCTGCTTGTAGGCTTCCCATAGGCAACTGGTTGGCCATTGTGGGAACAGAATGCTGGACTATATGGACGTTGGCCTGATCCAGCATGGCTCTTTTTATGTTTTTATTACTGGTTTTCTTCCAATATACAAAGAGAAGCAGATCAGGAAACAAAACTATTGTAATGGTGTATTATGCATAGCAAACGGCTGTATAATGTAGCTGGTACTGTTAGGGAAATATCTGGTGGTGCCTTTTAGCATAGGTCATTGGGAAGGAAAAATAAGATTTTGCCACAGCTGTCCAAAAGAGGGTAAAAGCAGAGAATGAAAAGAGAGTTTTGAATAATACTGAAAGGCATAGAACTTGTATCTGAATGTTCCCATTGAATCAGCTTGACACCAGCATTTTATGGATTGTGTACAAATCTAAAATCCCATTGCTGGGGATGGGCGAACATGCAATGTTTGAACTTGTTGAGGTTCTCCAAATTCTTCCTGAAAGGTGGTTCACCTCATTTGCATTCCCAAATGTGAGCGTCAGGAAAAAGCACATTTTAAAAAGTGCACATTTTTCCCCAATTGGAAAAAAGCACCTTTAAAAACAACAACAACACATTTCCTGATGAAAAATGTACATTTCCTCCCATAGGCTAAAGTGTGAAAGTGTGGATTTGGGGAGGGGAGATTTGCACACTTGCGCAAGTGGCATTTTCAGAAGTGACTTGCATTCACTTCCAAACATGAATGCAAGTTTGGGAAATTGCAGCCTCCAAAAATAAATAAAAAAAAACCGAGAGTTGCGTTCCTGCTTGCGTTTGCATTCAGGGTTGTGAACAGGAACAAAATGTCCATACATCTGTATGAACTGTGTAAAAAGCTACAATGGAAGTCAAAGAAGAAGAGGGCAGGGCAGGGTGGCTATAGGCATGTGCATTCATCCTAAAAAGAAATGGAATATTAAACAAATAAGCCCCCATATGTTGGTTTATTTTCTATATAATGAAAATGAATGGGAATTTGAATGAATGAAATCTGGCAATTCATTTTAACTGCTTTGCACTGGAGACATTGTTTTTTGCTGAAGAAATAAGCTAGAACTTTACAGTTCATGAAAGGCCACTGAGAGTAGGGAAGATAAGGAGCAGTGAAACTGAGAGCGTGGAAAGCTCTAGTTTAGATCGCAGGCTGTGCTTTTAAATTGTCTATAAAATGGGGGATGATATCCTAGATGAACTGGGGGGCTGCAGTAGAATGCATGCAAATGTCATGCCAATTGCATAAAATTAGGGATGGATAGATCTGTAATTTCGGGATTCTCTCAGTTCCTTATTTCTCCAGTCTTCAGTTCATTGCTGATCTAGGGATGTATGTGAAATTCGTTTCAGTTAGTTTTTGATCAGGATTTTACCCAGTTTGCAACATCTGGACTGAACACAGACTCAGACGCAATGAGTGGTAGAAGTCCATACATTTCTGAGCTTGCAATGTGATTCACAGACCAAACATAAACAAAAAAACAAAACGTGTTTGACAGCATGTGTACATTTCAAAAATGCATGCATTTCAAAAAGGGCATATTTCAAAAGTGTGTATATTTCAAAGATGTGCACAATTGATGTGCACATTTGGAAAAACACACACACAAATATACATGAATTTCCAGGCAAAAAGAAAACAAAGCTTACAATCTGATACGGAGCTGAATTGAAATGAGCTTCGAGATGGGATTCGGAGGACTTTGGCAAGCTCAGGTTTTGCTGATTCACACATCCTTAATTGCATCCCATTTCTATGTCAGTTTGAGTTTTGTTTTAATTTTTTTTAAGAAGTCCACATGAAAATTAACATGCATTTTTGTGCATTTCTCCTAATGCACACGTTTTTGTATAGTTTTGCCCAATATACACATTTGTGTGTGCACTTTCCCCAAATATATGCATTTTGTATGCATTTTTTGTTCTGTGAACTGTATTGCACAATTCTGAAACGTGTGAATACCCAAAGATAACTCCATTCAATTTTGCCTGTTGATTTGGGAAATGTGAATTTGCTAAGTTCTTATCAAAATGTGAACTGAATGAAAAAACTCCACCCTCCCCATCAAAACACAGAAGTCACAAATAGAAAATATGCATCTGGGACTCTCATGGAGAGTAATGAAAAGGTTCTAGGATGTGTACCCTTAAAAAAATGTTTATAAAACAGGAATCCTTTTTCCTACCTATCTGAAATCAGGCATGCCTAATGATCATCTGAGCTAGTAGAAAGCCCACAAATGTCATGCCATTTGGATGGAAAGCCCCAGGGTTAGCGGCAGCAGAAGATTGTCTGGGCCTCCCACTGAAATCAGTGGGGAAATGAATGAACAAATGGGAAGAGAATGAATTGAATTAAAACTTTACTAATTAAATGGAATGGGAAAAGACATTTCTTTCTAGGGATGCTGGAGAAATTAGAGACGGACTAAAATGAGCTCGGATTCTAAGAATCGGACCTGCAAAATCTGCTGCTGAGCGACCCCCTCAGGCCACGCGGAGTCCATGGACTTTCAGATGATTTTTTTTACTTTCCCAAAATTTACGCATATAAATCTGTAGGAAGATACGTAAGCTTCTGCTGAGGAAATATTGAAATGGAATGGTGAAGAATACGCTAAATATTACGTACTGAGGTAAATTATGTAAATCCTTACGTAAATCTTTACATAATTATTTGTGTATTTTTCTGCATGACGAAAAAAGAAATATTTCAATCTGTCTGTGGACGGACGATGGAACAAAAAGGCACCTGTCAATCCATGAAACACAGATGGAGCGGATTTTACACAGTCTGTACATCCCTGCTTCATTCCCATTGTGCAGTGCCTTTTGGGCATGTACGACTGGTCCAGGCATGCATGCGGCTGCTGCATCACAGAATGGCTCTTCAGTGGGAATTAGGGGTGGTGCAAGACTTTGGAGGGGAAAGCTCAGAGAACTGCCTCCACCGGTCTGGTTCCATTCAAACTAGGGATGGGGGAGAATTTCTCCCCGAAACTTCGGGGGGCCGAGCGCCAACGCATTCGGCCCCCCGAAATCGGCGGTGAAATTCTCCGCCACCCCCCTGCCACCCCCCCTGAGATGGGACTTACCTTTCACGAATGTCCCTCCCGGCGGTGGGTCCCGGTGGCAGTTCGTCGGGTCTTCGTCAGGGGCGGGGGCGGCAGCCAGTCTTTCGACTGGCTGCCGCTGCCGCCATTACAAAGAAAGTTAAAAAAAAAAAACACCCCCGTGATAGGCTACGTAACAATTAACGTAGCCTATCACGGCTAGATCTCCAAAGTCAGCTGTGATAGGCTACGTAAATTGTCACGTAGCCTATCATGGGTGACTTTGAAAAAAAAAAAGCACGTACGCAAATGGCGGCCCCCATAGGGAGCTGCCATTTGATTTCTTATTTGGTCCCTGTAGCCTACGTAAAGATTTACGTAGACTACGGCGAAAATAAGGGCAAAGCTATTTGCGTTGCCCTTATTTTCACCATAGTCTACGTAAATCTTTACGTAGGTAGACTACAGGGACCAAATAAGGAACGCAAATGGCGGCTCCCTATGGGGCCGCCATTTGCGTATGTGCTTTTTTTTTTTTTTCAAAGTCACCCGTGATAGGCTACGTGACGATTAACGTAGCCTATCATGGCTGACTTTGCAAATCTAGCCTTGATAGGCTATGTTAATCGTTACGTAGCCTATCACGGGGGTGGTTTTTTTTTTTTTGCGGCCGGGTGGATGGGGCGCTTCTACCCGGCCTGACTTTCGCCGGCGAGGGATGGGGTACCTCCCGCCCAGCCTGAATTTTGGCCGGGCGAGGCGGGAAGCCTCCTCCCCCTCACATGAACTTTGGGAGGAGAAGCGAAGCGCCTCCCCCCCCACCGCAAAAAAAGCTGCGGGACAAGGTAAGTCCCTTTCGTACATACCTAATTCAAACAGGGCCCAGCCCTGCAAGCTGAGTCATGCTCAAATTAGGGTTCGCATCCTGTCTTTGCTGCCACATAGGGGTGTACGAAAGTCACTTACCTTTTCTCGCAGCTTTTTCGCGGTGGGGGGGAGCGCTTCGCTGCTCCCCCCGTGAAGTTCAGGCCGGGGGGGGGAGGCTTCCCACCTCGCCCGGCCGAAATTCAGGCCGGGAGGGGAGGCTTCCCGCCTCGCCCGGCCGAAATTCAGGCTGGGGAGGAGGCTTCCCGCCTTGCCCGGCCGCGAACACGAAAGTAAAAAAAAAAAACGTCCCCTGATAGGCTACGTGACGATTCACGTAGCCTATCACGGCTAGATCTGGAAAGTCAGCCGTGATAGGCTACGTGAATCGTCACGTAGCCTATCACGGGTGACTTTAAAAAAAAAAAAAAAGCGCGTACGCGAATGTCGGCCCCCATAGGGAGCCGCCATTCGCGTTCCTTATTTAGTTGCTGTAGTCTACGTCAATATTTACGTAGACTACGGCGAAAATAAGGGCAACGCAAATAGCGTTGCCCTTATTTTCGCCGTAGTCTACGTAAACATTGTCGTAGACTACAGCGACCAAATAAGGAACGGGAATGGCGGCTCCCTATGGGGGCCGCCATTCGCGTACGCGCTTTCTTTTTTTTTAAAAAAAAGTCACCCGTGATAGGCTACGTGACGATTCACGTAGCCTATCACGGCTGACTTTGCAAATCTTGCCGTGATAGGCTACGTGAATTGTCACGTAGCCTATCAGGGGACGTTTGTTTTTTTTTTCTTTCATTGCAATGGCGGGGGCGGCAGCCGGTCGAAAGACCGGCTGCCGCTCCCGCCCCGCTCGAACACTGGACGAACCGCCAGCCGGACCCGCCGCCGGGAGGGACATTCAGGGAAGGTAAGTCCCAACCCGGGGGGTGCGGGGTGCGGGGGGTGCGGAGGATTTCTCCCCGAAACTTGTTCGGGGGGCCGAACACGTTGGCGCTCGGCCCCCCAAAGTTTCGGGGAGAAATTCTCCGCCATCCCTACTGCCACCTAATATTCCTTGCCAGTCAACTCCGTCCACCATTCCCAAGGGAAGGGGGGAAAAGAAGAAGCAAAACAAAACTCTCAAACTCTTATCTTGGGGAAAGTATAACCAGGGTTGGACCACGATGTTTTGCTGCCTGATCCAAAGGCCCCCTCCCCAATCCATGTGCAGAAACTGACTGGACTAGCAGCTGAAGCTTATTTCAACACTGGCACTTAAAAATCTCTCCTCTGTGAATTTCCCTAATCCCCCCCTTTTTTTTTTCAGGCAATCTAAACCAAGGGCTACCACCACATCCTAGGGCAGTGACTCCCATGGATTAATGGACTCTGTGCCATGTGATGAAGTGCTTCCTTTTGCCTGCCCTGAATCTATTGCTAATCAGTTTCATCAGTGGACCCGATGACAGTGATTAGCAGTAGACAATGAGTATGTCTTTGAGAAAATTGGGCTAAAAGCTTCTCCTTGATCTGCTAGCTTTCCACAGGCAGGGAGTTCCTGATATGTGGAAACATTCAGCTATGCGATCCTACCACCTTCTATGCTTTCTCTGGTTAGCTCTGTATAGCATGTGCCACTCAAGGCTGCACATGTCTACTCTGAAGTAAATCCCACTGAATTTGGTGCGATTTATGCCTATGTAAATGCATACTGGATTGCAGCTTTAATATACCTTTTCTTCCTCCATTCATAGAGATGCTTGAGGAATTAAATCAGGCTTTGCCATCCTGATGCCCTCTATATTCTTGGATTACAACAATTCCTGGCTGGGGGATTCCGGGAGTTGTAGTCCAACACATCTGGAGGGCACCAGTTGGAAAAGGAAAAATTAGATGATGACTTTTGCCAGTTCTGATGTGAACTGACCTCATGCACACCGAGTGGGCAGATTGGAATGTAGCTATCCATTGGATTCTGCACATCTCTGCAATGTAGTTCTATGTTAAAACTAAATCCATATCAAAATGTATTTTAAAATGCATATTCTGAGATAAGAAACATTTAGAAATGTGTGCTTTGAGATAAAATACCTTTAGAGAAGAATGTTTTTACAAACTAGGTTCAAAATACGGAATTAAAATATGGTATAGAGTGCAATCCTATGGCCGCTAAACAGTGGTTAGGCAGCCATAAGGGTGCTCAGTTTTCAGGAACTGACCTCGGATCTTGTAGGCCCCTTCCAACTAGGGATGGGGGAGAATTCCGCCACAGACGCCAATGAGGCCAGATTCTAAAGAATTCCCCCGGAGTCCGTGGCAGAAGGGAAGACTTCCCCCCCCCCAGGAGGAATCCTCTTCGGCCAGATTCTCCGGCTCTGGATTGCCAGCGATATGGCCGCCATGCCGCATCGCTGGTTGAAGGGAAGTGACTGTGGATGCAAATGGCGTCCAGGATGCCATTTGCGGCCGTAAAGGCCTTAGTTTAAGGTAAATGCAGTCATAAATGGACTGGAGATAGATTAATCTACTCATTCTTACCTTTAAAGGGTCATTTTGATATTTTATATTCCTTTTTAAAATGCTGAATGAGCTGTGAATATTCTGTTGGTTTGTTTTTAGGGAAAGAGATTTGAGAGGCAGCTTGATATCTGGCAAGTGGTGAAGGTGATGTGGTTCATTAGTGTTTATTATTATTATTATTATTATTTCTGCTACTGTCTGTGGCAAGCATTCACATGATCTCTTACCTTGCACACACACACACACACACACACTTTAAAGAAGAAAAGTGTCCAATCAGCTCAAACCCCTACTGGTTTATTAATCCCATAATATCTCAGAGAGTGACTTCCCCTGCTCTTCCCTCGTCTCTCAGCTGCACTATTAAGTAGTGAAGGATTTCACGCTTCTTAGAAACTGATAACAAGTGGTAGTTTGTAGCAATGGCACTCGCGGCAGCACCTGGGGCTTAGTGCTACCTGACGAATTCTAATACCTGCCATTTCTTCCACCGGCAAGCCTGCCTGTCCCAAACGTCGCATTTCACAAGGAATTCTCTCATTTTCAGCCGGTCTCTGTCAGGGATGCTCTGACCTGGATTCCTGCATTGAGCAGGGGGTTGGACTCAATGGTCTTATAGGCCCCTTCCATCCCTACTATTCTATGTTTCTATGATTCTTCAGTACTCCCTAGTTTAGAGCTCACGTTTCTTCATAGGATGATAGCGACATTTTCCATTCATACTTTGCTAGGAAATTCAGGGCTTGACAAAGAAAGGAGTCATCATCCATTAGCATGCCTAGTGTTTCCAAAAGTCTGAGGGCCAAACTAAGTGCTTGATGGAAGAAATGGGAAGTCTCTCAATTGTTGATATGTGTGATAAAAAGCAACCTTGGTACCTGTGATCAGGAGTGGGTGAGTAGCTGGGGAGAAGGGCTGTGTGAGTCTTTCTCTTCTTGCCATTTGTTCCCTCAAATCCATCCCAGCTGTGTTCCCATGAAGTAGGGCAGGGTACAGAACCTGAACCCCAGGGGCCAAATACAGCCCTCCAGTTGTCCCAATCTGTCCCTCTGGTGTTCCACAGAAGGTCATGCCCCTATCCCCAAATCACCAATCATTTTGTGGTTTCTTGCCTTTTCTTCAGTGCCCCTCCCTTCTGAAAGGCTAAAATGCCTCTCCAAAGGCTTAATTACAGGCAGTAAGATCTTTAAACTAAAATATTCTGGTATTGAGAACATAAGAACATAAGAAGAGCCCTGCTGGATCAGACCAAGGGTCCATCTAGTCCAGCATTCTGTTCACACAGTGGCCAAGCAGCTGTCGACCAGGAATCCACAAGCAGGGTATTGTTGATCATTTGGCTCCACCCCTTTTGCCTCTCGTCCCACCCAACACTTGAATGCAGCCCCTGAGAGCTTCTCCAAAATGGGATTTGGCCCTCAGGATGAAAGAGGTGCTGTACCTCTGAGGTTGGAAAAGATTGGAAGCTGCCTTATATTGTTTCAGACCATTTGTCTTTCTGGCTCAGTGCATCCCTTTTCCCAGGGAATGAGCAGGGGATAAGCAGCTGGATGGGGGTAATTTTGAGTGGAGAAACAATGGGAAGGGAAACCCCTCCTCCCCACCTTTTATCTACTCAACCTATTTGCAAGCCTCCTGCCACTGCTTTTCAGTTCAACACACTGAGGTGACTGTGTATCTCCGCTGTCTCACCTGGATGGGCCCTAAATGATGTCCATCCAAATGCAGCATGAGTAGGGAGAAGATGGCTGTGAAGGTTTGCAGCCTACATAATCAAAGAGGTGGAAGATCAGGCTCAAAGGCCTGTGTTTTTTGGGGGGCAGGGGGTATCTCTGAGAGGAGTAGTTTCATTTCCCTGGTTAACTTTCAGTTTTGTTTCCCCACTTAAGTTTCTTTTCTTCAGGTTTGAAGCAGTACTTTTGGTTTTGGGGGAGGAGGATATATAAAGAGAGAGAGAGAGCCAGTTAGAGCAGAGTCAGGTGACCAGAGCCTGAAGAGGATGCAGGAAGAAGCAGCCTGGAGAAGTCTAAGTACAGCTAGGGTAAAGGAACTTGTGTTTTACAACTTTTATTTCCTTTTAAGGCCTTTTGTATGACTCAGCTCTATTCTGTAAAGACCTATAGTTGTGATTGATTGCAAATGTGTTTGCACAGTATGATGGTTTGAGACCTACAGAGGCAAAGGGGGGAAAGGTCAGGCTTAGACTAGGGATATTGGAGAATTACGCCATGGACTCCAGTGAGGCCGGCCCCCTGGAGTCCGTGGTGGAACGGAGCAATCCCTCTCACCACCCCATGGAATCCCCCTGGGACGGAGCCTACCTGGCTCCAACGTCAGCTCCATCAGCTCCATCAGCTCCATCAGCAGCTCCGGGTCATCTTCCAGCCGCCATTTGTGTCCCTGCCTTTTGCCATGATAGGCTACATAGATACTTATGTAGCCTATCACGGCTTGGCACGGACGCAAATGGCGACTGGCGTAGCAGCCACCATTTGTGGCCGCAGCCCGGCAGTGGCAGGAAGTCTGGCTGTGGCCGGGCAGGATTCTGGGGGGAGGGACAGATCGCCTCTCCCCCACCGCGGATGCCCCTCAGCGGAGCAAGGTAAGGTATTTGTACATCCCTAGCTTAGATGCCTGACATTTTCTGTTGGGAGGGGGTATCCCTGAGAGGAGTAAATGTAAGTATGTATGTATAAATAAATAAATAAATAAATAAGTTTCATTTCCCCAGTTGAGTTTCATTTCTTCAGATTTGAAGCAGTACTTTTGGTTTTGGGGGAGGAGGATATACAAAGAGAGTGAGAGAGCCAGTAAGAGCAGAGTCAGGTGACCAGAGCCTGAAGAGGGTTCAGGAAGAAGCAGCCTGGAGAAGTCTAAGTACAGCTACGGTAAAGGAACTTCCATTTTGCAACTTTTATTTTCTCTTAATGCCTTTTGTATCATTCAGTTCTATTGTGTAAATACCTATAGTTGTGATAGCTTGCTTTATATTTACCAGTTAACTGTTGTGGTTAAACCCCAAGTGTCAGGTGTGTCCATCACCCCACATCTACAGCCTAAACCCCATGTTATTGGGAAGGGTCATAAGGGGAACCGTGACAATTTGGCACATAATGGGGAGAGGGTTAATGTGGGGCAAAAAGTAGAACACTGGGAGGGAGAGGTAACACTGTAGAGATTCTGTTGAGATAGGGTAACCAGTTTCCCACCGCATGCCCCTACCAAAACTCTTGGCAAAAGGAACGTTCCCATTTTGTGGAAGAAATTAATACTCGTGTCCATTATTTGTGGGAGGAAGGAAACCAAATAACAGACCATTTCAATGGAGCCTTTGGCTCAGCTATCGAGGATGTGAGCCAGGAATTTGAAGGATATTGTGGGGATCCAGCTTTGGCCAAAGACAGGAAATGTGCCAGGAAGGAATTCTCCTTTCACCAATTCCCCAGCCAGGTGCTACCTACAAAAGCTGCCAGTTCAGGCTTGTTCCCTGGTCTTAGCAGCTAGGAGATCTGTTCTTGCTTCACTCTCTCCATCTGCCTTGGCCTCACCCTGCCTTGGACTGTATGGGAACCAGATTTGACAGCAGAACCCCCAGAGGGATGTTATTCCACCCCCTGTCCTTTGCTAATGTAAGATCTGCTGGGCATGGAAGAGACCCATCTTAACAGTGGTCCCTTTGTTGTAGAATAGTCTCCCCAGTGGAAAAACTCCAAGCTTCATCACTTGTTTCTTTCCGCCATTTATTTAAGACATTTGTATCTACTTAGGTTTGGGGGTAATTGTTGATTTCCCCTCTTTGTCCACTGCTAGTTCATATATCACTTATACATTTCATTTTGCTGTTGTTTAATTTTGATCCTATTGGATTTCTTTTTTTATTGCAAATGTTGGGGCTGATTTCACCCTGCCTTGGTCAAGTGGTTGAAACAGCAGCATATAAATAATGTAAATTGAATAAATACATAAGTATGCCAGGAATATATGGCTTGCCTGTGAGAATGATTGGGAGTTTGATATTCACATTGTATGCTATGCTATATGAATGATAAGGAAAACGTCTTTGATCGTTGCTTTGTCAGTGTAAGGAAATAGTTCAAGAGTAGTCAAAGAAGCATTGGTTTAAAAAAAAAAAAGTGAGGCAGGGTCAGTGTCAGGCTGTGCAAAGGAAGCATGACTGTGCCAGACTATAAACAACTGATCACAACTTTCATTCTTGGCTCAGAAACAAAGGCGATGACACAATCTAATAAAATTTAAACTGATCATATTACTTCCAGTAGAGGCAGACATCAGTTTGCATCTACTGTTTCAACTTTAAATCTCCAATTATATAAAAAGAACACCAAGGTTGCAACCCTAGCAAGCTGTGGTTATGCATGGAGGATAACTGCACATGGACACACAGATAGAACAATCCTATGGTCCCACAACAGCATCCCAGGGACCATCAGAGTCTTTTGACCCCCCCCCCCGGCTCTCAGGCCATCGACACTGCTATAACCTCAGGAGGGGGACTCTGTTATCCAATCCCTCCCCCCTCCCCTGCCCCCATAATGCTGCTGTGGAAAGAACTATTCTGAGATGGCAAAAGTGACCTCAGAGGGGTCTAAAAGTAGGTGTACCAGTGGGTGGGGAGTGAAGGGGCAGGGAGAGGAGAGGAGAGGCCAGGATATGAAGAACTCTATGGCTTCTCTAGCCCCAGTCCTGCCCCCGTCATTGTGCCTTCTTTAGATGGGCTCAGAGGCCCGTCTTGGAGGGTGGGGGGAGCAAAAAACAGAGGACAAAGAGGCAGACACCACCTCCATCACTTCTTCTGCTCTGCTGGCAGCAGACCACCAGGGCACCAGATGCACAGAAACCTCTGAGTCTGGAGGCTTCCATCTCGCAAGGGGGCAACCCATAGATCAAGATGGACAGATCCATCCAGCCCTTTTTCCATCCACCACAAATGGCTACTTAAAGGCACGCAAAATGTCAACTGCTCTTTCCATGTTATTTCTAAATTTAATTATGGAAGCAAGGATAGATGAGCTTTTCTGCTAAATGCTTTGCCTTCATTGTAAGATTTCTTATTTCCATCCATCTGGTAGCACTGGTGTCTCCAAAACTCCATTCTCCTCACTACTGTGCTAATACATTTGACCTAACTGCCCAAAGAGGCATTTCCATGCATTATTAATAGATTGCTCCCTAGCCGGAGCCCAGAATCCAAACTCCGGTTTCATCCGGTCATCTTGTAACTTGATAATTGTCACTTTATTTGCACATACCGTAGACTCTGATATTTTGGCGATATTCCTTTCAGGGGAAAGATTGCCTAGCCTCACTTTCTTTTTCTAATAACATGCTGAAGGATGTAAAACACACTGTGTATATCTGTGTAGGGAATTCTTACTATATTGAATCCCCTTTCAGACATTGTGGGAATGAATGTGAAGAGGGGGAGCGAGGGGCTGTGGCTCAGTGGTGGAGTACCTGCTTTGGATGTAGAAGATCGCGAGTAGGGAAGCTAAGCAGGGTCAGCCCTGGTTAGTACTTGGATGGGAGACTGCCTGGGAATCAGGGTTCCTGCATTGAGCAGGGGGTTGGACTCGATGGTCTTGTAGACCCCTTTCAACCCTATCATTCTATGTCTTTGTCTACGTCTATGTCTACATTTGACCAAACTGCCCAAAGAGGCATTTCCATGCATTATTAATAGATTGCTCCCTAGCCAGAGCCCAGAATCCAAACGCTGGTTTCATCCAGTCATCTTGTAACTTGTTAATTGTCACTTTATTTGCATGTACTGTAGCCTCTGATATTTCAGCGATATTCCTTTCAGGGTAAAGATTGCCTAGCCTCACTTTCTTTTTCTAATAACATGCTGAAGGATGTAAAACACACAGTGTATATCTGTGTAGGGAATTCTTACCATATCGAATCCTCTTTCAGACATTATAGGATTGAATGTGAAGAGGGGGAGCGAGGGGCCGTGGCTCAGTGGTGGAGCACATGCTTTGGATGTAGAAGGTCGCAAGTAGGGATGGACGGACTCACCAAAGTCTGCTCTGGGCGGGCGCTCAAGGAGCCACTGCCGCTGCTTGCCCGCAAATGCCCCTGCATGGCTCAGCGGGTGATCTGGGAGTGACCTGCAGCCACCCACCACTCCATGAAAGCCACCATTTTTACAGAAGATGGGGGCTCTGGATTTTCATATATCTTACTTTGCGCACAATGGCAGCCATGAAGGGCCATTTCTGCAGTATTATATATATGAAAAGGGCAGCTCGGCAGACAGAGGTGATGGCTTGCTGAGCTGGGTTTAGAGGGGTGAGCGGGGAGAAGTTCAACAGATGCCCAGACTCAGTTGGGTGCCTGCAGCATTCCTAATCGCAAGTTCAATACCGGCTTCTCCAGGTAGAGCTGGGAAAATATCCTGCTTGAAACCTTGGAGAGTTCCTGCCAGTTAGTGTCGACAATACTGGGCTAGATGGACTAACTGACTCAGTATAAGATCACTTCCTATGTGCCTATCAAATGCAGTGTATATCCACATGTTCATTATAACATCAGAGAAGTACCACTGTGTACAACTTTAATTGCCTAGGGCTTCTCTGTGTGACCCCCCCCCCATTTTCTAGGAGTCCTGAGTAGGGATGTCCATCACTTGAAAATATGACCCTTCGGGGGGCTTGCCAGACCTGCGCACCCAACTCAACTAACTTTTGTGAGCCAAGCCATGCATTTTCCCCGAATTCCAGAGACTTTAAACAAATGTTTTAAACCTCAGCTGTAATTTGCGCGAATAGAGATTTGTGCAAAATACACCCACAGATTGCACACATTTGCATCATCTGTGCAAATGACAGCCACAAATTATGCACATTTACATAATTTGTGCAAATTTCTGCTGTAAATTGTGTAAATTTGCACAATTTGTGCAGATTTTGGCTATAATTTGCACAGATGATGCAAATGTGCACAATTTACAGCCAAAATTTTTGCATACACACACACACACACACACAGAGAGAAATTATGAAAATCCCACCAGCTGGACTGACTCATTTCACACTGAATCAGGCCAGCTAGAGGAAGATGGAACAGAGTCAGGGTGGGAGTGGGGGGAGGCCAATGAAAGCTTATTGAGCTCCACCAGCAGCAGCCAGATTCCTCTGCCATCCCTAGTCCTGATTATGCAGAGAAGTTGGGTATGTGTGCCCAAATTGTGCCCCACTGTCAGCAACTAAGGTGATCCAGGCATTATCTTCTCCTGTCTGCTGAATCAGTTGCTGAGCCCAACAGAGATAGCAGATGTTTTAAGGAGTTGCGTATTGGCTCAGATGCATTGATGGAAGGTTGGCTGCTTATGAATTGCCAAAAAACAGGACATGCATCCCTGAAAAGAAGACACCAATTTGCATAAAATGTGTATAGGCCACTTCGTATGCATAGATTCAACTTTAGAAATTACTATAATTCAAGCAGAAATACAGGACATCTCACCATAGTGTGGAAGGCTGTGCCAGGTGACCTTGCATGTTCAGTTTGCTGTCCAGGTGTTAACTATTGATGGACAATTGTCTATGTGCTTCTATACTTTTACACTGAAGTTGGACCGGATAGCACTTCAAATAGAGGACACCTGTAGATATAGGATGGTCCTCTGGCAACTCTTCAAATACAGGACTGTCTTCTGTGAAAGACAGGACCATGGCTGCCCCAGTTGATGCAAGATGCTGCTGTTATGTCACCAAGGAAACAGAGGTGGGGTGCCAAATGGCGAAAGACCCATCTGTCTTCCAAGTGGCTGGCTACCTCCCATGAAATTGAGCTGTGTGTAACAGAATGTATGACAGATTGGGATGAGAGGCCAAGGAGGAGACAGTTCTTGTCGTCACTCCACGCAAGGCTGGTTAAGGATTTGGGTTGACTTCAGCACCCTCCACTCCATATTGGAGACCATTGTGTGGGCAGCAAGCTACCTGGAGAGGGAAGCAAGGTGGAGGCAACAGTCCCTGTGGTCCTACATGCCACAGCAGAGCACCACGGTGTGCAATCCTCCTTCCCTCTCCATGTGTTCATACAAGAACATAAGGAGAGGCATGGTGGATCAGACCATCTTTCTGGTTTGATTCAGTGGCTAACCAAGCTGCCTATGGGAAGTCTATAAGTAGAACACAAATGCATTTTGTGTAGGGTTGGCGGAGAATTTCTCCCCGAAACTTCGGGGGGCCGAGCGCCAACATGTTCGGCCCCCCAAACAAGTTTCGGTGAGAAATTCTCCGCACCCCCTGCCCCCTGCACCCCCTCCCCGGGACGGGACTTACCTTTGGCGAATGTCCCTCCCGGCGGCGGGTCTGGCCGGCAGTTCAGTGGGTCTTCGTCCGGGGCGGGAGCTGCAGCCGGTCTTTTGACCGGCTGCCACTGCCGCCATTCCAATAAAAGAAAAAAAAAAAACACCCCCGTGATAGGCTACGTGACGATTAACGTAGCCTATCACGGCTAGATTTGCAAAGTCAGCCGTGATAGGCTACATAAATCGTCACGTAGCCTATCACGGGTGACTTTAAAAAAAAAAAAAAGTGCGTACAGATAATGGCGGCCCCCATAGGGAGCCGCCATTCGCGTTCCTTATTTGGTCGCTGTAGTCTACGTAAAGATTTACGTAGACTACGGCAAAAATAAGGGCAACGCTATTTGAATTGCCCTTATTTTCGCTGTAGTCTATGTAAAGATTTACGTAGACTACAGCGACCAAATAAGGAACGCGAATGGCAGCTCCCTATGGGGGCCACCATTTGCGTACGTGCGTGTTTTTTTTTTAAAGTCACTCGTGATAGGCTACGTGATGATTTACGTAGCCTATCACGGCTGACTTTGCAGATCTAGCCATGATAGGCTACGTTAATCGTCACGTAGCCTATCACGGGGGCGTGTTTTTTTTTTACTTTTTAGTTCGCGGCTGGGCGAGGCGAGGTGCCTCCTCCCCGGCCTGAATTTCGGCCGGGCGAGGCGGGAAGCCTCCCCCCCGGCCTGAATTTCATCCGGGCGAGGCGGGAAGTCTCCCCCCCGGCCTGAACTTCGCAGGGGGAGCAGCGAAGCACCTCCCCCCCACCACGAAAAGCTTCGAGGACAGGTAAGTGACTTTCGTGCACCCCTAATGTGCATTTTCAGACCTTAGTGTATCGAGAAAGTGTGCATTTTCAGAGCATGCTATTGAAAATGTCCATTCTCCCCATTCAAAATGCACACTTTCCCCATTCGACTGAAATGAGAAAAGCGGGCAAATGAATGAAGGACGGGCTTGACATTGGTGATTGGAGAAACTGGGGGATTGCAAAAATAACTTCTCCACCTATCCTAAGTAAAATGGAGGCATATGCCAAGTTGGGCAGCACTGGGCCATATAGGCTGCCAAGAAGAAGCCAAATTAGTTTGCCTTAGATACGTGCAAATCGGCCAAACATGAGCTCACCAAAGTTCTGGGAATCCCATCTTCAAGCTCATTCTGACTTGAGTCCATATCAGATCGCAAATTCCCCCCTCCCTTTGCAAGAAAATCTGTGGTGTTTTTGTGCATATTTTCAAATGTACACATCAATTGTGTGCATTTTTGAAATGTATGCATTCGTCTCTCATGGATTAACAAGTATTTGTGTGCAGTTTTCAAAAGTACAGTTTTTAATGCATATTTTTCAAATGATCTCATCCTGTCAAACACATTTCTTTTGGTCCACAAATCACACTGCAAGCTCAGAAATGTACAAACTTCGACTGCTGGTTTCATCCGTGTCCACATTCAGTCTGGAATGGGCAAACTGGGTAAAATCCTGATAAAAAATGAACTGAAATGAATTTCTCACACATCCCTACTTTACCTGTAGGATTTGGGAGGAAGAGGTGTCAAGTTCAATGTGTGGTACAGAAAGAGGCTGTCCAAAACAAAGCTGTTCACTGGCCGCAGTGAAAGCTTATGTATCCATCCAAAAAGGGAGAAAGGCAGAGAGGCAAGGGATGAATGTCTCATTCTAATTCCAGTCCATGTCAGGGTTGCATGTGCTCATTCATTCACCTTTTTCTGTTTCTGTATCAATCTGAGATTTGTGTGCGTACAAACAATTCACATGAATTGTGCGTGCAAAGAATTCACATGAAAATTGCATACAAACAATTCACTTGAAAATTCACATTTAAATGCTTAGATCAATATGCCATTTTCATATGCTTTTTGTTTGCATTTTATCCTGCATTATGTATTTTTGTGCTCACTCTTTTGAGTTGAAAACTGTATCACAAAATTCAGAGAAGTGTAGAGTCCAAAGGATAAATGCATTCCAATTCTTGCATTAAGTTTGGGTAGTGAAAACCAGGTTGGTTCACTTAAAAATGCAGAGACAAAACTAAATCCTCATGCATTCTTAAGAGAAACATGGGAAAAAGCAAGGGACCTGGTAGATTGGAGATGGATGTGAGGTGGGATTCAGCCAGATAAGCAAGATCTAGAGTAGATTGTGGCTCAGCCAAAGGTTGAGTCATGACCTGGAAGTATTTCTAGTTGTGTTACAACAGGGAGACTCAATGGGCTGTGTGAAGGAGGAGCCATCTTAGAGCCTGAACAGGATAGCAGTGCCCCTTTTTACCTTATACCCCACATCCTTGAGCAACTTGCCACAAAGGGCAGCAGAATGTAGGTTCCTGGTTCAAATCCCACTGAATTTTGATGAATTAACGGAAATGGAGATAAAACACTTTACCGTTTTTCAGCACAAATGAAAACTGAAATATACCCCTTTGGTTCATCCTCCCCCCATTTCTTCTGACATGAATGCACGCCTATACTCCTGCATGCGAAGTATGCGCTCCACCAGTGTGCTTTGCACCTTTTCCCCAGGGTGAGACTGAATCCCAGTCAGAAAGCTTGTTCTGAGCCAGGCAATTTTCGTCACATCATTAAATGGTACTTCTGAATATGGAAGCCTTAATCTAAAATGTGCTTAACTGTAGGTTACAACAATGCCCATCTGCATGATATCCTATCACTTCCTGCTGTAATAACATTATGAATATAGTGATCAAGACGTGTTGTGGCTCTTTTGTGTCCTCTCTTTCTAAAGAAATTATGTGGGACAGATTTTCAAACACATCAGTAGCACTCTAGCACGATTTTGAAAGAGTAAAATGCACTGTGATTTTGAAGGTTTCCATTGTAAGCCAACATAAAGACTTTGTTGAAATTTAACACATATACACTCACACTTTATTGGGGATGGATTATCCACTGGGCTGAGTATGCTACAGAGTAGAGTCCAAGCCAGATTAGGGTTAATCAAGCAGACAGTGCTTTTACATCAAACTTCTTGTCATCTAAATGGAATTCAAAACTACTTTGTTCATCTCATGAGAAATATCTGAGGAATTTCAAGCAAAGTGACAGTATTTTTGACACACTAGCAAATCTCTCAAGAGAGTCCGTCTGGTTCCCTATCAGGGACCCATCGACAACAATTAATACAGATTGTTTCAAGAAGATCCATGAGTGTCAATGGCCTCTTACTAGCACTGGATGTTATGCTGTGAGTTCAGGGAGGTGCAGAAATTCCGTGTGCACTGAGTTGGTAAGACCAGGGAGTAAAGTTGCCACCCAGGTTCGCCTGAAATGAAATTTTAATGCAGATTTTGAGGTTCTTACTTGGAGTGGAGCTGAAAAGAGTTTCAATAAGACTGATTATATTTCTCAAACAGCTTCCACACATCCATATTTCTACTCTCTCTGGAGGGGAAGAGGATATGGCAGCTCTTGTGTTGTGTTCTGTGGAACACCTAGTGCATTCATGATGCCGAATGAACTTTCGCAGAAGGCATTTGACAAGTGGGTTTTGCAAGAAAACGTTGCAGTATAAAGTGTTCCTGTTCACTGTTCCAGATTGTCAGCCATGGCTTCCTTAAGGGTGCACCACCATTCCATTTACCCACCCTCCTAGTTTTCAGTTTCTACCTTGCCCTTCTATCCAGCAGTTACCAAGCATTACACTTGGTAACTGCTAAGACACTCAGTTAGCTAACTTACTGAGCTAAGTCCTCATAGGGCTGTTTTGCAAGGTTTCACCCATTATGAACCTACCCCCCAATATTTTTGTATGTCTGCAAACCTTAAGATGCCCCCCATGACAGCTTATACTTCACTCAGGAGCAGGGATGGCACAGTTTCAGTCCAGGAATCTGATGGAACCACCCCTGCCTGCACCCCTGAGCCCTGCTCACCAAGCCCCTCCCCCTCCTCCCTCCCTGCAGGAAAATGGCCTGCACTCACCCTGGTGGCCTCGTCGAGCTTTGTAGTCACCATTTTTTGAGAAATAAAATGGTGATCGCAAAAATGAACATGTTTGCGCATGCATGAAAATGCACATTTTTGCAAATGCACATTTTCGCATATGCGCATAAATGCACATTTTCCCCAAAGCGTGCATTTTCAAACATATGAATGTGCACATTCGCAAAAACATGCACATTTTTGCGATTGCCATTTTATTTTATTTTTAAAAGTGGCAACTGCGGAATTTGATGAGGCCGCTGACGTCAGGGTGGACACTGAGCCCATAGAATCCCAGAGTAGTTCTGATTCTGAGGAAGAGGAGCCGCTCCTGGGAGAGGTGTGCGCTCATCTTTCCCAGGGCCAACAGCTGACAGAGATTCCTCCCACCAGCATTCCTAGCTCAGATAGCAGTCCCAGGAGTAACAGAGCGCGGGAAGCAGACTTGCTGGACGCGCAACACCGACGCAGGGAGTGGCACCAAATGGAGGGTGCAGAAAGGAGGCGTAGTGCCCCGGTTGGCACGCAAACAATGGTTGCGCCCAGAGGATCCAAGGGAAAAGGGGAGGGACTCTCCCTAGCCCATAAGTTCAGTGTATGCCAGTGATTCTCCTTCAAATGGGGACCAACTGTTCCAGCTGAGGGCATAGGTACTCTGCTGCTCATATCTAGTTGCTAACAGTAGAGTTGTTAAGTTGTAAAAGAGGAATAAAGCTTTGAAAAGAATCCCTTTGTCTGTGTCTGGACTTGGTTACTGGATTAGACTGAGAGAGGCCTCTAAGGAGCCCTTGACAGCTGGGGTGAATGTGGGATGCTTGCCAAGTGTAGGAGGGGCTTGAGCGCGGTCTGGGGAACGGCAAGTGCGGGTAGGTGTTGGGCGAGAGTCTGGAGAATCCTGATGGGGGTGAGTTCTAGGGATGTACGAAACACTTACCTGGTTTCATCCAGGGACATCTGCGGTGGGGGGGAGGCGCTCCGTCCCTCTCCCCAAAATCCTTGCCGGGGGGGAGGCGATCCTTTCCTCCCCCTCCCCCGGAATCCTGCCTGGCTGGCTCCGCTCTGTGGCCAGGCTGCGGAGCCGCCAGCCAGGCCAACCCGCAGCGGGGCCTCCAGCCGCTGCCGGGCTGCTGCAGACGCAAGTGGCGTCCTGGGTAGGGGATGCCATTTGCATCCCTATGGTAGGCCATGATAGGCTACGTAAATATTTATGTAGCCTATGATGGCTAAAGCAGGAATGCAAATGGCGTCCCCTATGCCATTTGTGTTCCCGCTTTTGCCCTCATAGACTATGTAAATATTTATGTAGCCTATCACGGAGAAAACGGGAATGCAAATGGCGTAGGGGATGCCATTTGCGTCCCTGCTTTAGCTGTGATAGGCTATGTAAATATTTACTTAGCCTATCATGGGCTAACATAGGGATGCAAATGGCGTCCCCTACTCAGGACGCCATTTGCATCTGCAGCAGCCTGGCAGCAGCTGGAGCCACCGCTGGAGCCACCACCGGAGCCGCAGCCGCAGCCAGGTAGGCTCCATTTCGCGGGGCTTTCGCGGGGTGGTGGGGTGGGTTGCTTCATTCCACCACGGATTCCTGGGATCCATGGCGGAATTCTCTAACATCCCTAGTGAGTTTGCATATCCCTACTCATGACTGGATGGTGCTGTTTTGCCCCTAGGAACATGTGGACCCATAGCTTGAACATTGAAAATAGAGGAAATTGTGTGGCTGGGATCCTCATTCATAGAATCATAGAATAGTAGGGTTGGAAGGGGGCTGCAAGGCCATCGAGTCCAACCCCCTGCTCAGTGCAGGAATCCAAGTCAGAGCAGCCCTGACAGGTGGCTGTCCAGCCTCGTCTTGAATGCCTCCAGTGTGGGAGAGCCCACCACCTCCCCAGGTCATTGGTTCTATTGTTGTACTGCTCTGACAGTCAGGAAGTTTTTCCTGACGTTCAGCCGGAATCTGGCACCCTGTAACTGGAGCCCATTATTCCATGTCCTGCACTCTGGGATGATCGAGAAGAGATCCTGGCCTCCCTCTCTGTGACAACCTTTCAAGTACTTGAAGAGCGCTACCCTATCTCCCCTCAGTCTTCTCTTCTCAAAGCTAAACATGCCCAGTTCTTTCAGTCTCTCCTTGTAGGGCTTTGTTTCCAGTCCCCTGATCATCTTTGTTGCCCTCCTCTGAACCCTCTCCAGCTTGTCTGCATCCTTCTGAAAGTGTGGTGCCCAGAACTGGACACATTACTGAAGCTGAGGCCTAACCGGTGCTCTGGTTGTAGATAGATGGATAGATGGATAGATGGATAGATAGACCTTTATTACGGTCAAAGACCAGCCCAAAATGCCCTGGTTGTATCAAATGCATGCATAGCTGCTACTGCTGATTCTTCTCTTCTTTACCTATTTCATAGCAACTTCTGAATGAAGGAAATATTTTTAAATGACCATAACTTGGGTTGGATGAACCTTGATCTTAAATTCCAGTACTCCTGAATTGAGGAGTGCTGCATTCTAGTTTCATTGTGGCGGCATAAGGGCCAGATTAAGGATGGGATAAAACAGGGATGCTTGAACTCACTGAAATTTTCCAGACGTCCCTTCAAAGCTTGGTTTGGCTTGCTCCCTTCTCATTTGCAACCAATTTCCCCAGATCATTCAATGGGAAAAGTGCACATTTTTGAATAGGAAAATAGCACATCTTCAGAAGTGTGCACTTTGCCCCAATTGAATGAAGTGTGAAAATGCACGTTTCCCCCCCTGCTCGCCACATTCTCCTCTTTTCAACCTTCTTCCCCATGGTTCCAGATGGCATCGGCCATATCCAGTGGGGGGAACTGTTTGGAGAGTGTAGGTTGCAAGGAGAAAATTATGCCCACCCTAGCACAGTGTCAAGAATTTCATACTTTTCCATCACATCTGTAGGGTTGGGGTGTGTGTGTGTGGAAAAGGCGAGGGGCAATTCAGTTTGGGGGAGGAGCAATTCAACTGCTTCTGTGCAGTTGCAAAACAAATGTAAAAGAAAACAAGAACTTGGCCTCCTGATGCTTACAAATATAACCCCCCCACACACAACCTGTAAGTTAAAAAATATTGCCACCCCATCCTTGAAAGTGCCGGAAGTGCCTCTCCATTTTTACAGTCTGAGGAGCGTCAGAGGTGGTGACATGGGTGGGAGGATGCAGTGCATAGTTCTGCACTAACCCTGCTCATCGCACCCCCTTGCTTCTCCAATGCACATGGCTTCTTCGCTTGGGCTGCTTAAATAATTTGGTCTTGGTAAGTTCCTATGTAAAATGCCCAAATCAGAGTTCTTAGAATGTGTGGATCAGAACGTAGCTTATCCAGTCGATTTCACAAGCGTTTTAAGGCAGTACCCTGCAATTTGAAGATATAAAATACACATTTAAAGACATTAAGAGAAAATACAAACTAAATTACATATCTAAATACATGGAGTTTTATCCAGCGGTGCTATTCCACCAGTGGAAGAGCAGCAATGGTGGAACAGATTTCCTCTCTCCATACCTCTGCTGTTGTGGGGGAGGGGCCTGGAGCAGATTTAGTGTGCTCGGGAGGGGGTGGGGCTGAGGCAGGGAGGAGAAGATGGGAAACTCCTGTTGGGTGAGCTGAACTTCCATTGTGGAAGGGTTGGATCAAACCCATGCATGCAGAGAGAAAGAGACAGACAGAAGGAGACAGAGAGAGAGAGAGAGAGAGAATATACTCTAAATTCCCATTGTCAGGGTTCCCCTTATGACCTGCCCCCCCCCCCGAGTAACTCCGTAAGGCTCTCTTGCCTCCTTAAGAGTCCCACCTTCCTTCTTTTAAACTTCCCCTTCCCAATAACATGGGGTTTAGGCTGTAGACATGGGCTGGTTGATACACCAGACACTTGGGTTTTAACCACAACAGTTTACTGGTAAATTTAAAGCAAGCAAGTCACAACTATAGGTATTCATTATTTTATTTTTTGTGAACCACCCAGAATGCTTTGGCTATTGGGCACTACAGAAATAAATAAATAAACAAACAAACAAATTAATAAAAATACTTACAGAATAGAGCTTAACCCTAGCTGAACTTAGACTTCTTCAGGTTTCTTCTTCCTGTTCCTTCTTGTGCTCTGGTGTCTCCGACTCTGGAGAGGTGAAACTTAACTGGGGAAATGAAACTGAAACTCAACCAGGAAAATGAAACTACTCCTCTCAGGGATACCCCCTCCCAATAGAAAACTCCAGTCTTCTAGGCATGAGCTTTTTCTTTTCCTTGCCTCTGTAGGCCTGAAACCTTCACACCCACATTTAGTGTATATTTTTTAGTAATGTTATATTGCTGGTGCTTGTTATTTTATGAATGTTTGCTTCCTTATTGAATCAGGTTTTTATTTTATTAATTTTAATGTTGTAAGTTGCCTTAGGAGGACTTCTGCCATGAAAAGTGGCCTAGAAATATTTAAAATAAATAAATATTTAAATACATCTTCCTGTGTGTGTGTGTGTGTGTGTGTGTGTTGCAGATTAAAGTAAGCAATAGAGCAGAATAGAATTATGGGCAAAAAACATGCCAAAGTGATGTGGGCTGGAAATAGGCATATTTTCCATCTGTAATCCTCCACAACTGCTTTGCAGCTGTTTTTCAGAAATCATTGTTCCCAGAACTGGGTCTTCTACGAAGTACCTTGTTTAACCCTAAGACCTTTGATAACTATAGAGTTCCACAGGCATACAACTGGAATAAGACAGATCGGTAGTGAAGCATGCAGAAAAACAGAAATTGTAAAAAAGAACAAAAAGTGGTGTGGGGACACAACCTTCAACCTTTCTCCTTGTATACCGACATGAATGCAATATTTGATAAAAGAGATGCATTTTCATACGTGCTCCCTCTGCTGTTCTGCAAAATGGAAGGGGGTTTCTAGAGTAATTCAGAATAAAATATCGCATTTCACTCGGTCCAAGGAAAACAATATATTTGAGTGAGGACTAATTACCTCTTTTTTTATTCCAGGTGACAAACGCCAATATATCACACTTAGCCACTAAGAGAACTCCATTTCAGTAAACTAATTAAACTAATCCTATCTGCACTCATTATTCTCAGTTCGACTAAATATTTTAACAGGGTAGATTTATTTTGTTTCATAAATTACATCATACTTAAGGAAAACAGTTTGCATTGCAAGTGTGTTAGTTTTGGTTTTGTTGTTTTTTTTGTTTTTTTTTTTAAAAACTGTCTTGACGAAAGCTAGAGAAAATAATTTTATGGGCCTTTTTGAGGCTTACAAATTATTACCCATATTGCTCCTTCGTTTGTTTATTTTTACATGCTACTGCTTTAATTAACGTGCCAGACTTTTCTTGGTGTTTCAGTTGATAACTTCCAAGGCAGTCTTTATTTCTCTATTTTGTTTGTCTGCTTGTCGAGTAGTCAGCCTTGCTGACCACGGAGGTGTCTCCACACACGACATCTCGCAGTTAAAAATAATCTGATCTTATGAACAATTGTAAGACAACCTCAAATGACAACTGAGTCTGGATGTGTATAGATCTTCCAATGTCGGATTACATGTACCTTGAATCCTTGAATCATTCATTCCCTGTGAAGGGTGGGGAGATGAATTCTAATCCCTTTGGGGTGAAAGGAGAAATTCGCCTAGTGGTCGGGAAGGGTTTGACTTACCTTGCTACAAGGTGCCAAGGTTGGTTTGTTTGTTTTGTTTTCTTCTCCCTGTCATTTTAACTTCATAAAACTTTATCCTCATCATGTTTCCTGCTAGGAGTGTGCCAGAATCCCAACTGGAATTGGGAGGTTCCAGCATGTCTTGCAGCTGCTTATCTTTACACAATGTTTATATTATTCAGTTATTACTTTTCTAATCCACCCCATAACTAATGTCACACAAAGCTTGTCTACACAAAATTAAAACAACCAAAAGAAGAAGAAAAAACCTTTTCAACGTCATCTTTGTATGAGTTAATGTTGATTGTGAGCCCCTGTATGTACCATTTACTGTAGAAAAGTGGCATATAAATATAATAAGTAAAATAACATTAAAAATAAAAATACCCCCCCCCGCCCCGCAGCACCAGGTCAGTCAGACTCTTCTCCCACCCCTCACTGAAAAC
The DNA here is from genome assembly GCF_057233095.1 of Heloderma suspectum. Taxonomy (NCBI): domain Eukaryota; kingdom Metazoa; phylum Chordata; class Lepidosauria; order Squamata; family Helodermatidae; genus Heloderma; species Heloderma suspectum. The sequence continues at coordinate 29,338,978 of NC_139469.1, forward strand.
TTTGTGGAGTTAATTGTCTTCATTGGCCTTCTCTCTGTCCCATCAGCCAGGACAGCTAGACTGGAGGGGACGAGGGAGAGGGCCTTTTCTGTAGTGGCCCCCACTCTGTGGAACTCCCTCCCTAGTGAACTCCATCATGCCCCCTCTTTAATGAGCTTCCGTCGTGCATTAAAAACGTGGCTGTTCAGGCAGGCATTTGGGGTGGGTTAGGGTATTTTAGAAAATGTTTTTATTGTAGAATTTTATTGTTTTATTGTATGTTGTACATCGCCCAGAGTGGCTGGGTGACCAGCCAGATGGGCGATTAATAAATTAAATAATAATAATAATAATAATTGGGGGGGGGTGTTTTCTTTTTGCCCCACACTGTAAAAAAAGAAAAGAGAGAAAAAAAAGATGGGATGAAAATATAAACCCTGTGGTGATTAAATTGCATGTTCCTAGTCTGCAATGAGGTTCTCCCCCAAAGGATTAGTCTGAGAAGGGTGTGGGGTGGTCCAAGTCTCCAATACTCTCCACCCTTCATAGCCTGCTAGCAAGTACTGAATAGGGATGTATGAAATGTACTTACCTTTCCGCAGATTATGCTTATGGTGGGGGGGAGGCGTTCCGTCCTTCCCCCCGGAATCCTCGATGGCCAGCTGTGCTCCGCGGCGGCTCTGCAGAGCAGCCAGCCAGGCCCAGGCGAGAGCCGTCCGCAGCCGGATTTCCGGCCGCGGAGGGCTCTGGGTAAAAACAAACAAAACCGCATACGCACATGGTGGTGCCTACATCCGCCGCCGTCTTGGTCTACGTAAATATTTACGTAGACTAAGACACAAAAAATAAGGAATGCAAATGGCGGTGGCCGTAGTTGCCGCCATTTGCATACGCAGTTTTCTTTTATTTTTTTTTTACCCAGCCATGATAGGCTACGTAAATCTTTATGTAGCCTATCACGTCTTTAAAAAAAAACACACAAGTCTGCAAATGGCGGCGGCGGCAGCCAGTTGGAAGACCAGCTGCCACAGAGCCGCCACCAGAGATGCCACCGCCCCGAAGATCCACCCCAGGTAAGTCTCGTCCCGGGGGGGATCTGTGGGGGGGCGGGGGGGCAGGCCGTTCCGCCACAGATTTCGAGACATTTGGCCTCACCGCATTCCGTGGGAGAATTCTCTGCCATCCCTAGTACTACTGAAGTCCCAAAGGCCATAGTCTCCATCTACTCCTAAAATGGAGACTTGGGGCCTCTAGTCTGCATTAATCTAATTGGGATTTAGGCCCAATATACCTAAAGGGCCGCATCCTTTCAAATGAGTTTTTTTAGAGATGGCAGAGAATTTCTCCACGAATCTCCGGGAGGCCGAATGCCAACGCATTCGGCCCCCTGAAATTGGTGGTGAAATTCTCCGCCGGCCCCCTACCCCCCCGGGATAGGACTTACCTCGTGCGAATTTCCCTCTCGGCGGCGGGTCCCGGCGGTGGTTCGGCGGTGGTTCGGCAGGGGCAGCGGCGGTGGCCGGTCTTCTGACCGGCTGCCGCCATTGCAAAATAAAAAAAGAAAGTAAAAAAAAACACACACACCCGTGACAGGCTACGTAACGATTTACATAGCCTATCACGGCTAGATTTCCAAAGTCAGCCGTGATAGGCTACGTAAATCGTCATGTAGCCTATCACGGGTGACTTTGGAAAAAAAGAAAAAAAGCACGTATGCAAATGGCACGTCTAGTCTACGTAAAGATTTACGTAGACTACTGCAAAAATAAGGGCAACGCAAATAGCGTTCCCTTATTTTTGCCGTAGTCTACGTAAATCTCTACGAAGACTAGACATGGGCGCCGCCATTTGCATACGCACTTTTTTTTTTCAAAGTCACCCGTGATAGGCTAGGTGGCGATTTACGTAGCCTATCACGGCTGACTTTGGAAATCTAGCCGTGATAGGCTTAGGGGTGTACGAAAGTCACTTACCTGGTCTTGCAGCTTTTCGCAGTGGGGGGGAGGCACTTCGCTGCTCTCCCCGCGAAGTTCAGGCCGGGGGGGGAGGCTTCCCGCCTCGCCGGGCTGAAATTCAGGCCGGGGGGGAGGCTTCCTGCCTTGCCCGGGTGGAATTCAGGCCAGGGAGGAGGCGCCTCAGCTCGCCCGGCTGCGAAATAAAAAGTAAGAAAAAAAAAACGCCCCCGTGATAGGCTACGTGATGATTAACGTAGCCTATCATGGCTAGATCTGCAAAGTCAGCCGTGATAGGCTACGTAAATCGTCACGTAGCCTATCACGGGTGACTTAAGAAAAAAAAAAGCGCGTATGCAAATGGCGGCCCCCATAGGGAGCCGCCATTCGCATTCCTTATTTGGTCGCTGTAGTCTACGTAAAGATTTACGTAGACTACGGCGAAAATAAGGGCAACACAAATAGCGTTTCCCTTATTTTCGCCGTAGTCTACGTAATCTTTACGTAGACTACAGCGACCAAATAAGGAACGGGAATGGCAGCTCCCTATGGGGGCCGCCATTATCTGTACGCGCTCTTTTTTTTTTTAAAGTCACCCGTGATAGGCTACGTGACGATTTACATAGCCTATCACGGCTGACTTTGGAAATCTAGCCATGATAGGCTACGTTAATCGTCATGAAGCCTATCACGGGAGCGTTTTTTTTTTCTTTTATTGGAATGGCGGCGGCGGCAGCCGGTCAAAAGACCGGCTGCTGCTCCCGCCCCGGACGAAGACCCGACGAACCGCCGGCCGGACCAGCCGCCGGGAGGGACATTCGCCAAAGGTAAGTCCCGTCCCGGGGGGGTGCGGGGTGTGGGGGGGGGTGCAGAGAATTTCTCCCCGAAACTTGTTTGGGGGGCCGAACACGTTGGCACTTTGCCCCCCGAAGTTTCGGGGAGAAATTCTCCGCCATCCCTATTGATGGGTATTTTAGACAGCTTACATCTACAGATCTCAAAGTGGTTCGGGTTCACAGAATATATTGTATCTATATATCCTTGAAATGGTAGGCTAAACTACCCAGGGAAGGCTTGCATACATATATGTGTCTTTCCAAACACAACTTAAAAATGAAAAAACAAAACACACACACACACAGTATCGGTGCATGTCTAATGTCAGAGGGAATATTATTCTACATAGTGGGTTCCATGTGTGTGTGTGTTGGGGCGGGGGGCGTTGGTAGTTAATGAGGACGGGTTAGGAAGTGGCCAAGGGTTGCATTTTCTGCCTTTCATTTTTAAATGCAATTGGTGTGCCACTCCAGGCAGCACCATAGTGCATCTGGGCAGCCTTTTTGCCAGGATCACATAGTGTGATCATGTAGCATCCACAAATGAGAAATGGAGAGAAACCGAAATTGACACATTTGCCTATCCCTAATTGGGTAAGGGGTCTGGCACTGGGGAAAAGGAGTTAATCTTTCCCCCAGCACCATTTTTCTGATCTAAATCCTCCCTCTGCCCCACAAAGCTGCTATTTGTCCCTGAGTGGCAGGAGAGGTATATAGATGCCGCATCATTATCCACAGATATTTCTGGATTGATCATTGTTGGAGGGACCACTGCCAGAGGGTCTAGGGGCCCAGACTGCAACACCTCACATGATCTGTTCATCTGGATAACACAGACATTTTTCTGAGCCATTTAGATGACAGGGATAAGGGGAAAAGTTGAAACAAGCCCTTGATAACTCTTAAGCAGATAATCTGCATTGTCACAACACTCAGTGTATTCATTACAGTTATCTCTCAGCTTTCTTCTATCATGGGGCCAGTTGTTTTCTGAGCCAAATTCAAGGTGTTGGTTTTGACTAGGGGTGGACGAAAGTCCCTTACCTGTCCTCGAAGGATGTTCGCGGTGGGGGGGAGGCGCTTCGCTGTTCCCCGAGCGAAGTTCAGGCCGGGGGGGGAGGCTTCCCGCCTCGCCCTGGCCGAAATTCAGGCCGGGGAGGAGGCTTCCCGCCTCGCCCGGCCGCGAACGCGAAAGTTAAAAAAAAAAAACCAAACGCCCCCTGATAGGCTACGTGAAGATTAGGGAGCAAATAGCGTTGCCCTTATTTTCGCCGTAGTCTACGTAAATCTTTACGTAGACTACAGCGACCAAATAAGGAACAGGAATGGTGGCTCCCTATGGGGGCCACCATTATCCGTACGCGCTTTTTTTTTTTTTTTAAAGTCACCCGTGATAGGCTACATGACGATTTACGTAGCCTATCACGGCTGACCTTGCAAATCTAGCCGTGATAGGCTACGTTAATCGTCACGTAGCCTATCAGGGGGCATTGTGTTTTTTTTTTCTTTTATTGCAATGGTGGCGGCGGCAGCCAGTCGAAAGACCGGCTGCCGCTCCCGCCCTGCTCGAACACCCGCCGAACCGCCGGCCGGACCCGCCGCTGGGAGGGACATTCGGCGAAGGTAAGTCCCGTCCCGGGGGGGGTGCGGGGGCAGGGGGGGTTCGGAGGATTTCTCCCCGAAACTTGTTCGGGGGGCCGAACACGTTGGCGCTCGGCCCCCCGAAGTTTCGGGGAGAAATTCTCCGCCATCCCTAGTTTTGACCTTTAAAACCCTATGGGGTTCCGGCCCAGCCTATCTCAAGGAGCACCTCCAGCAACACCAGGCAGGCCACTTAACAAGATCAGCCTCAGATGGCCTTCTTTGAGTTCTCTCTGTCCCATCAGCCAGGACAGCTAGGCTGGGGAGGACGAGGGAGAGAGTCTACTCTGTGATGGTCCCCACTCAGTGGAACTCGCTCCCTCGGGAACTCCGTCATGCCCCATTTTTAATGAGCTTCCGCCATTCACTGAAAACTTGGTTATTCAGGCAGACATTTGCGGTGGGTTAGGGTATTTTTCAATAATGTTTTAATGTATAATGTTACTGTTTTAAATTGTACTGTTGTGCATCGCCCAGAGTGGCCGGGTGACTGGCCAGATGGGAGATTAAGAAAATTAATTAATTAATTAATTAGTTAATAATAAATAAATAACATAGATGACCCATCCCTCCTTAGCTGCAGGAATTTTACTACATCACGTACTTCCTGACCATGCCCTGGGACTGATTTGTATAACTTATTCCCCACTGAAGTCTCAAACCCAAGGACTTCTGATGTTTGGAGTTTAGCTGAAGCACTGTCAAGGAGCTAAGAAGGAATAATGCATAAGTGCCACTTCAGACTAAATTGCTCCCTGCTTATACACATGTAATGCAATTAAATCAAGAAGCTGTAAGCCTCCTAAATCGAGTAAGTTTAACGGAGGTATTTGCACTTAAGAAATCTGCCACCATGCCTCCCCCCACCACCAATGGTGATAAAACAAAGGAAATGCAAGCAATAAAGAATTCATTGGGATGAATTTACAGTGTACATGATTCTCCAATGAAACTGGAGAGATGGTGGGGGGGGAGATTGAGAGAGAGAGAGAGAGAGAGAGAGAGAGAGAGAGAGAGAATTGCTAATTGTACTGATGTGGATAAATCATTTTCAGCAGAGGAATAAAGGGGGTTCTAATTCTGATGTTGCTTTCATGCAATTTATTTAGAACTCATGTAATGTCTACTGTGGAACGTTAGCGAGCGCTGAGCTCTGCAAGTTTTGGGGCTGTGTTTTCCAGGAGACATCCAGACGCAACTGGAATTAATTGCATTTCCGACTGATGGATTCCTTGAAAATCTAAAATGAAGGGAAAAGAAAGCTTGACAGCTGAATCTGTATGTTGTTACAGCCTAAGTGCTTTGGGTCATAGTTCCTTAACACAACACTCCACGGCCGAGTTATTTCCATATCCTGCTTGCCAAGTCTAGTCCACCAGCTTGAATTAATAGTACTGTAATTCATCTTCTGAGCATCAAGTGAACATCAATAAATACTTTTTGCTGACATGGTTACCCTGCTTTGCACATCACTTGTTTTGTGTATTGAGCAGTGGGAACTATGTTTAGCCATGGCTGTCTTTCGGAATGCAACACCTCCTTTTAATCTTGGTCTAACATGGTGAAAGTGGAGGACAAGTTGTTTGTCAGTGGGAGGCAAATCGAGTTGGAGGGCTGCGGATAATGTTGTATGGTGGAGGGGCCTGTAATCGGCACTGTTTGTGTATACTTTTCATCAGTACCATGCTATAGTTGCTGAACATATTACATGTTTATAGTATTGCAGCTCTCCAGTACTATGCAGAATAGTGATCAGAATAATGATCAATAGATACATCTGTCAATTTTGGCTTCTGTCCATTCCTGTAATGGCCCCAGAGTATAACCAAGTCACCTGTAGTTTTAGAGGGGCCTAGAGAACCATAGTGCTCTTTTTGGGTTCAGTATAAGTGCAGTTTCCTTGCTAGTGAGCCTCTGAGCATGTGACATGAGTCAAAGGTCGGTAGCACGGCCTCAGCACATTCCATGCTAACCAAGGCTAGTATCTTATCAGGGCCTAGGACGTGCCTGGGAAGTGAGGCTATATTTATGCTGAGCTACAGGTGGCTGTGCTGGGAAAGTTCTGATTGTTTTCCTTCTGAACGAGCACTGTTAGTCTATGCTGGGAAAGTTGCAGATGAACACTAATTAACACTTGCTGCTGTCATGTGCCTCACTGCTGACATGTATGGTATAAAACCCATTTTACCCCATGGCTCTGGGTTCAGAGAAGCTGTCTGATCCAACCATTGGGTATGCCTGTGTGCTGTAAGTATGCAATAAAGTCTCCTTGTAAGCAAACCAGGATCTGGCTTATCATTATCTCGGCACCTCCAAACCTTAGTAGCCCATGGCTGGGGCATACAGTTCCTCATTTTCCCAATCTTAAGTTTGGTTCATCTTGAACTTTGAGAATTTCTCCAGTCTTAAATTTGATTTGTCCCAAATGCTGAGATTTGTTTTAAGTCTACATAATAAACAATGAGCGTTATTGTGCACATTTCTCCCAATGTATGTATGAACTTGAGCACACTCTGGGAGAGAGCGGAGGACAGGAAGGCCTGGCATGCTATGGCCCATGGGGTCATGAAGAGTCGGACATGACTTAACGACTGAACAACAACAACATATTTTTGGGAGCAATTGTCCTGATATAATGCATTTTTCTGTTATTTCCCTTAATATATGCATTTTATATGCATTTCGTTATTGGAGAGCTACACTGCAAAATTCAGAGAACTGTAAATTTCAAAGGATAACTGCATTTCAGCTAATATAATGATTTGAAAGTGTAGAATTACATACATTTGCACTGAAATGCAAACTGAACAAATTTCTCCTCCATCCCTAATGCAGAACTCCCACCAAATTATCACGTGAAGCAAAAATCAATGTGAATCAAGGGTCCTTTGCAGGCAGGATATCTGAGGGATTTTGAAGAAAGTTCTTCAGATTTTGATTAGGCTAGTGACATTTCTCAGTGGGTTCTGCATATCCCTAGGTTATGGGAGAGTTCATCTAGTGTGAAGCTGAGTGTGAATTTGGAGGTTCCTCCTCAGGGAAATTATTTTAGGGATTGGAATTTGAAGCCAAAGGTGTATTTGGTCAAATTTTGGAAGGGAATTTTACACATTCCTAAAAAAAGGGGAAGATCATGAGGTCTATACTAGTGAAATTTCAGTTCACACATCCCTTGGGTTGGCTTAATCTGACTGCAGTAGCATTACAGAATAATGTTGGGCCTACATTTTCACTCTCGCATCTTACCAACACCAGTACGGAGTGGAAATAGGTAGAAAAATCAAGGATGATACCACAATCTCCATCACGTAGAAAAGGTCAGCCACAGATTGGTTATTGCTTTGGATGTGAGGAGGGGTCTGATGACACAGGGGGTGAGGAAGGCTGAGTGCAGGTAGTGCTGTGCCCAAAAATTAACCCACATTTTTCTTGACTGTTCTCATTCAATTTGATAGACAATAAATTGCTTTTGAAAAGACATTCAAAGGAGGAGAAATTTTGAGAAATTATCATGGGCTGGGATTGGGGTTCTTGCTCTTACCTTACTTGTGAGGTGGCCAAGGAGTGTGTATGAGCATCCTTTCTGTCACTCTACAGTAATGTCTGTGGCAGCCTGTAGCCTCCTCGGCTTCCCACGCTCCAGTTAAAGCCATCATGAGGAAGACATTGTGTGGCAATTCCTCCCATGGGTCTTTTCCAGTTCAGGAAGCACTGGCAGGCTGGGAGGCTGCAGAGCAATGGAAAGATGTGTAATGGAGAGAGAAAACACACATAGCACCCTCATCCACTTCACAGGGATTAGGTAAGCTCAAAAATACCACCAAAAGCAATTCAAAATTCGGCTTCAAAAAAGTGAACACATCAACTCAACACAGTTGATGCTGTTGCCACCTTCAGAAGCACTACAATAAACCAAAAACCTTTAGGAAAAAAGAACGAAGCTGTGCTACAGCCCCTGCCAGTGGTGAGCCCTATCTGTGAGAAACTGTTGGAGAATTTCTCACTTTTAGGAGAAATTCAGTGAAATTGTCCCCCCAGTTTCTCTGCCCACAGTTAGGCTGGAGAATGTTGAGAGGCCTTGTGTGCACAGCTCTAAGTGCAGGAACTATTGCCAGAGAGGAACCTGACCAGACACTCCCATGGGAGGCAGCCCAGGGAGATATTGATGTCTGCACAACTACAGGGAACACCCCCCCTCCCCCGATCAGTATGCCACTGAATACTAGTGGAAACAATTGTGGGAGAGAGCTATTGCCATCAGGTACCATTCCTGGGCTTCCCAGACTCATCTAGCTGACCACTGTGGAAAACAGGTTGCTGAACTACATGGGACCTTTGTTCTGATCCACCAGCACTCTTTTGGTACCGCGAATCAGCATACAATATAGTTAAATGATGTGCATTGTTGCCATCCTTAACAAATGTATATAACAAATGATTCTATATTAAATGGGGGTGAAGGCTGTAAAGTAGGGATGTATGAAAGTCACTTACCTTTCGCGGATTATGTTGATGGTGGGGGGGGGAGGCGCGCCGTCCCTCCCCCCCAGAATCCTGGCTGGCCGGCTGTGCTCCGCTTGGATTCTGTGGAGCTGCCAGCCAGCTCCGCCAGCAGCTGGACATCCGGCTGCTGGCTAGCAGGGACACAAATGGCGGCGGCCATAGCCGCTGCCGTTTGCGTCCCTGCAGTCAGCTGTGATAGGCTACATAAATGTTTACGTAGCCTATCACAACTGACTTAAAAAACAACAACAACAACGTGCTGGCATTCGGCCTCCCCGAGACCCGTGGCGGAATTCTCTGACATCCCTACTGTAAAGCCTTAACTGGGTTTCATTCCCTAATTCGAGCTCCCTAGTAACAGTAGTGATGGGGCTGGGGAGGGGGAAATTTCATCAGCATAGTGCTGAAAGAACTAGAAGCGATAATTATTTTCAGCACAGTTATTTTGGTTCAATGTGGATTTTTTTTTTTTAGGTTGAAAAAACGCAGATTATATTTTGATTGTTGTAAACAAGTTTTTAAGTAATAGTTTTCAAGCTACAGAATTGAAAACCATTTGGAAATGTGCAACAAAACTGAAAGGATACTAATTTATGTGAAGTAACACAATGCATCATCTATTTTTATTCATCCTAGTGCCTATATAAATAGTTTTGAGCAATTTCCTAGAAGGTGCTGCCATTTAAAGGAAAAAATATAAGATCCAGAGGTCCATCTAGTCTTGCATCCTGTCTCCAACAGTGGACAGCTGAATGTGTCAGGAAAACCTATAAGCAGGACACCAATGCGACAGCCCTCCCTTGCTATTTGTGCCGAGCATCCAGTATTCAGAGGTATGTGCGATACCAGGGGTGGGCAGCAATTAGATCTCCCGATGTTTTTGACTTCAGCTCCCAGAATCCCCTGCCAGCATGGTGAATGGTCAGCAACGCTGGGAGTTGAATTCCAAAACTTCTGGAGATCCACTTTCTGCCCACCTCTGCACTATACATGCCCTATGCACTGACATTCCCATTTGGAATATCTTTCTTCCTTGTTTAACATCCATCCAAACCATTGCAACCTCCTGTGGCAATGGGTTACACAAGCTCAATATGCATTATGCAAAGTGGCACTTTCTTTCTTAGTCCTGCCGCCAATCAGTCTGAAGATGGGGGTGGAATCTAATCAGACCGTAGGTATTTCCCTTGCAAGGAAGGGCTGTTTAATCCCCAGTTATGCTTCTTTACAAGAAGGAAGTGCTTTCTTAGCAGAAAAGACCCCTTGCAGCTAATTCTGTAACACCGAGAGAAAGGCAGACCCCATTGATCAGCCAGGTTTGAGCTCCTCAGTGAGTGGCTGGCAATGACCGAAACAATTACTTGCTTAGGGTAAATGGGAACCTTCCCCGACACACCATCCCTAGGACAGAGCTTGTACCAAAAGTTCTCCAGCAAGCCAAGAAAAACTTAGCCTCCCTCCCTCACCCTCAGACTCCTTTATCTCAAGTTCCCAAGGAGAAGGCCAAAACCCAGCACCTCTGATCAAACTCAAATCACTTACAATTCTAGTTTCAACCTTCCTTTCGCAGGCATCCCTGCTTCCATGGCCTTCCTGGTGTCTTAGGCCACGGATGGGCAGAAAGTGGAACTCTAGATGTTTTGGACTCAAACTCCCAGCATTCATCACCATTAGCCATGCTGGCAAGGGCTTCTGGGACTTGAAGCCCAAAACAACTAGAGATCTGCCTCCTGCCCACCCTTGTCTTCACCTCGGGATGGGTGAATGAGCGATGTTGGAGATTGCTAGGATTCTCTGAGCATCATCTTGCTGCTCATCTCATGCCCAATTCCTGTCCGTGTTTCTGATTGCTGCTTGCTTTTCAAGCAGGGATTCAACAGGAGATTTGCTCGGATTTCCTCCATAGCCTAAAGCAAAGCTGATTCATCTCCCGAGGGCATTTGCACAATTATGAAATTTGTGCAAATCAAACTAAGAATCAGGAATGAGATGGGCATGAGAACGTGTTTAACAATTTGCAAATATTTTTGGCGGACATATTTTTGGACATTCCGCCAAAAATGTTTTGAATGGGGCATGCGTGCATGTTACGCAAGCAAAAATGACATTCTCCTACATCCCTGACTTTAGGGATGTACGAATCCCTTACCTTGTTCCGGTGGCAGTGTCTGCTGGGGGGGGAGGTGCTCCATCCCTCCCCCCGGAATCCTCGACGGGGGGAGGCAATCCGGTCCTCCCCCCCGGAATCCTCGATGGCCGGCTCTGCTTCGCGGTGGCTCTGCGGAGCAGCCGGCCAGGCCAGGGCCATCCACAGCCGGATTTCCGGCCACAGTGGCTGCTGGGTAAAAAAAAGAAAAAAAAAAACGGTGTAGGCAACTGGCGGCAGCTATGGCCACCGCCATTTGCGTTCCTTATTTTTCGCCGTCTTAGCCTACGTAAATATTTACGTAGGCTAAAACAGTGAATCAAAAAGGGACACAAATAGCACCCACTACGCTATTTGCGTTCCCCTTTATTTTCCCCGTAATAGCCTACGTAAATATTTACGTAGACTAAGACGGTGAAAAATAAGGAACGCAAATGTCGGCGGCCATAGCCACCACCATTTGCGTACGCATTTTGTTTTTTTTTTCTAACTGGGACATGATAGGCTATGTAAGTCTTTACGTAGCGTATAACGTCTTTGTAAAAAAAAAAACGAAAAAAACTCCCGACCAGACTGCAAATGGCGGCGGTGGCAGCCGGTTGGAAGACCAGCTGCCGAAGCCGCCACTGCCAAAGCCACTGCCAGAGCCGCCGCTGCCCGGAACATCCGCCCCAGGTAAGTCTTGTCCCGGGGGGGATCTGCAGGGGGGGCAGGGGGTGGCAGGCTGTTCCGCCACAGATTTCGGGGGCCAAATGCACTGGCACTCGGCCTCACCAAGATCCGTGGCAGAATTCTCTGACATCCCTACATGACTTAGGCCATTGCTTCCCTGCACTTTTTTAAAGCCCTTTTGGGAAGCCTGGCATCAACAGACAACATCCTTAGGCAGATGTTTAGGGCCCACCACCACCATTTATGCTATTGATCCATGCCCCTTTTTATAGTGCTCCGATGAGTGCTGGGCAGCTGGTATTGTCATGACCCACCATCACTGCATGGTGTTGCAGGCCATGAGAATGCCTGGTGTGGAGAATGTGGATAGGGAGACATTTTTCTCCCTCCCTCAAAATACTAGAACCCAGGGTAATCCTATGAAACTGATTGGTGGGAGATTCAGGACAGATAAAAGGAAGTATTCCTTCACACAGCACATAGTTAAGCTTTGGAATTCTCTACCACAGGATGTTGTGATGGCCACCAATTTGGATGGCTTTAAAAGGGGGTTGGAAAAATTCATGGAGGAGAAGGCTATCAGTGGCTACTAGTCCTGATGGCTATGTGCTACCTCCAGAACCAGAGGCCATGAGCCTATGTACACCAGTTGCTGGAGAACATGGGTGGGAGGGTGCTGTTGCACTCATGCCCTGCTTGTGTGTTCCTGGTCAACAGCTGGTTGGCCACTGTGTGAACAGAATGCTGAACTAGATGGACCCTTGATCTGGTCCAGCAGGGCTCTTCTTATGTTCTTACATTCTTATGGGAATGACAACTGTCCTGCAATCATCAGGGGAGCACCATCAAAGTTGTCCTCTGTCTCCTCCTCCAGCAGTCAACCCACTCATCCACCCCAACATCCAGGCAGAAATTAATGAGAGGATAGTGACTGTCTACTACCATGGGGGGCATGCCAACTCATGGGAGCCCTTTATGCTAAGGGATCACTAGCCAGAGCAGCTAAAAACATAGCAACTCTGCCAATAGCAGTGAGAGACCCACTGCCTGCCCCACCATGCTGTGACATCAGAGCAGCCCAGCCAATCATTGCCAGAGGCCAAATCTCTTACTGCCCAATCCTATGCATGTTTACTCAAGAACAGCCCTCAATGAGGCCAGTGGGGTTATTCCTTATTCACCAAAAAGTGCACTTAGGTTTTCAACCTCAATGTAGATAATGACAGACAGTGAAAAATGCCACCTTGTGTTTAGGCTTTTTCTTCGGGGAGACTGACCCTATATTTTCTGTCTTCCCACCGCCACCCTAAATAAGCTGGAAAATGTTGCTTTAATGCATTGGGTCCTCTCTGTTATATCAGAAGTGGCAGCATTGCATCAAGAGGCTGGTGGAAGTGAAGCTATTATCATTAATGAAAACAAGGATCATATGGTGTCCAAGAATATGATCTGTTTTCAAAACAAATCATGCTTGACAGGCTTGAGAAATAATTTTCTACATAAAACAAGTTTATTTTTAGGGGAAAGACCAGATAAAAGAATTGCAAATGGGAAAGTGCTCTTGCAGTGACAGTTGTGGGAGAAGGAAGCCTCATTATGTTATGTATGTATGTATGTATTTTGCAGGCTTAATTATGTTGTTTATTAGCTTCCAAGCCTGAGTGTGTGTTTTAAATCTCCATCTTCTCTCTCTCTCAATCTCTCTCTCTCTCTTTTGCTTCTACATTGGTGGGTTTTTTTTTGTCTAAGGAATGTTGTGGGACTGCAGCCAACAATGGTTTCAAATTAGCCAGTCTGAGTCTAGACTTTCTGAAGGGGAGTGATAACATTTGCGTAGGGGAAGGCAAGGCCAGTTTCAAGGGTAGGCAATATTGGCCATGTGCTGAGGCCTACGTCCCTTCAGAGGACCCACAATCAGCCCCTAGAACCTCCTGGCCCTATCTCCTGGCCACCCTGAGCATGCAAGAGTGCAGAGATGGAGCACCAAACTCTACTTATTATTTATTTATTTATTTATTTATTTATTCCATTTGTCAGCCACCCAGTCATCAAAGATCTGTAATTGTTGCAGTTCACAAAAATTTAAACAATAAAATATGATAAAATTCAATCTAAACATTGAAAAGTTTAAAACTGCAGTATAAAATAAATAAAAAATAAATAAATAGGACCTACCAGTACTGCAAATATTTAAAATAGTGCACTATTTATAGTGCACTAACAGACACTGAAAAACTAAAATTTAGGTATGCTGGAGAAATTCGAGATGGATTAAAATGAGCTCAGATTTCTAAGAATCTGGCCTGCAGAATCTACTGCGGAGCACCCTCAGGCCGCGTGGAGTCTGTGGACTTTCGATAGGGATGTCAGAGAATTTCTCCATGAATCTCGGGGAGGCCGAATGCCAGTGCATTCGGCCCCCTGAAATTGGTGGAGAAACAGTCTTCCCCCCCCGCCCCCCCGGGACGGGACTTACCTTGTTTGAATGTCCCTGGTGGTGGCGGTGGCTCCAGCGGCGGTTCGGCTGGTCTTCCGACCGGCTGCTGCTGCCGCCGTTTCCAAGTAAAAACAACAACAACAACAAACAAACAAACGTGATAGGCTACGTAAATCTTTACGTAGCCTATCATGGCTGACTTTGAGAAAAAAAAAAAGTGCGTACGCAAATGGCGGTGCCCATGGGTGCTGCTATTTGCGTTCCTTATTTGGGCATGTGTAGTCTACGTAAACATTTTCGTAGACTACGGCAAAAATAAGGGGAACGCAAATAGCGTTCCCCTTATTTTTGCCGTAGTCTACGTAAATGTTTACGTAGACTACACGTGCCCAAATAAGGAACGCAAATGGTGGCGCCCATTGGCGCCGCCATTTGCGTATTTTTTTTTTTTAAGTCAGCCGTGATAGGCTACGCAAACATTTACGTAGCCCATCACGGCTGACTGCAGGGATGCAAACGGAGGTGGCTACAGCTGCCGCCATTTGTGTCCCGGCAGGAGAGGAGGTTTCGCAGCTGGAGGGACGGGGCCCCTCCCCCCTGGCCAGAATTTCGGCCGGAGGGATGGGGCGCCTCCCCCTGGCCAGAATTTTGGGGGGGAGGGATGGGGCACCTCCTCCCCCAGCCAGAATTTCAGGGGGAGGGACGGAACACCTCCCCCCCCACCGCGAAGTAAGCTTCGGGATCAGGTAAGGGACTTTCGTCCATCCCTACTTTCAGATGATTTTTTTTTTTTTACTTTCCATAAAGTTACGCATATAAATCCATAAAAAATACATAAGTTTCTGCTGAGGAAACGTTGAATGGAATGGGGGATGAAGCACTAAATGTTACATAGTCGGGTAAATTATGTAAATACTTAACTTAAATATTTACGTAAATACTTAACATAAATATTTATGTAAATACTTATGTAAATACTTATATAGTTATTTCCATACCTTCCACATAAGGAAAACAAAATTGCATCCATCTGTGGGTGGAGGACAGAATGAAAGGCGCTTGACAATCCATAGAACACAGGAGTGGATTTTACACAGTCCGTACATCCCTACTAAAATGCCTGTTTTTGTTTTTTTTAATGGTCATCACCTGGTGCCGAAAAGAGCACAACTTAGTGCCAGGCGAGCCTCTCTGGGAAGCTCATTCCACAATCGGGGTGCCACACAGAAAAAAAGGCCTTCTTTTTAAGGCCTTCTTTTAGGCCTTCTTTTTAAAAAGGCTTCCTACTTCACTTCCTTTGGCGGGCGCTCCTGGAGAAGGACAGCTGAAGACTGTGAACTTACCTGATTTCACACTTCTGAACGCAAACCAAAACTCAATTAGGGATGTCAGAGAATTTCTCCACGAATCTCCGGGAGGCCGAATGCCAACGCATTTGGCCCCCCGAAATTGGGGGATAAACGGTCCGCCCCCCGCCCCCCCGGGATAGGACATAGCTTGTGCAAACGTCCCTGGCGGTGGCAGCTCCCAGCGGTGGTTCGGCGATGGTTCGGCAATGGCGGCGGCGGCAGCCGGTCTTCTGACCGGCTGCCGCCGCCACCATTTCCAAGTAAAACAAACAAACAAACAAACAAACAACAAACGTGATAGGCTACATAAAGATTTACGTAGCCTATCATGGCTAGATTTTAAAAAAACACCGTGATAGGCTACGTAAATGTTTACATAGCCTATCATGGCTGACTTTGAAAAAAAAAAAAAGTGCGTACGCAAATGGCGGCGCCCATGGGCGCTGCCATTTACGTTCCTTATTTGGGCACGTGTAGTCTATGTAAACATTTACGTAGACTACGGCAAAAATAAGGGCAACGCTATGCGTTGCCCTTATTTTCGCCGTAGTCTACGTAAATGTTTACATAGACTACACGTGCCCAAATAAGGAACACAAATGGTGGCGCCCATGGGCGCCGCCATTTGCGTACGCACTTTTTTTTTTTCAAAGTCAGCCGTGATAGTCTACATAAACATTTATGCAGGCTATCATGGCTGACTGCAGGGACGCAAACAGCGGTGGCTACGGCCGCTGCCATTTGCGTCCCGGCAGGAGACGAGGTTTCGCGGCCGGAGGGACGGGGTGCCTCCCCCCCGGCCAGAATTTCGGGGGGGGGGAGGTATGGGGTGCCTCCTCCCCGCCCAGAATTTCAGGGGGAGGGATGGAGCACCTCCCCCCCCACCGCGAAGCAAGCTGCGGGATCAGGTAAGGGACTTTCGTCCATCCCTACTCAATCCTTCAAAATTTGTACATTTTGTAATAGAGTTGTCTGATCAAAACATGGACACAAAAATGTGTATATTAGTGAAACTGACATTCAAAAATGCATTCCTTTAGGAATTTTGTTTGCAGAAAAAAGAAGGGTTATTTTAGGTAAAACTGCATACGCAAATGCATGTATTAGGAGAAATGTGCTCCCAAATGCATATGCATTTTCATGTAAGCTTTAAAAAAGTAAATCAATCTTGAACTTCTGGTCAAACCAAATCTAAGACTGGAAAAATGAGAAACTGAGAGAAACCGAAATTGACAGGTTCATCCATCCCTACCCAGGTTCCTATCGTATGTCCACACACACAGCCACAAAGTTTGCTTGATGGTCTTGGGTCAGTTACTCTTTCTGAGCCTAACCTACCTCACAGGGTTATTGTCAGGACAGAAGGGGAGGGGCCATGTTCACCAGCCTGAGCTCCTTGGCAAAAGGCTGGAATAAAAATGTAACAAATAAATAAATAAATAAATGCATGAATCGGTCTTACCTCTTGAATTTGCAGTCACTAGTTTTGATTGTAAATGGACCTCCTTAGTGTACTTGTACTCTTCTCTGTTTTTTGGTTCACCAGCTCAGCTGGTGTACTTTGGTGGCTCTTTAAAGGCTTCTAAAAAAAGAAGAGGGGAAAAAAAGGGATCAATAGTATGGTTGTGATTTGAATAGTCTTCATAGCTGAATTTACAATTAATGAGCTGGTTGAACTCTACAAAAGGTATCTGTTTTCCATTTTAGCCCAGCATATACATGTTTCATATGACCTAATTCCATCACTGGCGTCACTCCCTATAAAACTTCAAAATGATTTGATCTCCAGAGAGTGCCTTGAGTTTGATATAGCATTACAGATTCCTATTCCTTTCTGTTTGTTCATGGTGCTTCTGTGATTCTTTAGCCAGAATAAAGAAAAGAAAAAAGAGATAACTTTATTCACCATTCTGGAGCTGAACAGTGAATCGGTGGGAGCCAATTGTCCCACCACAGCTGTGGGGCCTTCTGATAGCCACTCCCCAGAAAAGGATGGGGGTACAGTGCACAGACTGAGAGAACCACGTCCTCCCATCTCTGGTCCTTTGGGAAAAGGCAAGACCCATCGTGGGGATCAAGTCAACAGCAATCATGCTGTCACTGCTAGGCATGCTTAGGTTTTGAATTGTAACCTTCATGGCTCCAGTTGAGCTTAGTGAGATACTTGGGACTGTTTGTGCATAGGTTCATAGCCCCGGCCACCCTTAAGGCACGGAAGAGAATAGCATTGTGCAACATTGGTCCCTGTGTTTGGCTGACAGTGTGGAAGTTCTTGGTTAAGCTGGTTCTGGTGTCAATATTTGGAGCCTGGCCTTCTTCTACAATGGACTTGTTAGCAGAGCCAGAGCCAAAACTGTTGCACTGGAGACCCTGGTGTCTGCTCAGCTTCCCAGCTACAGCAGCTCAGTTAGAGAATGTACATCCTAGCTCTCCTTTTTTGGATCCTCCACCTCCAAATCTAAATGTGCAGGATGATGCAAATGTAAAATTGGGAAAATTCTCAAAGTTCATGACAAACTGAACTCAAGCTTGGAAAAATTAGAAACTGAGGAAAACCAACATTGACAGATTTGTCCACCCATCCAGCTGCACATTTTGTGGATGAGGGGGACCCTCCTGAATCATTACGCTCACAAGTCCCATGATTTTGGTTGTGTGCTCTGAGCAAGCTGCAAAGGGGTTCCTCTCTCTTTTTCCTGGCCCCACAACCCTGAGTGGGAAATACAGGAAATCCCCCATTCCAACATAATCAAGGCATTCCCTGGTGAATTTCTTGGCAGTCTATTTCCCACAGTACTTCCATTTCATGCCTTTCACCCAACCAGCCCAGAAAATCATCTCTCAGGCCTTGCTGCAGACCTCCAAGGAATATCCATCCCACCCTTCTTGCTTTCCCCCAGCCAGGAAAACTTCTTTTGGGACCAGGGAGAGTTTGTGGTGGAAGCAGCTACAGGTCTTCTCATGGCTGCAGTACAGAGTAGGGATGTAGGAAACACTTACCTGGTTTTGTCCAGGGACATCCATGGTGGGGGGGAGGTGCTCCGTCCCTCCCCCCGAAATCCTCCCTGGCCAGCTCCGCTCTGTGGCGACTCCGTGGAGCTGCCAGCCAGGGCCGCCTGCAGCCAGACATCCGGCCGCTGCTGGGCTGTGCAGGGATGCAAATGGTGGCTGCTGTAGCCACCGCTATTTGCATCCCTGTCTTTTGCCATGATAGGCTACATATATATTTACATAGCCTATCATGGCAAAAGGAAGGAATGCAAATGGCAGCCGCTACGCCATTTGCGTCCCTGTCTTTTGCCGTGATAGGCTATGTAAGTATTTACATAGCCTATCACGACAAAAGACAGGGGTGCAAATGGTGTAGCAGCCGCCATTTGTGTTCCTGCCTATTTTCATGAGAGGCTATGTATATATTTATGTAGCCTATCACGGCCTCCGCAGGGACGCAAATGGCATCCTTGCGTTAGCTGTGATAGGCTACGTAAATACTTACATAGCCTATCACAGCCATTCGTGGGAAGGTGAATGGCGGCCGCAGACGCGGCCTCCATTCTCAGAGCACCGGAAGGCCACAAACAGGTAGGCTCCATTCCAGGCCCATTTCGGGGGGTGGCGGGGGGTTGCTTCATTCCGCCACGGATTCCGGGGGGCCAAATGCACTGGAATTCGGCCTCCCTGGAATCCGTGGCAGAATTCTCCAACATCCCTAGTACAGAGTGATTCTGCATAGAAGATTTCCATTATCCCTGACAAAAAGGGCACTATTTATAGAATTTACATTGGGGATGATGGGGGTTGCTGTTCCAGTCCCATCCCCAGTTGGGAAACACACTCCACCATCTCTGCCAGAGCACCCACCGCTAGGGATGCTGGAGAAATTTGAGACGGATTAAAATGAGTTTGGATTTCTAAGAATCCAACCTATGGAATCTGCTGCGGAGCGACTCCCTCAGGCCATGCAGGCCATGGACTTTAGGGACTTTAGGTGATTCAGGTACAGTTAGGGATGGCGGAGAATTCCGCCATGGATCTCGGTGAGGCCGAATGCCAGTGCATTCAGCCCCCGAAGTCTGTGGCGGAACGGCCTGCCACCCCCCCGCCCCCCTGTGGATCCCCCCCGGCACGAGACTTACCTGGGGCGGATCTTCCGGGCGGCGGCAGCTCTGGCGGCAGCGGCGGTGGCAGCTGGTCTTCCAACTGGCTGCCGCCGCTGCCATTTGCAGTCTTGTGTTAACAAAACAAAACAAAACATAGCCGTAGCCTATCATGGCTGGGTTTAAAAAACAAACAAACCCGTATACGCAAATGGCAGCGGCTACGGCCGCCGCCATTTGCGTTCCTTCTTTTTGGCCGTCTTAGTCTATGTAAATATTTACGTAGACTGTGACGGCGAAAATAAAGGGGAATGCAAATAGCGTAGCAGGTGCAATTTGCGTCCCTTTTTGTTTCGCCGTTTTAGCCTACGTAAAGATTTACGTAGCCGCCACCATTTGTGTACACAGATTTTTTTTTTTTCCCCAGAGCCCTCCGTGGCCGGAAATCTGGCTGCGGATGTCTCTGGCCTGGCTGGGCCTGGCCGGCTGCTCCGCAGAGCTGCCGCGGAGCACAGCCAGCCGTGGAGGATTCCGGGGGGGGGAGGAGGAACGGATCGCCTCCCCCCCGTCGAAGACTCTGGGGGAAGGGACGGAACGCCCCCCCCATCAACATAATCCACGGAAAGGTAAGTGACTTTCATACATCCCTAGGTACAGTCCTGACAAGACCCGTAGTGACAGCTGCCACTTGGAGCTCTTCAAATCATCTCCCATCTGATGGTGGCAATGTGTGCCCAAGACAGTTTTTGCTGTTATTCAAACACAATTCTGTTCTCCCTTGTTTCTGTTTCAGTCTGCCTATATATATATATATAGAGAGAGAGAGACAGACAGACAGACAGACAGACAGACAGACTGTTTATTCACATGGCTTTTATCCTTCACGGAAGTTTGGAGGCTCTTTACATGACACCATGAACCTCCAGGGTGTCTCCTGCACCAAAATGCAAGATAACGGAAGGCTCAGATATGGGGGAGAAGGAGGGGGAAAGGGGAGGGGGAAAAGGAAGCATGTGAAAAAGGGGGTCATTGTGATCCTGCATTTAAAACAGAAGCAGAAAGCCCCCTTTTAAATGCAGAATTTTAAGGTGGCTTAGAGATGCCCAGAGAGAGAGAGAGAGAGAGAGTGAGTGAGTGAGTGAGAGAGAGGTGTACAGCGTGAGTGAGTGAGAGAGAGAGAGAGGTGCACAGCAAAGCAACAACGGGGCTCTGTATCCACTATGGATGCACTCAGTCTGAAGTTAAAACATAAAAAAAAAATAGATAGCCCAACAACAGAGGAATTTCAAAATATATTTAGAGCTAAACATTTCAGCTGCTGCTCTCATTAGTAGCTGTGATGTTAAATGGATACCAAAAGTGGCAGTTTGGAAGGTTAGAAAATGAAAATTCCTAAGGAGAAAAAACAGAGGTACTGTATGTGTGGTATAAAGCTTATGAATTGCCCTCCAGCATAAGGCCATATGGACTAAGGGTTCTGAGTCTGTAGATCCAGACGTTTTCCTTTCATATGAATATGAATATTTGAATTTATTGTTATATGTGGTTTTCTCTAACATATTGATTTTGTACATAATTTCCCCTTATATACCCATTTCTAAGCACAATTTTTGGCCCAAGCATTGCTTTGCAAAATTCTAAGCATACAATCCAAAGGATATCTGCATTCCAATTTGCATATTAGCCTGGGATGTTTGAATTCCATCAGTTGGCTCAAAAATGCAGACCAAACATTTTTCCCCTCATCCCTAACAGCAGCTCCATTTTATCTTAATTAGTTTTCAGCTTGTTTACCCCCACCTGAACTCATGACTCACACCCATTGGTTACCACTACAGCCTCCCTAAGATCAGATGTTGGAAAAGAGAAATAGAGCTGAGTGGAGGGATGTATGAGAAGTTTGTTCAGTTCATTTTTGATCAGGATTACCCAGTTAATACCTTCCAGACCGAACCCAGACTCAGACACGATCTGCAGTCAAAATCCGTACATTTCCAAGCTTGCAACGTGATTCACAACGCTCCCAAAAATGTGTCCAACAGCATTTGGGAAATGCACACAAAAAAATGAGTACTTTAAAAAGTTGCACACAAATACAGTTTAATCAGTGGGAGAAAAATGCATACATTTCAAAGATGTGCAGAACTGATGCGTACATTTGGAAAAAAACATGCACAGAAATACACATGGATTTTTGAGGGAAAAGAAGAAAACAAGGATCACAATCTGATAGGGACTCAAGTCAGAATGAGCTTTGAGATGGAATTGGGAGAACTTTGGTGAGCTTGAGGTTTGCTGTTTTGCACATCCCTAGTTGAGTGTCTTCAGAATATGGATGACACTTCAGCCCAACCCTCTCTGCATCCTGTCCCAGCAGGTTGTAGAGTTGTTGGCGTTTGGAGGCATCCACAGAGATTGCATTGATTTGAAACTGTCAACTGGATTACAATTAATGCTAGAATGAATACGAATGCAAAATTACTAGTGAGTAACATTCTGAAAAAAAATACCTCTGTAAAGCAGTACCATTAAAGTCAAAGGTACTTTGTTGGAATAAGTGAAGTTGTTGCTTTGGGGCTGTGTTTAACATCCCTTGCTGCAGTCTTTATCCACTGTGATGTACACCTGTCAGTTATTAGATTTTTTTATTATTATTATAGGAAGCTGTTAAGCTAGCTTAGCCCTTTTCCTTTCAGTAGACACAGAATGAAACCAATCTCCAGCAACAGAGAAACAAGCTGACCTTTAGCCAGATAAAGTTGTCAGGTCCTTTGAATCACAGTGATGTACAAAGCCGTTACGGCAGTCTGGAGGTTACAGCAAGTGTCAGACGCCACTCTTTTGTTGGTGGGGGGGAGAACCCTAGAAACTCCAGCACTGTGGTCAGTGATACAGGGTGTCAGGAGGGTGACAAGGAGCGTGAATAATCTGAACTGGAACATGAATTGTTCCCAGATATGGGCCCAGAGCAAGTACCCCACATGAAAGTACTTGGCCAAGGGAGTATGAAACAACATTTTGTGAATTATCACCAGAAGATTCAGGCTATAAGGTGCCAGCAGAACTTATTGTAAGGTCTGGGTTACGGGGCAGCTCATGGATGGAAGAAGCTGGTGGCTTGATCCTTGCTGTTCTGCTGTGCCACCCTAAGCATGGCTGGAAGTTGCATTGCAGCTTGTCAGCCCAGCAGAATTAGGCCATGTGGTAAGTTAAAAAAACAAACAAAAGAAAAGCCCTGCTTGTGGCACATAACTACTGCCACAGGCATGGCTTCCTGTCTGAGCAACTTGCTAAGCATAGCAGCTTCACAGACTTGCCAAGCTGAGCCTGGGTCTCTCCTGGGCATTGCATGTGTTTCATTTGGATGAAACCCTTGTCTGGGCAGCTATTGAGCTGTGAGTACTTCTGGCTGCCAGCCCAGCCTAGTTGGCTGCTGGACACAAGCCTTAACCCTTACACAGGAACTCAGAGCTAGAGGCGAGGGACAGGCATTGAATGAACAGTGGGCAGGATCCTGAGTAGCAACAGAGGTGGCTGGTTTGGCCTAGGGTAGGGGTGTACGGATTGTACTCACCCTCGTCCACCTGTGGGTCTGGGGGGGGGAGGGAATCTGGTCCTCACCCCGGAATCCTCCCTGGCCGGCTCTGCTCCACAACGAGTCCACGGAGCCGCTGGCCCACTCCGGCTGCTGCTGGACTTCTGGCCATGGCTGGTCTGAGGAAACAAATGGCATCTGACGTAGTGGACCACCACCCCATGGAATCCCCGCCAGGACGGACCCTGCCTGCTCATCAGCCGGGCCGGTCTGTCCGCAGCCGTCTGCTGCTCCGTCTGCGGATGCAAATGGCTGCTGTCTCCTGAGGACAGCGCAACAGAGAAGGTGGCGGTGCAGCAAAAGCAGGAGCGTCCCTGATTTAGCCATGATAGGTGACATAAGTATTTACGAAGCCTAACATGGCAAAAGGCAGGGATGCAAATGGCGTAGAAGATGCTTTTTGCGTCCCTGCTCTTTGCTGTGATAGGCTATGTAAAGATTTACGTAGCCTATCGTGGCAAAAGGCAGGGACACAAATGGCGTCTGCTATGCCGGATGCCATTTGCGTCCAAAGACAGGCAGCAGCGGATGGCAGCAGATGGATGGTGGCAAGTAGGATCTGGCCGGTGCAGATTCCCCCGGGTGGCGGAGGTGAGTCTTTCATTATGCCGCAGACTCGGGGGGTTGGATTCTCATTGGAGTCCGGGGTGGAATTCTCCGCCATCCCTAGCCTAGGGTAGTCTCCATGACATAGGCATGATGACTGCAGAGAGCATGGGGCTGGCCTCAGACAAACCACTTAGACAAATCTCCAAACCACGAAGGAAACACCAACTGCCCCTTCCCCACAAGTAGGGATGCTTGAGAAATTCAATATTTGTGCTTTCCTCTACAAAATGACCCAATCCACATTTTGAGGGAGAATGTGTGAATCAGACCTCAACTAACCCTCAGATTTTGTATTCCTCCAAATATTTTGATGCAGTGCTCAGAAATTTAAATGTATTTAAAAAGAACCATTTCAGTGTGCATTCTGAGAGACAACAAATCCTTAAGTATATATTTAAATATCCATAATGAGAGTATTTTTAAAAGGAAATTAATGCAGGAATGGAAAAGACTCTAGACTCATGAGTAAACATGTGGGAGTGACACAGACCAGAAATAAACAGATTGGCCCATCTCCACCTACAAACACCTACAGGGGTGTGGAGCTTGTGAGCAGATGATGGTGACCTGCAGTTTCCATCAGCCCTAGCCAGCATAGCCAATGGTGAAGGATGATGGGAGTTGCAGTCCAGTAACCTCTGGAGGGCCATGTAATCCAGTCCCTGCTTCATAGCAAACTTCTCTACTACACTTATCCAAAGCCAAGAAGAAAAGCACTGTGGTAACTAGGGATGGGCGGATCACTTACCTGGTTCTGTTCTGGGGCATCCGCTGGGCGGGGAGGCGATCTGTCCCTCCCCCCAGAATCCTCCCCAGCCAGCTCCGCTCCATGGCAAGGCCACAGAGCTGCCAGCCAAGCCCTTCCGCAGCTGGACTTCCATCTGCTGCCAGGCTGTGGACACAAATGGCGTCCAGCATAGTGGACACCATTGGCGTCCCTACGTTAGCCGTGATAGGCTACATAAATATTTACGTAGCCTATCATGAAAAGAGTAGCGATGCAAATGGCGTAGCAGATGTCATTTGTGTCCCCGGTCTTTGCCGTGATAGGCTGCGTAAATACTTATGTCATCTATCATGGCTAACGCAGGGACGCTTCTGCTTTTGCTTCACTGCCACCTTCTCCATTGCTCTGTCCTCAAGAGACAGCAGCCATTTGCATCCGCAGACGGAGCAGCAGATGGCTGTGGACAGACCGGCCCGGCCGATGAGCAGGCAGGGTCCGTCCTGGGGGGGATTCCACGGGGTGGTGGTGGATGTAGTCCATTCCACCATGGACTCTGGGGCCGGATTCTAAAGAATCCAGCCTCATTGGAGTCCGTGGTGGATTTCTCCACCATCCCTAGTGGTGACTAGGTTTCATGAATGCCATGTACTACTGTCTGATCTTGCATCCACTGTGTAAGGCCTATTACAAAACTGCTGTAGCTACAGAACCAAAGCCATGTATTGATCCAGTTGATTTTTTCTCTCTCTCTCCCTCATCGGCATAGTGCCCGTCTAATGTGGCTGAAGTGCTGACGGCATCACACCGTCGATTGCTGATTCTCTTGTTTTTGAAAGCAGTGACCTAACTCCTCCTTGATCCATGCAGTGGCATTTGGCCAATTTACAAAGTTTGTATGTCAGAAATGTTCAGCATTGCAACAGTGGCAACATGCCTGTCATCAAGAATGCTGTGATCATCCCCCCCCCCCTTTGTGAGTGGAACGAATTATTGGAAACATTTCTGGCCTTTCCAAAGGGCTAAGAGTTTGCCTTTTCTAGCTTTACCAAGACATTCGAGGTGTGCAACAATGGTGGGATTTTTCCAGTTAGTTATTCCATTAATTTCTCATTATTAAAACCGCATTTCATTTGTTTACTTATTCAACTCTTCAAACAACATGCTCTTCTGCTTCCTCTAATTTCTGTGTTTTCAGTCCATTGTAACAGATGTGTGTGCATGTGTGTGTGTGTGTGTGTCTATTACTCCTCCAGGAAATCAAACCTGCCAAATTCCAGACAGATTTCAGCATAATTTTATGGACAGTAACGAAAACAAAACTCCATACATATAGACAGTGTATTCATTAATATAGCGTTAAAAACTATGAACTAGGAGTGCACGAAAGCCACTTACTTGGTCTCGCAGCTTGTTCGCGGTGGGGGGGAGGCGCTTCGCTGCTCTCCCCCCGAAGTTCAGGCCGGGGGGGGAGGCTTCCCGCCTCGCCCGGCCAAAATTCAGGCTGGGGAGGAGGCTCCTCGCCTCGCCCGGCCGCGAAATAAAAAGTAAAAAAAAACAAAAAATGCCCCCGTGATAGGCTACGTGACGATTAACGTAGCCTATCACGGCTAGATCTGCAAAGTCAGCCGTGATAGGCTACGTAAATCATCACGTAGCCTATCACGGGTGACTTTAAAAAAAAAAAAAAGTGCGTACGCAAATGGTGGCCCCCATAGGGAGCCGCCATTCACGTTCCTTATTTGGTCGCTGTAGTCTACGTAAAGATTTACTTAGACTACAGCGACCAAATAAGGAACGTGAATGGCGGCTCCCTATGGGGGCCGCCATTAGCCGTACGCGCTTTTTTTTTTTTTTTAAAGTCACCCGTGATAGGCTACATGACGATTGACGTAGCCTATCACGGCTGACTTTGCAAATCTAGCCGTGATAGGCTACATTAATCGTCACGTAGCCTATCACGGGGGCATTTTTTTTTTTTACTTTTATTGGAATGGCGGCGGCGGCAGCCGGTCGAAAGACCGGCTGCCGCCCCCGCCCCTGACGAAGACCTGCCGAACCACCGCCGGGACCCGCCGCCGGGAGGGACATTCGTGAAAGGTAAGTCCCGTCCTGGGGGGGGGTGCGGGGGTGTGTGGAGAATTTCTCCCCGAAACTTCTTCGGGGGGCCGAACACGTTGGCGCTCGGCCCCCCGAAGTTTCGGGGAGAAATTCTCCGCCATCCCTGCTATGAACTACAGCTAACTAAGCACAAGCGCATGGGGAAAGATGGGGAAGCAGAGTTTGGAATAGATTGGGAATTGCTTTAAGTGGTGGGATGCAACTGAGCCCTGTTTTTGCACAAAGACAAAGCTGGGTGGAACCTGCAAACTCTCACTTGCCAAGGAAAAAGACTTCAAACAGGCAAAAAGCAAGCCTCTGTCTTCCTCTTCTGTAGCCTGCCACAACCCACTGACTAAAGCGTGTTGGTATATGCTTTTGAAATGAACACATTTTACACTGCACATTTCTTGACATGTGCGCAGGCAGTCAAACACAGTAGAATGTTTGCTCTGTGTTCCTCTGTGTGTCTGATATAAAAGGTGTCTGATATAGATAATCAGACACCCTCTAGGAAGGTGGAGTGAGGTGGGTCGCTACTAGGAGGAGGGCCTTTTCTGCTGTGGCACCCCAGCCGTGGAATGAGCTCCCTAGTGAGGTTTGCCTGGCACCTACACTGTATTCCTTCCAGCGCCAGGTGAAGACCTTTTTTAAAAAAAAATTCCCAGGCATTTGAGCATTTCAGCTTTCTAGTCTTTCAGCTTTGCTGTTTTCAATCTGTATTTTAAATCTCTGCATCACTGGTAGGTTTTATTCTGGTTGTATTGTGACATTGTGGTTTTAATGCTTTTATATTTGATATTGTTTTACTGTGTGGTTTTTGGTTTTAATTGTTGTGAACCTGCCAGAAAGCTTCGGCTATTGGGTGGTATAGAAATGAAATAAGAAAAAGAAAGAAAGAAAGAAAGAAAGAAAGAAAGAAAGAAAGAAAACAAGGAACAGGGTATGGATACAGCTAAACCTGAATATCCAGGCAGCATCACAATTTCTTGAACTTGGCTGCTGCAGGAGAAAGGTGCAGTGATCAGTGAATCCCCTATTAGCATAGTCAGAAAGGTGAAGAATTATGGGGAAATGAAATGCCAGTGTGAAGCAAGAGAAACTTGCATAGCCGATGAGTGGGAGAGGAGAGTGGAACATATTTCATCACTGTGTGACTTTTTAAAAGAGCAAGTTGTCATTTTAACATATTACAGTTTGTCTCAAACATCAAATGAGCTATAGTTAACATAACAGGCTCTAGCTGTATGTGTCCAAGATCATCTGTCTATGTATATAGGGATGCATCCAAAGAACAGGGAGCGGAACAAAAATAGCTGCTATTCTGCAAATGCCTGTGCAACAACTTGTGGAAGAGTGTTTGCTTCCGGTCGTGCAGGAGGAGGTCGCGGAAGCTCTTGTGCAAACTAGGGATGTCAGAGAATTCCGCGATGGATCTCGGTTAGGCCGAATGCCAGCGCATTTGGCCCCCCGAAATCCATCGCGGAACAGCCTGCCCCCCCGCCCCCCATGGATCCCCCTCGGGACGAGACTTACCTGGAGCAGATCTTCCGGGCGGCGGTGGCTCCAGCGGAGGCTTTGGCGGTGGTAGCGGCAGCGGCAGCGGCTGGTCTTCCGACCGGCTGCTGCCATTTGCAGTCTGTGTTTTTTGTTTTTTGTTTCCCCCATAGACGTGATAGGCTACGTAAAGATTTACGTAGCCTATCACATCTGGGTAAAAAAAAAAAAAATGCATACGCAAATGGCGGTGGCTACAGCCGCCGCCATTTGCGTTCCTTATTTTTTGCCGTCTTAGTCTACGTAAATATTTACGTAGACTATTACGGCGAAAAGAAAGGGGAACACAAATAGCACCCAGTATGCTATTTGCATTCCCCTTTCTTTTCTTTGTCTTAGTCTACGTAAATATTTACGTAGACTAAGATGAAGAAAAATAAGGAACGCAAATGGCGGCGGCCATAGCCGCCACCATTCGCATATGCGTGTTTTGTTTTTTACCCAGAGCCCTCCGCGGCCGGAAATCTGGCTGCGGCCTGGCCAGCTGCTCCGCGGAGCTGCCGCAGAGCACAGCTGGCCATCAAGGATTCCGGGGGGAGGCACGGAACGCCTCCCCCCCCCATGAACAGAATCCGCGAAAAGGTAAGTGACTTTCGTACATCCCTAGTGCAAACACAACAGCACCTTTGGTTTTATCTAGTGGTCTAGTGCAAGGTATAAAATGGTCCTTCTGTGACTGGAAGATGCTTTCTGTATGTGGAAGGACATCTTTGGATCTAATCTAACCCTACACACACACACATGTTCCCCATTTCTCCAAAAAGTTGGTAGTCCCAGAGTTCACTTTATAGGATTGGCTTTTGTGTGCAGTTTGAGAGTACTGGAGATATCCAATGTGTTTTTCTTTTCTTTCTTTCTTTTCTCCCCCTTTTTTGTAGGATCTGTTTATTTACAAATATACAAGCTGAGAAAAGTGGGAGGGGCAAGCAGTCACACGGACTGGTGGTGCTTGTCTTAAAGCACCATTCACTCCCCAAAAGCTACACCGGGCCTTTGAAGCGCCCAAAGCCCAACTTGAATGCCGTGGGGCAATTCTAACTAGCAGGGTATCATATATCCCACAGCAGGGGCATGACTCAGATTATTAGGGGACTAGAGCGGGGTTGGTTGTCTCCACTTTTGCGATGCCCACCCATAGAAGGCTATGGGGAGAAGTTGTAAGTTCACTAAATTGGGGGAGAATCAGGGGTTGGGCTTGTAAATTATAATAAACACACCCTTCCTCCTCCCGTCCACCAAAAGCACTACTTTTGAGACACACTGGGCATTGGTACAAGAGAAATCCATTTCAGCTCTCATGCAAGTCCCCCCTTTGCAGACTGCGTGCTGGTGTTAGGGTCATTCAGACCCTTTACATTCAAGGAAACTGATTTTAATTGTTTGATTTAAAAATAAAAATTAACAAAGCCAAACATCCAAACCTCAATATTGTTCAAAGGTTAGGGTGGCCACTTGTACATCACCAAATGGTAGAAATACATCCACAAGAAAGGGGACACTGATTTGAATAGAAGTTGCTCGAATATATATATATATATATATATATATATATATATATACACACCCTGTTGCCCAGACCCTAAGACCATCTTCAGCACTCCTTCTCTGGGAGCCCCTGTCAAAGGAAGCAAGATGGCTGCCTACCAGGAAGAGGGACTTTTCTGCTGTGGCACCCTGGCTGTGGAATGAGCTACCTAAAGAGGCTTGCCTGGCACCTACTTTGTGTTCTTTCCAGCACCAAGTGAAGACCTTTTTTAGAATTATTTTCCCAGGCATTTTAGCACTTTAGTCTTTTAGCTCTGTTGTTTTAAATCTGCTATTGTAGTTTAAGTCTCCACATTGCTGCTAGGTTTTAGTTTGGGTTGTACTTTTATACTATAGTTTTACACTTTTACATTTGATATTGCATTTTATGAAGTATTTTGTGGTTTTAGCATTTTCGTTTTGTGAACCTCCCAGAGAGCTTCCACTATTGGGTGGTATAGGAATGTAAAGGAGAGGCAAAGAGAGAGGGAGAGAGAGAGAGAGAGAGAGAGAGAGAGAGAGAGAGAGAGAGATGCAATTTCAGAAATAATGGCAATGATTTAAATAGAAATGGAATACACCTAGGGATGTACGAATTACTTACCTGCCATTCTGGCAGGGGGGGTCCGTGGGGGGGAGGCGATCCTTGCTGGCCAGCTCCACTGGGTGACAATTCCATGGAGCGGCTAGCCGGCTCCGAAGCCCCAGTGATATGGCTGCCATTGCTGTATCACTGGCTGGACTGACATACTGTGGACACAAATGGCATCCAGCGTAGCAGATGCCATTTGCGTCCCTGCTCTTTGACGTGATAGGCTATGCAAATCTTTACGTAGCCTATTGCGCGAAGGAAGAGGGATGGAAATATGCCATTTGTGTCCCTGTTTTTTCACGCAATAGGCTACGTAAAGATTTATGTAGCCTATCACGTCAAAGAGCAGGGATGCAAATGGCATAGCAGCCACCATTTGCGTCCTCAGCCCCTCAGTCCAGCCAGCGATACAGCAATGGTGGCCGTATCGCTGGGGCTTCGGAGCCGGCGGCAGGCAGGATCCAGCCAGCGAAGATTTCGCAGGGTGGCGGAGGTAAGAGATCCAATCCTCCATGGACTTTGGGGGGCTGGATTCAATAGAATCCGGCCTCATTGGGGTCCATGGAGGATTTCTCCGACATCCCTAAATACACCTCACTCTAGTTGGGAAGAGTGTGACCAGGTGGGCTGTGTGCCCTGCTCGGTCTCTTGTCCAGCCAGACTTGGATTGGACAGCCCTTCAAATACAAGATGTCTTCAAATAGAGGACTGTCCTCTGTTAAAAAAAAAAAAATGTGGCAGGGCTGTGGAGAACTTCGCGGAGCCCCAAGCAGCCCAAATTGCCCCACAGAGGATCCCCCCCCCGATGGGACAATGGAGGGTTCGTACATCCCTAGCTGATCATGTGGATCTTTCCAAGTGAATTGGCCCCTTGTGAGGAACAAGGGTGCCAGTTCTGTGTGGAAGTCCATCCCACATGATCAGGCCTACCTATGTGACTGCAGGCCTTTCAGTGTTAAAGTAGCAGCCTGGCACAGACTCATAGATACCCATGTCAAGAGTATCGCGCAGCTCAATCGTATTCATACCTTACTCAGAAATAAGTGCCATTGTGTTTAATGGGGCTTACTCCCTGGTGAGTGCACATGGAATTGTAGTCTTAATATGCTTAGGAGTGCAACCTTACAGGGTATTCCTATGCATGCCTACTCAGAAGTAATGCCAGAGGAGTCCAATGGGGCTTACTTCCAGATAAGTGCAGCCTTCAAGTTGTGTAATCATCGTTCTCTCACCTCTGAGAATTCTGAAAACTGCAGTTTTGCAAATCCTGATTTGAGAATTTCCGGTCCCTTTGCTAGAATGATTTGCGAGGAGCTCCATGATGGTCAATCTGATATAAAACCAATTAACTTTGCAGGGCTCTCCAACCCGGTGCCATGGGCTCTAATCACCCCAGACACAACTTTCTTAGTGCCCACCAGGCTCCCTACCTCTCCTGATCTTTATTTTATTTCTTAAGTTTAAAAACAACAGCACTTAAAAAACAAAAAACAAAAAACTGGAAGACTGGTATGCTACAAAGCAAAGTTCTGCCCTCTAGCATCACCTTTATTTGAGTTCCAAAGAGTGCTTTTTTTGTGTGTGTTTTGGAACTCAGACCCAGTCACCCAGGCTCTTCCATGTACCTAGGTTCTTGGGCCAGTTACTTTTCTTTTAATCCCATGAGTTTGCCATTTGAGCAATGGGTGTTTCATGACCAGACATGGCCACCATAGCAACTGCTTCATGAATAAGCAAGTCCCCCATGGCAGCCACTTTGTGAGTGTGCCCATGACACACTGTCAAAATTCCAAAGATGCCCACTGAACCCCAAAAGTCTAGGGACCCTTGTTCTAGATCGTGATTTGAATGCTGAGGAAATTTGATCTCCCCCAAAGTTTTAATCGAGGTTTAACGCCTTGTTCTTGGATGCAATTATTGGGGGGGGGGAAGTAGTGTATTTTAAGAGCTGTTGTTGTGCTTACCCTTTGTTACTGCCTAATACCTTTAGCAGCGTTATCAACACAAGTCAAACAGTTGCTTTGCTTTTTTACTCAAAGGTACTTTTTAAAAAGGGGCCGCGGTGGCTTAGTGGTTAAAATGCTGAACTGCAGACTGGCAGGTCGGCAGGTCAGCAGTTCGAGACCCGAGTGCTGCGTGACGGAGTGAGCTCCTGTCTTCAGCCCCAGCTTCTGCCAAACTAGCAGTTCGAAAGCAAGAAATTGCAAGTAGATAAATAGGTGCCACTTTGGCGGGAAAGGTAACAGCGTTCCGTGCACCTCGGTGTTCAGTCATGCCGGCCACATGACCACGGAAGCATCTTCGGACAGCGCTGGCTCTTCGGCTTAGAAATGGGGATGAGCACCGCACCCTAGAGTCAGACACGACTGGTTGGGGACACCTTTACCTTTTTTTACTTTTTAAAAACATGAGCCTGTTTAATTGCTTATAACATCACTCAGTATGTTTGGACCAGTAAAAAGGCCAGAAATAGAGGAGCTTGTAAAGATTCATCATTGGCAGTCTGAAACGTGTGTGTGTGTGTGTGTGTGTGTAATGGTCTCCCTTGCCATCCCTAAACTGCACCCCTGCTGAGTAGTACACACAGTAAGGATATGCTTAGTGTACCCATTAATTATGGTGGTATTTCCTAATTAGTAGCATGGTAAGAAAATCCATTTTCTCAGCTCTCTTGTAAAGAAAGGGGAACACACATGGCTCAGTGAAAGAAAGAACCCACGCTTGGCAGGCAAACGATCCTATATTCAATTCCCAGAATCTCCAGTTAAAGGGTAGGGGGATGAACAGAACAGATTACTTCCGTAATGTAACTGGCATTAACATCCGAAGCCCTAAACGGCTTGGGGCCAGGTTATCTGAAGGATCTCCTCCTGCCATATGTGCCTGCCCGGACCTTAAGATCATCATCCGGTTCCTTCTTCAGGAGCTCCAGCTAAATGGAGTGGGTGGGTGGCTACCAGGAAGAGGGCCTTTTCTGCTGTGGCACCCTAGTTGTGGAATGAGCTGCCTAGAGAGATTTGCCTACTGCCCATGTTGTACTCTTTCCAGTGCCAGGTGAAGACACCCCCCTTCCCCGGCATGTTTAACATTGTAGCATTCTGGGTTTGGGGTTTGTTTGTTTTTTTGTTCGTTTTATCTCTGCTATCTTAAATCTGCTATTGAGTTTTAAATGCCTGCGCTGCTGCTAGGTTTTGCTCTGGTTGTAATTTGTCCTGTAGTTTTAATCTACCATATTTTATATTGTATTTGCTGTTGTATTTTTGTGGCTTTAATTTTGTGAACCGCCCAGAGAGCTTCGGCTATTGGGCAGTATAAAAATGAAATAAATAAATAAATAAATGGGCTTTCAGAATCCATTCAGATTTCAGAATGTTGGTGGTGGGATTGTGTATGCCCCATTTCCTTGAAAACAGAAAATAAAAGGTTCCTTATTTTCTTTTGGAATGTTCCCATAAGTGTGCAATTCTGATGCTCTTCCAATTAGAATCAATGGTCAGATAATAAGAGACGTCAAGCAGGGAGCAAAAAGCAACTCACACTCACTGAAGACCCTAAGGAGCCCTTTGAATTGGACCATTTCATCGTTGCACCATTGCACACTTTCATAATTTTCTAAATCAGTTTTTAACGAATAAAGTGAAGCTTTCTTTTGACATCTGAAGGCACAATTCTATGCAGGCTTAGACAGGAAAATGTCCTAGAACTACATGTTGGATGGAAATGCTGGGAGTTGTAGTTCTTCTTTCTGTCTACATGCATCGAATTGTGCCTTTAGTCAATCCTTCTTTCTTTTCTTTTTCTTCCTAGAAACCACTCCACCAGAATCAGCCCCCCAAAATAGCTTCTGCCTCACCAATTCTGGTCTCGGAAACATGCTGGAAATACAGAAATGTAAAATCCTAGATGGAATCCGATTGAAGCAGATTCCACAGGAAACCCTTTTAAAAGTTCTGAGTAACAGCTGAATTTTATATTTTCAAAACTGCGGGATCAACCATTGTTTGCTTCTTTCTTGTTCCCAGCATTCCTAGGGGCAGGTCCAGGTGAAATCTGAAACCATCACCTTGTAGAGCCAAATTTGAATGTCTGCAAACCTTCTTCCACCACTTGATCTTAAGACTCTGACCTTGCAGAGATCATGACTTCAGCATTAAGTCAGACTCTTTTTCCTATCCCCTCCTCCAACCTGTTTTCCCCCTGCCCAACATCTTAATGAAGAGATCTGCAGATCTCAAAAGCTTGCACATTTTTTCTGACTTTTTAGTTGGCTGTCTAAAATTTTTACACTAATATGGCTTTTGCGTTTTTTTTCCCTTCTAATGGACAAAACTGCTGCCTTTGCTTTTTTCCTATTAACAGTTATGTAGCTGGGTGATGAAATGCCCTGGTCTGAGACCTCTGAGAGCTGCTGCTTGTCAGAAGAAACAATTTTGAGTTACATATACCAATGGTCTCACCCAGGACAAGGAAGCTCCATATGACCATAACTCCTTGATTCCGTAATTCATACATTCAACACGATCTCACAGAAGGTCTTTGCACTTCTGAATAAGACCTGGGTTACTAGATTCAAGTTTTATTTTCCAAGGCGTCAGGAAAACTCAGCAAATCCATCAGCTCTGCGCCACGGATGAGCCACATTCCTCAAATAATCCAGTCAATTAAAAATTGATTTTTTGTTCTAGGGACCATGGTGGTAATGCAGTACAAAGACAGTGTATGCATTACCAACCAAGCTCCCATCAGTTAAGTGATATTTAGGTGATCTTCTGTCATGGGAGAAAGCAGTGCGGTTGATGATCGTTCCTGCCGAAGAAGCTAAATTGAAGTGTCAGATACCAGAATTGCATTTTATTTCTAATATGTTGGGCTGCCAACTTGGGAGAAGCGATGGGAAGTCTGTGAATACAAAAGGACAAAACCGCTAAATCTAGCCGAGCTTAGCCAAGCTTGAGAGAGGGCGGGGGGGGGGATTAAACTGGAACACAGCTTAGAGGCCCCATGGGTCAATACATCTGAAGTAGCATTGCCACTAAAAATCTCAGCTAAAGTAAAATCAGAAGCAAATGCTGGGTTTCCTCCTCGAGTAAAGCATTCTAAGGGAAGTTGCATGAGGTTTTTGATGTTTTTTTTGTTTGTTTAGAAATATTTCAGCTTTATTGAACCCCCCCCCCCCCCGGTAGCATGAACAAAAATATATAATTTATATGTTTATAGCCTATGGAAAGAAGAAGAAATAATGATAACTGTGGTTTGTAAGCCATTGCACAAGAGTTTCACATCATTTGTATATTATGTATGTGCATCTCACCACCACCACAGTAAACATAATGGATGGACTAGTGCTGTCATTATGAGCAGAAGAAGATAAGAAGAGCCAGGCTGAATTAGACCAGGGGTCTATCCAGTCTACTGGGGAAGGTGATGGCAAACCACACTGCTACAGTCTGCCATGAAAACGATAGTGCAAACGGCGTCCCTCTAGGGGTCACTAATGACCCGGTGCTTGCACAGAAGGAACCTTTCTTTCTATCCAGTCCAGCGTTGTGTTCACACAGGGGCCAACCAGCTACCTGTGGGAAATCCATAAGAAGGACATGAGTGCAACAACACCCTCCCATCTATGTTCCCCAGAAACTGGTGTACATAGGCATACTGCCCCTGATACTGGAGGTGGCATATAGCCATCAGGACTAGTAGCCATTGATAGTGTTATCTTCCATGAATTTCCCTAATCCCCAATGGAAGCCATCCAAATTGGTGGCCATCATGACATCTTGTGGGTGTGAATTCCCTAGTTTGACTATGCACTGTGTGAAAAAGACCTTTTTATTTGTGCTGGATCTTCCACCAGTTAATCAGTCAATGCTATCTCCTGCATTCCTTGGACTTTAGAACATAAGAGCCCTGCTGGATCAGATGAAGGGTCCATCTAGTCCAGCATTCTGTTCACGCAGTGGCTAACCAGCTGTCAACTGGGAACCCACAAGCAGGACATGAGTGCAGCAGCACCTTCCCTGATCTGAAGCTCCCTGACCACACTTCCTTTAAAGAGGCATAGATATTTGGCTGTGTGTTTTGCAAATTATCAATAGATATTTGTGTATATTTCTGGTTTGGGTATAGAGTGGCCAGTGTGGGACACCATCTCCCCACCACCTCTCAACAATGGCCCCAAAAGACAATGCATCATGATGCAGCATTATTGCAAGAGGCATTGCAGGGATAATGGCAGCCTGGCTTATCTGTTGCTGTTTTCACCAGTGGAGCAATTAAAGTTTAGAGAAAAACAGAGCAGAAAAAGAAACCCACTGCTATTTGGCTAGTGATCCTGATAAGCGTTTCACCCATAACATTGTTTAGATTTTCTTTGCCAGCCTAAATCTTTTCTTTTTTCCTTTTAATTCTCTCTTGCAGAGAAAAGGTCGTCAAAAGTTTTGGCTCGTCTCTTGAATGTTTCTCTGTGTAGGAGAAAAATGGCAGCCAGTTTTCTATGAAGTTTTTTTCCTGGTAGCCAGTTTTCTAAGAAGGTATTTCCTCCGGCCACACACACACACACACACACACACACACACACACACACACACAAATGCTCAGTCTGTTTGTACATCTTGAAATATCCCCAGGATGTAAGATGATGTCTATTCATTCCCTAGTTTGTCACTAGTTTCTGCTGGAAGTAAAACCAACACAGAGACATGCACACAGCAAATTGGGAAGTCTCACCTCAGGTGAGCAATCAGAGAAATTTTGATGGAAGCCAATAGAGTTTTGGTAAGGCTAGTAAAAGTGGAGATGGGTGAGGATTTCATTTGCTTCATTTTTGGATAAGAATTTACCAACGGTCACAAATACCTTCGTAAAAGGGACATAAAAACTTCAAAGTTTTAGAAGAATGAATGTGGGAGAATGCAGGAGGGGCCGTAGCTCAGTGGTAGAACCCCTGCTCTGCATGCAGAAGGTCTCAGGTTCAATCCCCAGCATCTCCAGGTAGGGTGAGGAAAGAATCCTGCCTGAAGCCCTGGAAAGCGGCTGCCGGTCAGTGTCAACAACACTGGGCTAGATGGACCCAGGGTCTGACTCAATGCAAGGCAGCTTCCTATGTTCCTATATTCCTAAAGCAAAATATTTGTCCATCCAGATCCAAGGCTTTCAGTGCTTAGCTCTTAGAAGTCTGGGGTTTGAATCCCTTGGTATTCAACAATAACTGCTGTGCTAAATTAGGGTTGCCGTATTTTTTGTTTTTCTGGCAAGCTCCATTGTAACAGTTACATGTCAGGTAGGTACATAAATGTCCTCTCCATACTGGGAATAGCTTTACTCATTTAATTTGGCCAATGTAGATGGGTCAGAATTTCATTTTGGTTCATTTCTGATAAGGAATTACCAACAAATTGCAAATTTCATCATACACAGGCAATGGGATAGGAGAACTGTGGATGATTGCAATTGCCAAGATTCTACTGACTCCACTTTGAAGCTTCGTTTGCCTCACTCCTGTTTCCATTCGGAACCTGTTTTTCTTTCCGTTCAAATGAGAGAAGGGCACATGTCTGAGTGCATTTTTCCCAAAGTGTGCATCCCCCCTTTTTTTAAACAATCACATTTTAGGGCACACTTTTTAAAGAAAAAAAGTAAACATTTTTCAGTTGCAGTCACAAGCTCATGAATATGTGAGGTTGTTGAACAAATGTGCTTATGTCCGGATGACTTGCAAACAGAAACAACATTCTCGTACGTTCCTCTATGGGACAGAAACAATTTGAAATTAAAAAGAAAAAAATGAAGTATGAGAGAAAGTAAAACAGGCAGATACTTCCATCTCTAAGCAGACATTTGGCAGTGGGTTGGGGTATTTCTCATGTTCTTAGATTGTCGCCACTCACCAGGTTGTCAGCTAAAGTGAAACTCCTCCTCAAGTGAAATATCTAAGAAGTTGCAGAGGCTAGAGGAGAAGAGCCTAAATAGCACAAATGAAATCTCTTGAGGGGGAGGGAGTTCCTCACATCCTTATCTCAAAGGCAAGTTCCCACTATTTAGCAATCAAAAACATGGTTGCACCCTGAATGGTGCCAGATTAGCTTGTTTCTGTCATGTGATAAGGGTCAGCTCATGACATTTTGCTGCCTGAGATGGAGAAGAAAATGGTGCCCTCTCCCATTCAACGTTCAAAAGCAACTGAACTTGCAGTTGAATCTTTCTTCAACACTGACAGTGGGATACCCTCCTCAATTGCACCTGAAGGCAGCAGACTAGATTAGGGGACGCAGAGCATAGCTCCCCCCCAATGCCTTGCTAATGCCTCCCACCATCTGCCGCCTGAGGCAACTGCCTCACTCTGCCTAATGGTAGGGCAAGCCCCACATGGGATTATAAAACCTAGATCAGGGATGGGAATCATGTTGGATGTTGTTGGAGTACAACTCCCATCATCCCTGCCCATTGACCATGCTGGCAGGAGCCGATGAGAGTTGGAATCCAGCAACATCTGAAGGGTCACAGATTCCCTATGCCTGGGCCAGATTATACCATCACATTCTCTACCTTTCATCACAACTGACCAAAATACTATGAAAGAGGTTCATGGGCATTTGAAAGCATCTCATGCCAAATTGCATACATCCTAATGGTGTCTGTTTAGCAGGGACAAGCTCTGGTCATTGTTCCTGTAACCACCCTCCCCATTTATGCTATTTGGAGATGTCTTGTTAAACACTGTGCTGGTGTGATTTGCTTGAGGGACCATTTCTTCAGGGCTCAGCTCTGTGTCCTGGATCTCTAGAACTGTATTTACTTAAAACATTTCTATGCAGTGTTTCCATTAAACGTTTTCTGTGTAATTTATTATAATAGGTTCTTAAATTAGAAATTCATACCCTGGAAGTAATGCAATACAATGCAGTACACTATATACAGAGCAGGCCTCAGCATTAGCCAGCCCTGCCAGGGCCCTGAGGCCCTGGCAGATGCTCAAGGTTAAAAACATAAGAACATGAGTAGAGCCCTGATGCTGGATCAGACCAAGGGTCCATCTAGTCCAGCGTTCTGTTCACACAGTGGTCAACCAGCTGTCGACCAGGAAGCCACAAGCAGGACATGAGTGCAACAACACCCTCCTGCCCATGTTCTCCAGCAGCTGGTACACAAAGGCATACTGCCTCTGATACAGAGGTAGCACATAGCTGTAAGGACTAGTAGCTAGTGATCACCTTATTCTCAATGGGTCTGTCAGATTCTTCTAAAACCATGCAAATTGGTGGCCACTGCTATGTCTTGTGGTAGCAAATTCCATAGTTTGACTATGCACTCTATGAAAAAGTCCTCCTTTTATCTGTGCCGGCCTGGATCTCCTACCCATCCATCCATCCATCCATCCATCCATGCTATCTCTTGCATTTCATCTTTAGAACATAAGAAGAGCCCTGCTGGGTCAGACCAAGGGTCCATCTAATCCAGCATTCTGTTCACACAGTGGCCAATACGCTGCCCATGAGAAACCCACAAACAGGATGTGAGTAGAACAGCACCCTCCTGTTCTGATGCTGCCCTGCCCACACTTCTCTTCCTTTGCAAGTCCAAAGAGTGCTCTGAGCCCTACAGAGACACAGTTCAGTTTGCTTCTGAATTTCTGATTCCAACCCCCATCTCTCCACATGCACACAGACAGAGATGCATGACATCTGATGCTTTTATCTGTAATGAGCATACAATCTGAAAATGCAAGCATTTTGCTAGGGGAAGAACCCCCCTCCTCATGTGAATAATTGTGTTTCCTTAATGTATCACCAGCCTCTAAGAGGGGAAATTAATAAATCTAAGATGCCTCACTAAGGTTTTGGGAGTAAAAACACTTCAAGGTGTTATAAATTTGGAGTGAGGAACAAAGCAACAACAATATGTGTTGACTTTCAAATGCTTCGGTATGATTTAAGTACAAGTGGCTGAAGGGGATAAGTATGTTAGAGTTTCCGTCTTTTAATTCTGGCATTTGCAAGGAGTTGTATTTTTCTGTCAGGAACATGCAATCTTCTCAATGCTTTTACCCCACCCCCCTCGCATGCCCCCACCCACCCAGATGAACACCCTTCAATTGGGCATTCTCAATCCAAAGCTTTGCACCAAAGTCTGATAATGTCTAATTACCTAGCGATCTCCTGTGTAGTTGACTAATTGACTCTGGCTAATGACTGAATGGAACTTGGTTTCCCAGCCATTGATAAAGAGGCAATGAATTGAGATGCTTGAAGAATTCGATCTTTGAGAATTCCAATATAGACTGGGCTCATGCACACCTCTGGGACTAATGCACAGATTGGAATTTAGCTGTCCACTGGTGTTGACACTTCCTTAGTGTCCTTAGTGTCCTGGCTAGAAAACAAACAAACAACAAACAACCCCCCCACACACACACACACGGATATCACAACAGCTTTAAATAAGTGTGTGTGTCGAGATAAGTGATGTTTAGAAATGTGTATTTTGAGAGAAAATATATTTTAGAAGTGTGTTTAAATATATATTAAATGTGAATTTTCATGCAGGGTTTTTTTTTTTTTCCTTTTTAAATGAGGACTGATGCAAAAACATGATGGAACAGACTGCATGGGGAATCCAAGCAAGAGTGGTATCGGGCAGAAATAGGGTTCTACTTGCTAGTACAGCAGGCTCCATGCTGCAAAAGTTCACCCCCAGCTTGTGAAGGGAACATAAGTAGGGATGTTGCAGATGCTTGCCTGGGTCCGGGAATCCATCAGGCTCCCCCCTGCCTGCACCCCCAGACCAATGCCCTCCAAGACCCTGGCCTTGATTGCCCCTGCTCGCACCCTCCCAGATGCTCCCCACACTCACCCGGACTCGTCTGGCAAGCGCCTGCCGTTTTGCTGACATTTTTACGAAGAAAGGGAGCTCAAAAAACTGCATATTTAAATAATGCCTCTAATATTGCATAGATATAGCGTTCCCAGCCCAAATGTGTGCATATTTAAATATGTGAAGTTTTTTTAGCTCCATTTTTCCTTAAAAAAACAAACAACCCATGTCAGCTAAATATGGCAGGCTCTCGCTGGATGGGACCCAGGGTTACTGCAGGTGGCTCACCAAGCTCATGGGGGCTCAAGTAGGCGTGGTGCTTCAGTGGGGGCCCGCCAATCCCAAATGTGGGTGGGGTTGCACATCCCTACCTGTAAGGCCAAGGCATTCGGCAAAATTATGCATGGTGTGGAGAATGTGGATAAGGAGACATTCCCCCCCTCTTTCATGATAGTAGAACTCAGGGTCATCCCATGAAGCTGAGTAGTGGGAGATTCAGGACAGATAAGAGGAAGGACGTCTTCACACAGTGCACAGTTAAACTATGGAATTCACTACCAGAAGATGTAGTGACGGCCACCCATTTGGATGGCTTTAAAAGGGGGTTAGAGAAATTCCTGGAGGAGAAGGTTATCACTGTCTACTAGTCATGATGCCTCTATGCATTCCCCTGTATCAGCAGTGGTACACCTATGTACACTAGTTGCTGGGGAACATGGGTGGGAGGGTGCTGTTGCACTCATGCCCTGCTTGGAGGTTCCTGGTGGACAGCTGGTTGGCCACTGTGAACAGAATGCTGGACTAGATGGACCCTTGGTCTGATCCAGCAGGGATCTTCTTGTGTTGATAATGCTTTTCTGAAACCTTGAGTTAAGCACGTTTTGATGAACAATATCAAAGGGTTTGTGCTTCTGTTTCATACCAGAGGGGTGTGTGTGTGTGTGTGTGTGTGTGTGTGTTACAGCCTGTTAGTGTGGCTTACTCTGGTCCCTCACCAGCCTGTTTGTTTGGTTTATATGAAGTCAGATAACTGTTCCATCTAATTCAGTATTGTCCAGCTAGCTCTAGTTGGTCCCCAAAGTCTCTGGCAAAGGTCATCCTTAGCAGTTGTACCCAAAACCCTTTGATAGTTGTTGTTTGTGGGAACAGTCTATTGCAAGTTTAGGATATACATTTTTCATTATTTATTGTGGGAAACATTGGTATAGCTGAGAAATAAATAAAATTCTGCTCTTTCAGTTATTTGTTATCAGTTTAAATATTCTTCTTTTTTACTCTGGCTGGGCTGAAATTTCTCAGAAAAAAAGATGTTCTGATCAATGTCTGAATTCTCCCCCCCCCTCCATCTCCTCCTGAGGTGTTGGAGAACTTCAGTCCTTTCCTAGAGAATATTCGGCAAAATGCCCTCCCCAATCTTGCTGTCTGCGTGCGATCAGGGTGGAGGGTTTTGGGCAGCCATTTCACTCCATCCTATCTTTTAACCTGCTCCTCAGCTGAAAAGACTCCCAGAGCAGCTCACATGAGATCAGTAATGAGCAAGTCAGTCCCCTGCCCTCAGGTTTGAAAATGCATGGCACAAAGTGTGGGCAGGGGGAATAAGGAGGAAAGAGGGAAGGGAAGGGAAGTCTGTTACAGAGCTCTTGTAATGACCAACTTGCATGCAAAGTTGAAAGAGAGGAGGAACCTGATGAAGCTGCTCTCTCAGCAGAGCCAACAGGAAGACACTGCCATCCAATTTCTCCCTCTGCATAAGCCTAGGGGTGGAATGTCTGCTGCTAGATGGAAGTTGAGGGAGCTATTTTGGAACTCAGCTGGAGAGCAGGGATGGGCGAACCAGGGATGTCTGAGCTCACCAAATGCTCCAAACTCCACTTTGAAGCAAAGGTCACTCTGCTCCTGTTTTCGCTGCAACCTCTTCTTCTTTATGCTTGGACAGGTAAAGTGCACACTTAGATGAGCATTTTTCAAAAGTGCACATTTTGTCCCATTGACCAAAGCATGAAAATGTGCATATAAATAAATAAATAAATAAATAAATAAATAAATATGCATTTTAAAGTGTGCATTAAAAAAACAAAAAAATAATGATGCCTTTGGGGAACACAATCACAAGTTCAGGAATGTGCAAACTTCCCCCCCCCCAAAAAAAAATGTATTTGCATCCAGGATTCTCATGCATCTCTACTGGAGAGGGAAATCTCCTCCTTAATGTGTACACCAAGGATAATTCTGCTACATAACTTCTGTGAAATGACTGTATTGTCATCACAAATCCACCAGGTGTTGCCAAAGAACATCAGTCATAGCATGATACACATGCACCCAAGTGGCGAATTCTGCATTTTGTGTACATGCATGTTGTAGTAAATACAGTTAAATATTACATCAGCTCCCCCTCTCCATACCAAATGGCTGGGATTGGGGTCTCTGTTGTTGTGTTTTTTGGTGGGGTATACCAATCATAGAGTCAGTTGCAGGATATTCTAGTAAGGTGAGATGGCTACACATATCCACTACATTGAGAAACTTAACCATTGTGGTGGGCACAAAGCTGTTGGGAGGGGACCTTAATCTGAAGACTTTTCAGTGACATGGTTTATCTAGTCCTGCTCAGACGTATGGGCCATTAAAATGGCAGTCGTATGCGCACCTGCTTTTCAAATGCCTGTGTGGTGTTGCTTAGCAATGCTCAACTTGACAATGACTGATGGCCATGGCTGAAATTCGCAGCAACTGAACTGCAGTGACTGAATTATTATTATATAAGAAGATCCATGCTGAATCAGATGAAAGGGTTATCTAGTCCAGAATTCATTTCCCACAATGGCCAATCAAATGCCTTTGGGAAGCCCAGAAGCCAGTGTGGTGTAGTGGCGAGAGTGTTGGACTGCAAGCCGAGAGATCTGGGTTCTAGTCCCCACTCAGCCATGGAAGCTCACTGGGTGACTTTGGGCCAGTCACCAACTCTCAGCCCAACCTACCTCACTGGGCTCTTGTTGTGAGGATAAAATGGAGAGGAGGAAAATGTACGCCGCCTTGGGTTCCTTAAGGAGGAAAAAAAAATTGGGATATACTGTAAATGTAATAAACAAACAAACAGAAGCCCATTTGTGTTCCTCAGAAACTGGTGTGCCGAGGCATATGGCCTCTGACACTAGAAGTAATATATAGTCATCATGACTTGTATCCACTGATAGTATTATGAACTGGGCTAATCCCCCTATAAAGCCATCCTATCACTGGTGCCTAGCATTACATCTTGATGTAGTAATGGGTGCACCATGTATGTTGTTCTTTATAGAGTGACATGACAAACAACTAGGGATGGTGCGAGCATCCGGTTGGGGCTCGAAGCCTGGTGATAAGTTGCCGATTTGGACCCCCGGATGCCAGTTTGTGGACCTGAGCTCTTGCCCAAATTGTGGTGTTCTGAGTCGGGCAAGAGCTCAGGCACCCGCTCCCTCAGCAAGCCGATTTCTGAGAGGGGAAGAAGGCAGTGTCTCTCCTCCTTCCCCCATCCTTGCTACAGCGGCAGTGGTTGTTTTCCATACGTTTTCCTAGCCTTATGGGGAATGACCATCTTGTCCCTTGCTGGAGGCCAGGGCGAGAGGCTGGGGGCTGGCCACCGAGGCCCTCCTTCCCCACGCCAGCCCTTGACAGCCGGTGCAAGGAAGAAGGGCGATGGTAGCACCGCAGCACTCTCAACCAGGCCTCCTCTAGAGAAGGCCAGGTTGAGAGGCTGGGGGCTAGCTGCCAAGGCCCTTTCTTCCCAGGCAGCATGAGCTGCAG
Organism: Heloderma suspectum; assembly: GCF_057233095.1. Lineage (NCBI taxonomy): Eukaryota > Metazoa > Chordata > Lepidosauria > Squamata > Helodermatidae > Heloderma > Heloderma suspectum. Next base: position 29,383,889 of record NC_139469.1, read on the forward strand.
GGGGCAGTTCATCGAGCTCCCCCCTCCATGGACAGAGATGGACTTGTCCATCCCTACAAACAACATACCTCACACAGAACCTTTACAGTATGTATTTCAACAAAAGTGACAATAAAGAGAGAGGAGAGGAGGGAGAAGCAAGGGAATCAAGAGAAGAATGGGGGCTCAAATGAAGTTACCTGCATTTAATCTCCATTTTGGTATGGAATAAGGGCTAAGAGGGGAAGCCATTGGCTTTATGGAAGAGCTAGATTTCAGGAAGGAAAACAGATAGTAAGCTGGCACCATTTAAGTGTTGTGGGAAGGTGCTCCAGGCATAGGGATGGACGGATCCATCTGTTTCTGATCAGGGCTGGTTTTGCATGTAGTCAAACTAGGGATGTCAGATAAATCTGAAATGGATTTAAATTGATTTCTTTGAACTGGACCCATGGATTCCACAACAGACTGGCATCGTCCAAGTTGCACAAATTCCACAGACTAGTAGATAGTTTTTCTCTCTTTCTGGAATTGTACACAAATGTAGTCATATGAAAACACAAACATTACAGCCCATCTACTGATGAGGGCAGAAGCTGAAACAGTTAGCTTAAATATATTTTTCGAATACTCTGTCATTAGTCTTTCCATCTTTCATTCATATATATATATATATATATATATATGAATGATCTCTCTTCAGTTTCCACTGTGTAGAACACTTTTGTGTGTGTGCTCTGCTCACTGATCATATGTGGCTGTCTTTTTTGTGTAGTTTTCTGACTGGGAGAAAATAATCCAGTTCCCTCAGAGAGTGGATAATGGAACAAAAGATGCCTGACAATCCAGAAAACAGACATGAAACAGATTAAACAAAATCTGTACATCCCCAGTTCAAACATGGGTCAGTTTTCTGTGTGTTCAAACACAGGCTCATTCTTTTCCATTTTCTATAATTAAGAAGTAAATCATGAATAGAATGTACACAAATTTGTGTTTAAATTGTATGCAATTTCTCCATAAAATACATTTTTGTACACAATTTTCTCTAAAATTTGCATTTTAGTACCCACTTTTCTCTAGTATATGCATTTTTGTATGCATTTCTCCCTAATACATGCATTGTTATATGCATTTTTTTAGGAAAGCAGCTTATCCACATGGGGCTTTTATCTTGCAACTGAGATTCATTACTCATAGAAGTTTGCAAGTCCTTTACATGATGTCATCTATCTCCAGCGTCTCTCCCGTGGTTCTGACCATTTCCGCGGCTTAATCTGAAACGGAAATAATGGGCTAACAAAAAGAAAGAGCTTTGAATAGGGTTGAATTTGACTGTGAAAAGAGGAAGTGGTACTATAACAACAGCGACATCTAGTGGCTGTATAATGAAACATGGAACTCGCAGATAAAGGGGGAAAAGGGGGGAAGGGAAGCACATGTAAAGGGCAGACCTTATTCCCGCGAAGTATCCAGAAGCAGAAGCCCCAGTAAGATTGCAGGATAAAAAACCTCTTTGTGGAGAAGCCCAAGATCTGGTTTACAAAATTCAGTGAACTGTGCAGTCCAAAGAATAACTTTTTTCTAATCTGTGTATTAGTCTAGGAAGTGTGCATTAGGTCAGTTTGCTTAAAAATGAGGACGGAATAGAATTCTCCCCTATTCCTGTCCAAGCATAGGGGTAGCAAGGGGAAATGGGTGGAATAATTTAAGAGAGCAAGAAATCTTGTGCAGCTCAGGGTTTAGTAGGAGAGTTGATGTATACAGACTGGGGAGATAGAGAGAGCATAGGGGGCAGAGCAAGATAATGGAGAGATGTAACAGTGAGGATAATTTTCTTCTGGATGCTAAAATGGAGAGGGCCTTCTCTGCAGTGGCCCCATACCTTTGGAACAAGCTGCCATCAGAGGTCCGCCATGCTCTGTCAGTGCAGACTTTTAAGAAGGCCTTGAAAACAAATTATTTTACATGGCCTTTTTTTTATATGACTGCTATTTTCACTGTTACTGCTCTTAACTTCATTGCTGGTTTTATTATTGGCTTCCATTTCTGTTTTTATTGTTTTTATGTTTTCATCACTTTTAATATTTTAACTCTTTTTATGTATTTTATTGTTGTAAGCCACCTTGAGAGGGTTTCCGACCTGAAAGGCAGCCAAGAAATATTTTTAATTAATTAATTACTTAATTAAATGGATGGATGGATGGATGGATGGGAATCTAGCGTTGGGATTTCAAGAGGGGCATTGCATGGTCCAACCAATGGGAGAGGTACATTACTTTGATAGCGGCATTTTGGGATAGGGATGAGCACTGGAGGCTGGTGTCTCAAATGTCATGGGGTGGTGAATCCACTCTGGGCTTCAGTCAGAACCAGTCAAAACTGTAAAGGAGCTATCCAAGTGCTGAATCCACACCTTGGATAGCTCCTTTAGAGATCTGACTAGTTCTGAGTGAAACCCAGGGCAGATTCACTGCCCCACTGACATCGGAGCCACCAGCTGACACAGTGACACTAGAGCTTAAGGGACTATAGTGGGACCAGGAAAGGCCAAGAAAGAGAAGGATCAGCTTTCAAATGTAGGTTTCTAACCAGGGAAAATCCTCATAAGGGCATAAGGGAAGTTTAATTTTCTCCTGCTGCTGCTGCCGTTGTTGCACACAGATGTCAGAATACACAAGGGGAAGCCAGGGAAGGGGTGGGCAGTGGGGAGAACACACTCTAAATGATCCTGTTCTTGTAAGATTGGATCACAGTTTAAGCTCGATAAGCATAACCGAGGTGCTGTGATCAGGCGCTTGGAGCCAGAGTCCCTCTCAGTCATGGTGCTGTGCTAATCAAAGGGGAACTGTAGATAGAGCAGTTTCTCTTGATGTGGTTTTATCAGCCCAGTTTCATGTAAATCCCGCTACTTCAGCTTTGTCCAATCTGCCTGTAGCTTTGTTCTGCATCTTTCAGTAACGGTTCACTGAAGCGGAAAGAGCTCCGTGATATCATAAACCTGCATGCTTCTTTTTTATTCACTGGCGAGGAAACAGAATCTAACAGAAGTTATTTATTTATTCACTTACTTATTTAGCAAAGTGCAAGAATGCATTTCCCTCCCCTTCTGTGCATTGTGTGTGTGTGTGTAAGAGTTTGAGCTATATCCTAAAAAGAGAGAAAAAGAAAGAGCACCCTAAGCACATGTGGAAATAGTCTGGGGGCACCATCATAATGAAAAGATAATATTGCTATGTCTAATGTCTTTATGCTGCATTTGGAAAGCTTGGAAAAATGTGCTATCTGCCACTGATTAAAGCTGAATATTCATATTATATACAATACACAAACACATAGAGAGAGATTAAGACATGTGTACCCCTCCTTTCAGAATTTCTCATTCTCTCTAGGGAAGCTGGAGAATTCTGCCACGGATTCCAGGGAGGCCAAATTCCAGTGAATTCAGCCCCCCAGAATCTATGCCGGAATGAAGCGACCCCCCCCGCCACCCCACAAAACGGGCCCAAAACACAGCCTACCTGGTGTCGGCCGTCCAGTGCTCCAAGAATGGCGGCCGCATCTGCAGCCGCCATTCCCTTTCCTTCGAATGGCTGTGATAGGCTACGTAAGTATTTACATAGCCTATCACAGCTAACGCAGGGATGCTATTTGCATCCCTGCAGATGCCGTGATAGGCTACATAAATACTTACGTAGCCTATCACAGCAAAAGGCAGGAATGCAAATGGCGTAGCGGCCGCCGTTTGCATCCCCGCTTTTGCCATCATAGGCTACGTAAATATTTACATAGCCTATCACAGCTCAGCGAAGGGACGCAAATGGCGGCCCCTACACCGGCTGCCATTTGTGGCCGCAGACCAGCCGTAGCTGTCTGCCTGGCTGCGGATGCACCTGGCTGGCAGCTCCACAGAGTCACCTCAGAGCGGAGCCGGCCGGTGAGGATTTCAGGGGGAGGGACGGAGCACCTCCCCCCCACCGCGGATGTGCTTGGACGAAACCAGGTAAGTGTTTCCTACATCCCTACTCTGTACTGCAGCCATGAGAAGACCTGTAGCTGCTTCCACCACAAAATATTTACATAGGCTAAAATGGTGGATAAAAAAGGGATGCAGATAGCACCCGCTACACTATTTGTGTTCCCCTATATTTTCGCTGTCATAGTCTACGTAAATATTTATGTAGACTAAGACGGCCAAAAATAAAGAACGCAAATGGCGGTGGCCGTAGCCACCATTTGCGTACATTTTTTTTTTTTTACCCAGCCATGGTAGGCTACGTAAATCTTTATGTAGCCTATCACGTCTTGTAAAAAAAATAAAAAATGACAAGACTGCAAATGGCAGCAGTGGCAGCCGGTTGGAAGACCAGCTGCTGCAGCCGCCGCCACTGCCACCACCTGGAACATCCACCCCAGGTAAGTCTCATCCTGGGGGGGATTTACAGGGGGGCGGGGGGATGGCAGGCCGTTCCGCCATGGAGTTCAGGGGGCCGAATGCACTAACATTTGGCCTCACCGAGATCCATGGTAGAATTCTCTGACATCCCTACCCTAAATCCATTAAAAAAAAAAAAAAAAGTTCTTTCTGTTCCAAATATGGAGAATTTGCAAAGTTTGGTAAGATTCTCATAAAAAACTGAACTGAACTGAAATTCTCACCCAACCCTGCTTGCGAGTCATACTTGCAAAGTACAACCAGCCTATTAATTTGGCTTTCATCTGTTCTTGTCACCTCCTTTCACTGGATATCAGATAAAATCTGAGAAATTCCAAAAATAATGTTGAGTTCAATGTCTTGCTTGTAGCCATGATGAACCCACCACGTCTGACAGCATAAAAAGTACCTTTAGCTGCGTCCCTGTGATACGGTAGTTGCCTAGCAAGCAAGGAAATTAGAAGTGCAGAAAACATTGATAAAAATGGTGGTGTGTTCAGAATTAAAGGGCTGACCCATTCAATCGTGTGTTGAAATAATGGGGATTCCAAGGTGTGCTGGCCTTTTATTCTGGAGGGTTTGAAGCATTCGCTGCTTGCAGAAACGCTAGATATAGAATTATCACAACTCTAAACATTCATATACTGGAGTAGCCCAGCCCTAAATTACCCCATTTAGTGGTGGGGAATGGTGCAGAAGGACATTTTGAAGTGCAGGAGTTCATCACAACAGCCCCCAAGGAGAGTCACACACCCTACAGAGAGTCCATGGTTGTGCCCCAAAGATGGATGGATAGATAAATCGATAGATAGAAAAGCCTTCAGTGTGGTGGACCCCTTTCTATTGAACTCTTTGCCTCTGGAGATCAGGCAGGCGCCAACAGTAGGTTGTTTCTGGTGCCTCCTGAAAACATCTTTATTATTCCAGGAAGCCTTCCTCGACCGACCAGCCACAATTTTGTATCAGTACTCTGTTAAAACCAACCAACCACAAACATCAATTTTTAATATGATGTTTTAATTCTATCTTTTTATCATGTTTTTTTCATGTATTGTTCACTGCTCCAGAAGCTCTTTAGATGTTTAAATGTTGTCAATAAATAAAGAGATAGATAGATGATAGACTGACAGATATCCGGATTTTGTATTACTTGTCCTCAAAGGAGTTATCACTGTCATTAAAAACTCGATCAGTAAACAAAGAGATCACAAACAAACAAGCCATAAAATAAAACCATCTCACAAATAAATCCATGAGATATAACTATGATCCTATGCAAACTACTCAGGACTGGACTCCATTGAACTCAATGCTGCTGCCTCATGACTGCATAGGTTCAACTTGGAAAACGCATTTCGCTCTAACAAAAGATGTTCAACCTGCTTTAATGTAACTGTCAGCTTTTAATTAGAAATGCAAACCATCCTGCAAAGGTCTAAACTGCTAGAGCAAAATAGGAACCCCTTCAAAGAAAAAAAAGTATCTGACCTCTGCTTGATTATTTTTCTCATGCTCAGACTTCCTCTATGCTAATCTGACACAAACTGTAACTTGAAGGCCTCGTTATCACCTCATTCACTTGTCTTGCGAGGAAGGCCCATCAATTCCCTTGGTTTTCGGGCAGATGACACCATTGCTCCTGCTCTGAAAAAAAATGTGCTCCCCTGCATTCCCCTTCTACTACATCACTGTTGGCTATTGGGCAGTATAGAAATGAAATGAATGAATGAATGAATGAATGAATGAATAAATAAATAAATAAATAAGGAAGTGGGGAGCTGCAGTTGCAACCCATCCCAAAACCGCTGCAGGGGCTCTGTAGCCTTCCAACTAGGGATACTGGAGAAATTCGGGATGAATTAAAATAAGCTCAGATTTCTAAATGAGATGGCTAGATAGCATCACCGATGCAATGAATATGGACTTGAGCACACTTCGGGAGAGAGCGCAGGACAGGAAGGCCTGGCGTGCTATGGTCTGTGGGGTCACGAAGAGTCGGACACGACTGAACGACTGAACAACAACAACAACAGATTTCTAAGAATCCGACCTGCAGAATCTGCTGTGGAGCGACCCCCCCAAGCCCTGGACTTTCGGATGAATTTTTCACTTTCCCGAAATTTAAGCACATAAATCCATAGAAAAATAACTAAGTTTCTGCTGAGGAAATGTAGGATGGAATAGGGGACAATACACTAAATGTTACATGCTGGGGTAAATAATATAAATACTTATGTAAATATTTATGTATTTTTTCTGCATGACACACACAAAAAAATTTGCATCCGTCTGTGGGCGGATGATGGAATGAAAGGCACCTGACAGTCCGCAAAACACAGACGGAGCAGATTTTACAAAGTCCGTACATCTCTACTTCCAGCGGTTTTGGTTTCCAACTCCCACTATCTCTGACCATTGCCCATACTGGGTAGGACTTGTGGAAGTTTTAGTCTGGAGGGCACCAGATTGCCTGTACCTAGTCTGGAGAGTCTTGCCTGTACCTAGTCTGGAGGACTGTGTAGGACTGACAGACATTTCTGCCAGCCTTGTTCCTGTGGGGTTCGTGGTTACTGATGCTGGGAGCCAGGAGGTGCTTATAATCTAAAACAAATTATGAGAGAGGAGGCATGACTCGGTGGTAGGCCGGCAGTGCTAGCTTTGATCCTGCCCACAGAAAGCCCCAGCTAGGGGTGCTTGAGAACAGGGCCAGCATGGTTGGGCATCTGCCAAGGGCCCACACCCAGCAGGGGGCCACCCTTGCTCCTCCTCCTCACCATTTCAGCCTCCTTGTACACCTGCCTCTCTCTCTGGCCCAGATGATGGTGGTGGCATTGAGAAGAGGAGCAGTAGATGCCACAGCCTACTTGGTCACTGGTTCTCTGCCTGCCAAGTAAGAAGGAGGATGAAGAGCCATAGCAGCTGATGACAATTGTAGTGATAATATGGCATCACTGATGGAGGGGGACCATCGAAGGTATCTTGCCCAAGGACCTCAAAAACCTGAACCTGGCGCTGGTTGCTTCTCTTCCTTACTCTCCCAATAACTCTCCCAATATGGTCCATTTACACACATACTTTTATTTTGGATGCCAGTGCAGGACAGGTTGTTGGAGAGTAAACTATTTCAATTTAAGATCCCCTTCCATCCATCTGCCAGATCCATGAGATGAAGGACCCCATAACTATCAGGAATGAACCACAGGGACATGTCCAGTGGGAGTAAGATGCTGGGAAGTAGGAATCAAGCCAGGGCTCAGAATGAAGCAGGGTGGTGGTGGTGGAGGATAAGGTCAGGCAGAGAACAAGTCAAGAATTATTAAGTGCCCAGGCAAAGTCTCAGCCTGAACAGAAACCCTTGGTAGCCCTTTCTATTGAAAGTCAGTGACCAGCCTGGTTGGGTGGAGCTGTTCCAGTTCTTGGCAACCCTTTAGTGCAGGGGTAGGGAACTGGTGCCCTCCAGATATTTTGGACTACAAGTCCCATGATCCCATACCCATTGTCCATGCTTCTGGGAGTTATGGTCCAAAACATAAGGATGTCATGATGCCAGGTTCCCAGCTCCCATAAGGATGGCACCTGGTTCCTATTTGCATAGGGAAGCATCCTTTGCATCCCCCCCCCCTGCATAGGGGGACTCACCACATGGGAGCCAGGAGGTACTTATAATCGAAAACAAATTATGGGAGGAGACGTAGCTTGGTGGTAGGCAAACAGTGCCATCTTTGATCCTGCCCGCACAAAGTCCCAGCTAGGGATGCCTGAGGAGAGGGATTTGTGGGTTCCCAATTTCATGGGTACACAGATTTGTGGGTTCCCAGTTCTACTCTAGCCTGAGCAGCTCCTGAAAGTGACATGCAGAAGGGCGAGTCTATCTTTTCAGCACAATGGAATGGAGGATTTTTTTCCGGATGATGGATGCCACTTTGAGCTGTAGATGGGGAGAAACCTCTTTTTAATTTTTTTTTTAGGTAATGCTCTCTTATCCAAAGCCCTCCCTCTGCATGGATGGATGGATGGATTGATGGATGGATGGACCTTCATTGCTCAAAGCCATAGGCCATCAAAATTTAAACGCACACACACACACACACACACACACACTGGATAAAATACAATAAAAAAAAATGTTAAAACAGTACACAAATAATGGTTTAAATGACATGTTTACATCTCACTTCCCCTCCAAAGTATCAGCTGCAGAGTCCTTCCCCCTAGATTTATAAGAGGGTACAGTATGAGTAAGTAAGCAATACATTTATGGCTCAATCCAAAGATCATCACAACAGATGCAAGATTAAAATTTAAAATGCTATTATACAATGTCGAAATTTACACATGAGGTTAAAACAACTAAACTATAAAATACATATCAAGTCTTTACTGAGTTAAAATAGGGTGGCTACGCAACAATAATATAGCATAAAGGAAGCTTGAATATCATGTTTAACCTTACAGTCATATCTCTGAACCCTCCCTCTACATAGAAAAGCAAGGTGTCAGTGAGAAAGGCTAGACTTTTTCTTCTTCCTGACATGCTGCTTTTATACATGCAGGGAGTTTGAACCATGAAGGAATATTCGAACTTGCATCCTCCCCTGAATGCACCACATGACGTCTGAGAATGTAGTGGTTCTGCTGGATGAATCGTGGCCCATAGAGATGCAATCAGATGCCAGTATCAGAGGCTGGGGAACATGGTGGGAGGGTGCTGTTGCCCTTGTGTCCTGCTTGTGGGTTCCTGGTCGACAGCTGGTTGGCCACTGTGTGAACAGAATGCTGGACTAGATGGACCCTTGGTCTGATCCAGCACTAGATGTACTTTTGGTCTGACTCTTGGTCACTAAATGGACTCTTGGTGATGGACTCTTGATGGCCTCTTGGTTGTTAGATGGACTCTTGGTCACTAGATGGACTCTTGTTCTGATCCAGTAGGGCTCTTCTTATGTTCTTATGTGCATCCTAGTTGGGGATATATGAGAATGTTTACGTTCATAAATCATGAAAGCAAGCATGCCATTTCTGCAACCCTGAACACAGACAGGTGTTCTCTGAAAATGTTCACAAATTCTAACGCATGTGTTCACATTTGAAAAACACACACATCCATATTTCCACACTGTAGTCTATGGGGGAAAAGGGCACACATTTAGAAAATATGCATTTTTGGAGCATTTTTCCCAGTCATTCTGATCTCAAACAAGTGAGGGAAACAAGAAGAGACAAACATCATGTTGATGTTCAGAGAATCTTGGTGAACATGAGCATCACTTGTTCGCCCATCCCTGTTCCTAGTATCTGCCTGTTGTTCTGTAGCTCTTTCCCCCTAGACACCTTTTCTGAAGTCATTTTCAGCTGCTTGACAGGGACATGTACAAGTACATCATTGATGACTTCTATTGCAGTTGGTGATTCTCATCCAAGCCTGTCAACTGACTCCATCCAAAACCAGCATCTGTGAACTGGCTGTGTGAATGGTGTGGGATGTCCTAGGACACTTACATATGATTTATTCCTCATAACTCCTGAAGATTTGGGATTTGGAGGAACCCCAAGACACAGAGAGTGTGTCTCCAAAGATTGATACATTGCTCCCCAAGCTGTCCACATAAGGAAAACACCAGGGAAGGGTGAGAATGGAGGGTGTGATTCTGTGACCAGCAGCTCACATTGACAGTGAATGATTTTACCAGGGCTCTCCAATCCCAGTGCTTTTGGGGAGGGATGTTGAAATCTCACAGGGCTGGTTCAGTGCTGTTTGCTAATTCTCTCTCCAGGAGCAAAACCATTAAAAGGGCTTTGGTGGAGTCTGTAGTCCTGGAAGCATCAGGTGCTTGCTGGGAAAATGCTAGATGTGCAAGTATTTCTGCATCTGCCACCCTATGTGCCACATCCATCATCCATCCTTGTCCTATTGCACTTTCTGTGACTTTGATGTCAACTGAGCACAAAACAAGACAAAACAACAAGAAGTTTTAGTTTTTCATTTATCGTAACTCGTAGCTGTTTTGAAACTTTGCAGGTTTTGTACACAGGGAAACCTCTATGACATATGCCATTTTCATACTAATTGCCCCCTAATAACATTTGGGCTGTATCAATCCAGCCCAAATTTGAACACTCCCCTTCCAGTTGTAAAGGATGCTCTTGCCAAAAGATTCCTGCACCGATTTATTTAAATCTTTCCAGGACTGATCCTGTTGGAAGTGGCAACTATGGCTTCAAATTTCATCCAGTTCTGCTAAATAATAATAATAATAATAATAATAATAATCAGTTCCCTTTAAAAAAATCAAAATGTACAGGCATGGAGTACAACACCCTGCCCCACCCCCCAAAATGATGTAGTCCACTCTTGAAGGGCTGCTATGACTGCAAATTCCACCCAATTCTGACAAACATAACAAAAGTTATAGTTGTGTTGATTTCCAATGATAATCAAAAGGAGGCATGAAGATACGGATTTCAAGGGCTGTATTTGAATCAAGTCTAAGAGGGCAGCCTCTGAATCAGTCCAAGCCAAACAAGCCAAACTGGGTAGTTTTCCAAATCATCAAATCCAACATGCCTTTTGCAAAACTGTTTTAGTAGGCTGCAAGTTTGATGCAGTAGATTAATCAACCAAGCATTTAGTTGATTGATTAGCAAGGAGGCAGACTTAAAGGCAAAGTTTCTTATATGAAAGATTATTCTGGGTCGGGTGATAAACAGTAATAACGAAAATTATTAAATAATTTTAATATATATAAAAAGAGTTTGCCTTTCCTCCAGTCAATGGGTAGTAGGTTTGGGGTGGCCTTTGGTCATTACTTTATGAGTTCTCCCACCACCATTGGTATCTCAAAGATGCTGTTATACTATGTTTTTTAGTTAAATGCACATTTATTTAAATGTAATTGATTAATCAGCTAAAGGCAAATTATCACTCAATTAAAAAAAAATGGTTCCTGTTTCCAAGTTACTTTTGGCTAGCGATTATCAGCCAGGACATAGGCTAGGTTGCTTCTTTGTTTTCATCCAGTATATTTTCCGTGGAACATGTTTGTCCATCTCCCTGTTGTATCTTCATTAAGGAAATTAATGGAATGCTATTTTATTATGAGTTGCTTCTCAATTCCCGCACATTTGTGTGTGTGTTTTTATTATTATTATTATTATTATCATCATCATCATCATTATTCACATTAACTTGCATGGTGAAAAAATCCAGATAAGCTTCTATTTGCTTTTTCAGCAAACGTCAAATTGCACTAAATTAAGAAAACAATCGTGTTTGTAAATGTTAATCTAATCGGTTCCTAAGCTCCCTTTTCTGCTCCCATGTGAAGTTAATTCAGCACCTTTGTGTGGGCAAGATTATATATTCTTCCTCGTCAGGGGAGTCGCAATTGCTTTTGTTTAGTCTCGCGTTTGAATAATACATTTGATTGCCATGGCAAATGTTGCAGTGTGTGCCTGCCTCGGAATAGTGCTTAATTAACGGATGGTAACAAGGCAGGATTTGCCCTCTTTCCTTTCACAAGCGATCATATACATGACAGTTCCTTTATCTTTCTTCAAAATTGACTTGCTCTTCTGACCCTTAAGGAGCTCCTGTTTTGTGTGTTTACCCCTCTGATGTCTTTGCGAGCCTGCTAATTTTCGGTGGCACATCCTATCTGCTTGTAATTAACACATCGAACGCTGAAGGAATACTTTGGCTCGCAGATGCCTAATGGAGGAATGTTTTCTTCTAGTAATTATATGGCTTCATTTTTAGCTATTTGCATTGACCTACAAGGAATACAAGGGTTGGGTTTTTCTTTTTCTTAGTACAAGCGTGTGTGTTCTTAGATATTTAGGTAGAAGAGAAAAATGCAAACATGAATGTGAAAATGCAATACAGTCCTGACATAATCTTGAATCCTGGAATGATTTTGGGTTTTTTTTTAAAAAAAATCTTTTTATTTTCTTTTTTTTAGGATTATTAAGATTTGGGAATGGGGGTAGTCTGACTACACTTTCATCCCAACTGAGAATGTGTGCACAAATATTCTCTGTATGTGAACTTTCATTTGCATATTAGAGCTTTCCCACTGTCAGAGTGAATGGGTAAGCCACTGTGTATGGGGAGTTCCATCTGTGTGTCTGAGCCATATTGCCTACCAAGGGATCACTAAAAATAAATGAAAGACCATAATTTTCAATATGTACAAATGAGTAGCATTTCAAAATTTTGTGCCAATCAATGGCAGCAAATACTGAACAATATTTATGTCTGAATCAACCTGAGAATGCCTTGTTTTTGGATATCATGCACAAGCCTTTAGCATTAGTCTTAACTCCACTAGTATTTTCTCCCATACATATACAGATTTTACTTTTATTTTTATTTTTAAGGCACAAGTGCAAACAAATATACGTACATTTACTCTAACAAACTCTATTTAAGGCACATTTCTAGGGAGGTGTGACCTCCTCCTGCAAGAATGTTCCTCCCAGTGCAATAACTGTGCACATTTACTCAGAAGTAAAGCCCAACTGAGTTCAGTGGGACATTATGCCATGTAAGTGTGTATAGGATTGCTGCCTTACTCTTACTGAACCTCTAAATTATCTATCTATCTATCTATCTATCTATCTATCTATCTATCTATCTATCATCTATCTATCTCCTACCTCTTTTCCTCCTTAAGGAAGCCAAGTTGGCATGCATAATCCTCCTCCTCTCCATTTTATCCTCACAACAACAACCCTGTGAGGGAGGCTGGGCTGAGAGTCTGTGACTGGCCCAAAATCACCCAGTGAGCTTCCATGGCCAAGTGGGGACTAGAACCCAGCTCCCCCAGCTCCCAGTCCAACACTCTAGCCACTACACCACACTGGCTCTAAATTAACTTTCATTGTCACTTTAGACAAGATCAATGACTACACAGAGTTCCATAGACATCCCACCTAATCCCAAGACAATTTAATAGCCTCATAGAAACCCTTCTGGTGTTCCATGGAATTTCTTCAAATTTTTCACATAAGGAAGGATCAAATTTACTTGGAATTTCACTTGAAAGGCAATCTAATGAACTATGTAAGAATGTACAAAGCCTTCACACAGAAACGTCTTTGGCTATTCTCAAACTTCCTTGAATTATTTTCCTGAGTAAGAACCGACAAATGTGTTTAAACTTAAACCAAATGTTGGTGGCAATTCGACATTCTCCTAAAATGTCCCCAAAATGCAAATTCCTGTGGATTTTTTAAAAAATCAAATGACAAAATGCTAGATGTAGATCATTATCCAAATTTGCTTGAGTTTAAACAAGGATCTTCCACATTTGCATTTCACAAAAGTGAAAGCTGAGTTGTATTAGTTAGAATAACCAGCAAACATGCCAAGTATTTAAAGACTGTGGGGAAATCTTTCCAGCCATTCTGTCACAGGATTCTTTAACTTTTTTCTCACCAAAATGTAGTTTAGTTTCTTTGGTGCCTTTTATGTACATATTTATTTAAAATGTTAGGCTCCAGATTCAGGGGTGATGCACACCAGTTCAAAGGGACAGGAGGTATAACAGGAAGATTGGTAGTTACAGTGATCAACACTGGGGCAATAAGAACAGCTTTTTGAAGGGTTTGAGCTGGAATAATAATGATAGAATTGTCTAAATCAATATCTCTCTTGTCGGCCCTATGTCTGATGTTCGAATCAGTCAGGCCTTCCGTGCTGGAGCTGTCCTGAGGAATACTGAATTATTTATTATTTGTACCTCCCCCCACCCTTCTCTTATCTTTCTGATGATTCTCCTCTTACTCCCCCCCCCTTTAGTAAAATTTGTGGGTTTTTTTTATGTTGCCAGGTTCAATGTTGTCTCTACTTTGATAAATAGCAGTAATTGGATGTATTGCAGAAGCCGTGTAAAAATGTATGACTTCAATTACATCTAGAACATTTTTCCCTTTATATTGATCTTTCCCCCTCAGTATATAAGATCTGTTCTTCCTTGCCTGCAGTGTTGAGGGTCCTTTCTTTAATAATAACACTAATACTACTAATAAAAGGAATTATTCTATTTTCATACGTTGGTATGCACTTTTGAACCCATACATCTTTTTTTAAGGGGTAGGGACTATTTCCTAAAATCAGAGCAAGTGACAAATTCGTCATTTTAGAGGGGTGGGGAAATTCATATTGTGTTCCAGTCCAATGATGGATCATGCAACTTAAAAATTCCATCTTCTCTCTAGCTTTGTTTCTCATATATGGGATAATGAAATAGGGATGGAATGGCTAATTAAGGGAATTGCTTTTCATTAATTGTTTTCATTCAAATGAAGAACCAACATGGGTGACCAAAGTCACTTTGGAATGGTTATATTCTGCCTGTGTTCCCATCTCAGGGCTCAGCTTTGAAACTGATTTCTTATACATGAAGGAAAGATCCATTTCTGGCACCCTTAATGTCAGAACATTAAATTGTACTTTTGTTGCATAGTGACTCCCTGACTGTTAGAGCAATATGACAATGGAGCCAATTGCCTAGGGAGGTAGTGGGCTCTCCCACACTGGAGGCATTCAAGATGAGGCTGGACAGCCATCTGTCGGGGATGCTCTGACTTGGGTTCCTGCATTGAGCAGGGGGTTGGACTCCATGGCCTTGTAGGCACCTTCCAACCCTACTATTCTATGATTCAGTGTGGCATAGTGGCTAGAGTGTTGGACTGGGAGCCCAGAGATCCAGGTTCTAGTCCCCACTCGGCCATGGAAGCTCACTGGGTGACTTTGGGCCGGTCACAGATTCTCAGACCAACCTACCTCACAGGGTTGTTGTTGTGAGGATAAAAGGGAGAGGAGGAGGATCATGTAAGCCGCCTTGGGTTCCTTGCAAGAGGAAAAAAGGCGGGATATAAATGCAATGAATACATACATACATACATACATAAAATTGCATGAGCGGAGCCACCATTTAAGAACCATTCATCACCCGGACCCTTTTTTCATTCCATGTATGATTTCTCCTCAGAAGCACCTATGTTTACAGTCAGTACACTGATTCTTCATTCTGAGTGGCTATGTGTAAAAACTAGTGCTGTGCTGAAAATTGCTCCCACTTTTTTTTTTTTTACCATTCTCATTCAATTTGATAGAAAAGAAATCACTTTTGAAAAGAAATCCAGTGTCGAAGAAAATTTTGGAAAGATGGTCATGGCTTGGCTTTGAGATTCTTGTGCTTCACATTACACAGAAGGTAGCCAAGCATTGTGCCCAAGTGTTCTGATTTTCATTCTGCAATCATCTCTTCAGCATCCTGTAGCCTCCTCGGATTCCCCCACTTCAGCTGAAGCCAAGGAGAAGACATCATGAGGTAATTCTTCCCAGGGGGCTTTTTTCAGATCAGGAAGTGCAGCCAGCCTGGGAGGCTGCACAGCAGTGGAGAGATGTGTAATAGAAAGAAAATACACACACAGCAACCTCGGCCACCTCGCAGTGATTAGGTGAGCTCAAAACACTGCAGAAATAAATGATAAAACACCCTGCGAATGAGGCAGAAAAATGGAATTGTCTTGCCCGCCTCACTCCTGCATTGTGGTGAATGCAAACTGGGGGCCATCTTCCCTTTGCTACTTGTAGTGGGAACGCGCGTGCACACACACACACACACACACACAGAGACACATCAAAATCCCTTACAGAAAAAAGAAGCTGTGCTACAACCCCTGCCAGTGGTGGGTCCTACCTGTGAGAAACCATTGGTAATTTCTCCTCCCCCTGGAGACATTCGGTCAAATTGCCCCCCTCAACTTCTCTGCTCACAAAAAGGGTGGAAAAGTTTGAGAGGCCTATGGCTGCGAGAGCTGGGCCATAAGGAAGGCTGAGCGAAGGAAGATAGATGCGTTTGAACTGTGGTGCTGGAGGAAAATTGGACTGCAAGAAGATCAAACCAGTCCATACTCCAGGAAATAAAGCCAGACTGCTCGCTCGAGGGAAGGATATTAAAGGCAAAACTGAAGTACTTTGGCCACAAAATGAGAAGACAGGACACCCTGGAGAAGATGCTGATGCTAGGGAAAGTGGAAGGCAAAAGGAAGAGGGGCCGACCAAGGGCAAGATGGATGGATGATATTCTGGAGGTGACGGACTCGACCTTGGGGGAGCTGGGGGTGGCGACGGCCGACAGGAAGCTCTGGCGTGGGCTGGTCCATGAAGTCACGAAGAGTCGGAAGCGACTGACCAAATAAGCAACAAAGTAAAAACCATTAAAGGGACTTTAAAACAAGGTGTGCATTGCATGCCAAAGGCACAAATCCACGGGAGTCCAGTTGGGGCCGGAAGATCGTCAATTTCAGCCTGTAAATTTTGTGTAAATGGTGCTATTTACAGCCACCATTTTATGCAAATGGCAACTTAGGTGAAGAGTGGAGCCACCATTTTTATGCGAAACGGTGGCCCATGGGATGTAGGGTCACCACTCACCACTCACTGGGTGTCTGTGGACTATCGGATAGCAAACATGGCATGCCGAACAGGGGCGGCTGGCTGGTAAGGGTCCTTGCAGCACGCAAGGCGGGCTCTGGTGAATTTGCCCATCTGTATCATGAGAAAGGCAAGGCAAGGAGAGCTCACATTTGGGAACCACAGTCTTTATGTATGGTCTTTATGTCCCACCCTTTGTCTGTCATGGGAGTCAGGTTTCCCATCCAAGCCCTGACTAGACCCAGACCTGCTCAGTTGCAGCAAGGTTGCTACGTCATGTCCCTTCACATCATGCCTTGGGCCCCTATAATAGGGGTGGGAGACTCAGGCCTGGGGGCCAAATCTGGCCCTCCTGGGTTCCCAGTCCAACCCTCTAGGGTTCCCCAAATGTGTGTGCCTCATTTCTCTGGCCTCACCCCATTTCTCCTAATCACCAGTCCTTTGGTGGTTTCCAGGCGTTTGTGCAGGTTTCCCCCCATTTTTCAAAGGTTGAAATGTCTCTCCTAAGGCTCAGTTACTGACAGGAAGAGCTTTAAGCTAGATCATGCTGGGTTTTGTTTTTGTATTTTGCCACCCTTGCCTTTGTCCCCACCTCACCACAGGAATGCAGCATCTGACAGCTTCTCCAAAATTTGCATTCAGCCCTCAGTTTGAAAGAAGTTCCCTATCCTGACCCTACAGGGATAGAGTTTGCTCCAAATGTTGGACAAGAGCAGAGTCAGCCACTTGCAGGAGCTAAAATATTTTGCCACACTGTGTCTCCTTCAAATATTGTTCCAGGCAGTAGAGACTAGTGACATTGGAGGAATCCAGTTTGGGGATGGAGCTCAATGAGCTTTTGTCGACTCAGCCCCCCAGACTCTGTTCCGTCTTCCACCAGCTGGCCCAACTTGGACCACAATGCATTGGGCCAGCTGGTGGAATTTCCATAATTTTGTGTGTGTGTGTCTTTGTGTAAAAAGAATTTATGCAAATCACGGCTGTAAATGGTGTAATTTGATCAAATCATGGCTGCAATTTGTGCAATTGTGCACAAATTTATGCAAATTCGCACGATTTGCAGCTGAATTTTTTGCAAATCTGATTTGCTCAAATTATGGCCATGACACCCACACACACACACACACACACTGCATACAAACTCCCTGGAACTCAGGGAAACTGCCCAGCTCAGCTTGCGAAAAGAAGCTGAGTCAGGCACACTATGGAAGTCTGGCGAGCCCCTAAAGGGCCAGATTTCCTGGCGACAGACATCCCTAGGAGAGGCTGGTGGTTAGGGATGGCGGAGAATTTCTCCCCGAAACTTCGGGGGGCCGAGCGCCAACGTGTTCGGCCCCCCGAACAAGTTTTGGGGAGAAATCCTCCGCCCCCCCTGCCCCCCCGCCCCCCCCGGGACGGGACTTACCTTCCCTGAATGTCCCTCCCGGCGGCGGGTCCAGCTGGCGGTTCATCCGGTGTTCGAGCGGGGCGGGAGCGGCAGCCGGTCTTTTGACCGGCTGCCGCCCCTGCCATTGCAATGAAAGAAAAAAAAAAAAGTCCCTTGATAGGCTACGTGACGATTCACGTAGCCTATCACGGCAAGATTTGCAAAGTCAGCCGTGATAGGCTACGTGAATCGTCACGTAGCCTATCACGGGTGACTTTAAAAAAAAAAAAAAAAGCGCGTACGCGAATGGCGGCCCCCATAGGAAGCCGCCATTCCCCTTCCTTATTTGGTCGCTGTAGCCGACGTCAATGTTTACATAGACTACGGCGAAAATAAGGGCAACGCTATTTGCGTTGCCCTTATTTTGCCGTAGTCTACGTAAACATTGACGTAGACTACAGCAACTAAATAAGGAACACGAATGGCAGCTCCCTATGGGGGCCGCCATTCGCGTACATGCTTTTTTTTTTTTTTAAAGTCACCCGTGATAGGCTACGTGACGATTCACGTAGCCTATCATGGCTGACTTTCCAGATCTAGCCATGATAGGCTACGTGAATCGTCACGTAGCCTATCAGGGGACTTTTTTTCTTTTTTTTTTTTACTTTCGTGTTCGCGGCCGGGCGAGGCGGGAAGCCTCCTCCCCGGCCTGAATTTCGGCCGGGCGAGGCGGGAAGCCTCCCCCCCCAGCCTGAATTTCGGCCGGGCGAGGCGGGAAGCCTCCCCCCCCGGCCTGAACTTCGCGGGGGGAGCAGCGAAGCGCTCCCCCCCACCGCGAAAAAGCTGCGAGAAAAGGTAAGTGACTTTCGTTCACCCCTACTGGTGGTTCCAGTGTCAGTGAGGCAGTGAATCCACTCTGGGTTTCAGTCAGAACCAATCAGAACACTAAAGGAGCTCTCCAAGTTGCGAAGCCACCCAGAGTGGATTCGCTGCCCCACTAACACCAGCCCCACCATCCTTGCACTGGTTCCAGTATTTGGAATCTCCAGGTCTCACGGGTGGAGTCCATAACAAGGCTCTTTCCCCATGCCATCCAAATATTGGCCCTGAAAATGCTAATGGTCCGGAGGCAGTTAAGCAAGGCAGTCCATTGAAATGGCATGTAGGAAAACCAGTGAACAAAGGAGCCAAGAGAGCCTGAGAGGAAAAAGGGACAAGCAGGAGCAGTCTGATGACCGTTGTTCTTTAACCTGAGAGGCTCCAGACCAGAGTCAAGGTGTGTGTATATATGTGTGTGTGTGTGTGTGTGTGTGTGTATATATATATATATATATATATATATATAATTTAGATTGCACCTTTCCCAAGGTGGCTTACATTATCCTCCTCCTTTCCATTTTACCCTCATTACAACCCTATGAGGTAGGTTGGGCTGTGAGCCAGTGACTGGCCCAAAGTCACCCTATGAGCTTCATGGCTGAGTGGGAACCCAGGACTCCTGAGTTCCAGGCCAACAGTCAAACCACTACACCACATTATAGGGTCTGGTAGAATTTGATTGGTTCCTCTTGTCACTTGACCCCCTCCTGGACTAGCAGCTGGAAGTGGTACCTAAACACAGCAGACAGCAGCCCAACAGCACCCCCTTCAACAAAGTTGCTCTGACAGTGCAGAGAATAAGCAGCCCTCATCATGTCTACTATGGTTCCTTCTTGAGACTCCTGGTGCCTCCAGGGAATAAATAATGTAGGAAGTCATCCTGAACAGCTTTTCCAATGAGGGAAATCATTGTGAAACATTGCCGCCATGATCTAGAGCCCTGTGAGTATTCTACAGAGCATTCACAGAGCTTCTATAGGACATCCAGATCTCTTCCATCTGTTGGGTAGATCCCCATGGAATCCCTTTCTGGGAGCATAGGTGCTGCTGCTACTGAATTGGATGGGGAAGTCTTTGGACATAATAAGAGCTCTGTGTCTGTAGTGGAGCTTCAGCGTAACTGTGAAATTACTGGGATATTTTCTTGAATCAAGAGATGCACGTAGGATAATGTTGAACCTAAATAATTTCCTGACAACGATGAACTCAGAAATTGTATCCAAATCTGTGTTCAGTATGGAAGGTGCAAACTGGGTAAATCCTGATCAAAAACAAACTGAAATGAATGTCTCTTACATCCCCATTTCAGGGCCCTATTTCTCAATTTGCTGCCTTCTCTGCCCCTCACCTTTGTCCACTGGGATATTTGATCCTCAGCTTCACTAATATCTTAGCAACTTTATAGGGCTCTGTTGTTCCTTCCTGTCACCTGACTCTGCTGAGGTGGTAGTTGCAATACTGCCCTCTAATGGTGCTAGAGCAGTAGAGCAGGCCAGCAGCTCCCTATGGTGGCACAAACAATACGGCACTGAGTTCTCCTGCTAGAGTCAGCAGTTTGAGACCCCCATCCCCTCATACCTCCTCACCATCAGCTTCCCAACCATCTTCTTTTCTTCTTCTTCTTCTCCTTCTCCTTCTCCTTCTTCTCTGAAAAAGCTTTCCAATCTTTGGTCTGCTCCCCACAACTCTTATTTCCATAAAGTCAGCATCCCATTCAACTACACACACAGCGACAGATGACCGAAAGCTATGTTTGTTATTGAAGAAGCTCAACTGCGCTTTTAGTTAACCATATAGGTTAAACACCATTGGACCACACGATCCCATTTAAATGTACCATATGCACTCACCAAAATGTCTGTAAATCTGAAGCATTAGGTTGAAATACGTAGGCTGTAGATTTCAAGGGGACTAGCAACCTGGTCCTAAAACAAGACGCACCCATGCATAAACACACTGCATGGCAAGTACTATTATTTACAGAATGACATTGTGGCAGAATTCTAGAGATGCTACACTGGCTATGTATATTCTTCAAAACAGGCTGCTTAAGTCCAGTCTTCATGCTGCACTGGCTTCCTTCCCAGTGGGAGTGTCTAGGCATTATAATATCAAGAGCCAAGCAAGCTGCATTCCACAGTTAATCAAAGGTGGGAGATTGTTAACGGTAATTTATGACCTTATTTAAGCATGTTTCCTTAGCAATTAGGATTGGTTCTGTGCTGTCTCTTTCATTAAAATATATTGGTTGTCTGATGTGGAACCACTTGGTGTTTGGGAGAGGAGCATGATCAAATGCCAATATGGGCCTTGCTCGAGCAACATCACCAGTGATATCAGCGGGACTGTGTTTGTCTGATGAAGGTGTACAGGGTCTGGTCCAAGAAATTTCGATTGTGAAGTTCACTGAATAAGCAAAATGACTCTTCTGCTCCAAATGGAGTTATCATCCTGCATTGCAACCAGTCCACTGGAATCTTTTGGTGGAATTAGTACATTAGAGACACTCACCCTTTATTTAAGGGAGCAATTCTATGGCTGCTAGACAGTGGCTAGACAGTCATAGGATATCTGGTTTTCTGGGAACCAACCTCCCCCCACTTCCACACTGCCTTGGAGGCTGTGCGGAACAGCCCCGTCCTCCGTGCTCACAAGAGGAGCACAGAGCGGCCAGAAAGGGGTGTGTCTGGGGCATTCTGGGGAAGGGAGGGCGGAAATGCTTGTATGACACATCCAATGTTTCATACAGCAGCCTCCTCCCCTGCTCCACCCTCCCACGGCTAGACAGCCACGATCAGCTGTCTAGCCAAAAATGCAGGGCAGGAGAAGTGTGGAGGGAATAATCTCCTTTGTGCTACTCCTGCCCTGCATTGGATAGGCGGTCACCTCCGAGATAAGAGGCAGCTGCCTATGTGAATAAGATTGTGCCTTTAGTCCACTTTTTGTGTGTGTGCAAGGGTGTTCAGCAAGAGCAGGCACAGATGGTGTTTTCACCGGCTGCCTCATATGCATTGGTCATCTCACAATTGCAGAAACCTTTTTTTTTTTTCCTCCCTGGACAAATTGTCAACAGCCACATCTGAAAGATTTGCCCAAGCAGACTTTGGGTGGATCTGTAGAACAATCTTGAACAACATAGCTCGTCTTATTAAAACTCTTTTTTGTTTCCCTTGAAATTCCTCAGGTCTTTCTGCCAGGCAGAAACCTCAAATTCACCTTGAAATTTCACTGTAAGTGAAATTCACCAGGAACTGTAGCCCCAGGTCAGTTTTACCTACTGCATGAAGAGTTTCCCCAGACTTCACCAAGGGGAGAGGCACATCACACACATAGCACACCTTGCCTAACCACTTGCACTAATGTGTTCTGTGTAGGTCTCAGGGAGGGATGTGTAGAAACTAGGGATGTTGGAGAAATCTGTAATGGAACCAAATAAGTTCAGATTTGTATGAATCCGATTGAAGCAGACTGTATGAAGCAGACTGGTCTTCCCCTGCTGGGTGGATTCCGTGAACTTATGGACCATTATTCTAAGTTTCCTGAATCTTGTTTGTTGAAAAAATACACATCATCATCATCAGGAGGAGGAGGAGGAGGAGATGGCGGTGGCGAATAATAATAATTTTAAAGAACAGGCCAAAAATGTGCATTTCCCCCATGGGCTAAAGCATGAAAATGCACTTTGGGGGGAATTTGTGTGTTTTCACAAATGTGAATTTGCACAAATGCCCATTCATGCAAAGGCAAATTTGCACAAATTGGGGGGGGGGGGGCATCTGATTCTGTCAATGGGTGGACAGTGGAATGGAACGTGCCTGGCAATCCATGAAAGACAGACAGAAGAGATTTTACGCAATCTGTACATCCTGAGTAGACACCATGAAATTTCAGTAGTGTCATCAAAATATGTCTCTCCTCAGATGCCTTGCCACAGGAGGCGTCTCCAAATTTCCTTTGGAACAGTGCTTTAGGTTTACAGCTCTGATCTGTGCTTGCTTGGTCCTCTGTTGCCCAGCCCGGTTTGCACTCTTCCAGTGGAATCATGTCATCCAAGCAGGTTTGGCTGAAAGGTCAAATCCCTATAAAATATGTGCTCACTTCCCAATGGAGGTAGAGCGACACCATGCTGGATCATGTGGAAACATATGAAGCCATCTACCCCCGTTGATCCGTCTACCCCAGAACTGTCTACAGTCTGACCATGGCTCTCAGACAGAGTCCTTTCCCAACACTGACACCTTCCTTTTGTGTCTTGATGCTGAGGATTGGTACGTAGGTGCTCCTTCATGAAAAGCCCATGCTCAGCCACTACTCCATGGCTCTTCCCCATGTATAGCTCAAATCAGGGCCAGAATAATTGGGCAGCATCACTGGGCATCTGCTGAGGCACACACTCCAGCAGGGGGAGCATTGCCAGTCCTGAGAGCCTCCAGGCCCTGTCGCTCCTCCTCCTTTGTGCTGCCGCCTATTCTCCTGCCCTCTCCAAGGGGGTGAGCAGTGACAGGACCAAGGAGAAGGAGGAGCAGCTCTCACTTGCCTTGCCCTCTCCTTCTGGGCAGTGGTGTGTATTTGGCTGAGAGGGCAAGCAAATCCGAAATGGTGACAGCAGGAAGGAGGTGGTCCCCACTGAGAGAATCTTGTCCAAGGTCCTCCAAGCTCTGGCACTGATGACCAATCTACTAGGAATGGGTTGAACCCAGATTTAGTCATAGGACAGACCCACTGAAATTGATGGGACTGAGAGTAGCCACAAGTAACTCATGTCCGATCAATGGGTCTACCTACAGTAGACCCACTGGAATCAATGGGATTTCAGTTACTTGTGACTCACTCCGGTCCCATGGATTTCAGTGAGTTTACTCCAGGCAGGACTAAATTTGGATCCATCCCAATAATTTAGATAACCTGATCTAAGCTTGCTGAGCCAACTGAATTGTACAACAAACCTGCGCAGTCTCTTCTGGCAAGTGGGGGGGGCAGGGGGGAGGGAATAAAATCGGTGCTGAAATTTCATGAGATTTCAAAAGCCTGGACAAGTCAAGCCCTCCTTGCCTGACTTCATTTCTTTCTGCTTGGCAACAAAGTTCTATAGAAAGGGCACTGTCCATTCTGTGGGGGAGCCAGTTGCCCTGCTAAGGTGTTTGAGGGCTGGCCCTGAACAGCAGGATGATCAAAGTTGGAAACCAAATGGTCTATGAACATACCAAGTAGATGATATGATTTGGCCCTTGGCCTTTTCTGAAAGCACTGTGAAATAGGGATGCAGTTACTCTTCATGCATAACAACAATCACGACTATATTTGTCTTTCCCTTGAAATTCATTAGAACCTAAGAAGAGCCCTACTGGATCAGAGCATCCAGTCCAGCATCCTTTTTTTCACAGTGGCCAACCAGATGCCTCCAGAAAACCCACAAGCAGGGCATAAGGACAATCAGCCTCTCCCACCCTTGCTCTCCAGGAGCTGGAATTCAGTCCAGAATCTGGTCTGAATCTGCAGGTTACATATTGGCCTTATGACTTGTAGCCACTGGTAATCTGGGCAGAATCTATTGGGGTGCATCTTCCCCTGCCGATTCTCTTCCTCCCCACTAGTTCCACTGCACAAGCAACCCCTGCTGCCTGCGCAATGGCGATTTAGCACTTCCAAGTAGGGATGTACGGATTCCCCACCGTCCGTTCTGGTGGGGAATCCATGGGGGAGGGGGAGGCGATCCGTTCCTCCCTCCCCCCGAGAATCCTCCGGAGCAGCTCCGCTCTGCGACGATTCTGCAGAGCCACACCAGCTATAGGGCTGCTTACCTTGCTGGCCAGAGCCGTTCGCCTCCCATTCTGTGCTGATCACCATTTCTTTTTTCTTTTATTTTTTAAATGGTGATTGGCAGGATGTGCCCATAGAGTTATATGCAAGATAGAGCCGTGAATCTTGCGTATAAGCCTATGAACACATAGGCTTATACGCAAGATTCACGGCTCTATTTTGCATATAAGTCTATGGGCATATCCTGCTGATTGCCTTTTTTAAAAAAAGAAAAGAAATGGCGATCGGCATGGAGGAGGCAAACGGCTCTGGTGCCGTTCCACCTCCAATCCTGAGTGCCGTTCCACCTCCAATCTGAGTGCCGTTCCACCTCTGAGTGCCGTTCCACCTCCAATCCTGAGTGCCGTTCCACCTCTGCGTGCCGTTCCACCTCCAATCCTGAGTGCTGTTCCACCTCCAATCTGAGTGCCATTCCAATCTGAGTGCCGTTCCACCAAGCTGAGTGCCGTTCCACCTCCAATCCTCCTGGAGTGGAGGTAAGTGGTGCCGATCTGCAATGGGTTCCTGAGGCCAGATTCTAACATCCCTACTTCCAGGGCAACCTCGTTTCTGGTAAGAGACAGGTTGGCAGAGCTCATATAAGAGAGCTTCGATGACCTGCCTCCTTCCAAAAACAAGTGTTTCTGCTTGGGCTTCCCTTAGGAAGTGCTAAATCTCCCTTGCATAAGTGGTGGTCCTCGCTTGCACAATGGTATTGGCAGGACCCACTGCTAGGGACGGACGGACTCACCTCCATCAGGTCCCTTTGGGCGAGAGGCAAGCCGTTGCTGCTGCGATGTCCTTGTGGCACTTCCTGGGTGGTTGCTAAGTGGTCATGGAGCTCCCACAGCATGGTGCCACAAGGACATCTGTCACCTTACCGAGCTCCCACCATGCACAGAAATTGTGGCTCGGTTCTGTGTATCTAATATTGCATCTACAGCTGCCTGAAAGGGGTGGTGGCTCAATGTTACAGGCTTAAAGGGCCCTTTACCCCTCTAATGTTGAGTCATTGCCCCTTTAAGGCAGCTGTAGACACAATATTAGATATAAGGAAGTATCCGAGCCATGATTTCTGCGCACAACGGGATGTTGGTAAGGCAATGGAGGGCCTCACAGGGCTTCCTGCTGGTTGCTGAGCTGGCAAGTGAGCCCCCTGAAGCCTGGCGTGAGAGTCTGGGTGGTCAGATGTGTGTGTGGGGGAGTCCACAGGACTCTACCCCCTCCTCAGAGTCTTGCACCATCTCTACCCACTGCTTGCAGAAGGGAATCAGCAGGGCAGAACGGAATTGGAGGGGGCATAAGCGCCCCATTGGATTCTGCCCATTGATTCCTTGGAGGCTTCACCATGTTATGCCCACATTCACCTAATATTAAAGGCCTATGATTATGAAAATTGATGTACATATTAAAAAGTAATTTTAATGCAAACTAACAACACATTTTCAGATTTTTTTCTCTCTCCACCATTTATTCTCTCTCTCGCTCTCATTCTTTCTCTGTGTGTGTGTGTGTGTGTGTGTGTGAGTGTGTGGCATGAACATTTCTTTATCCAACCTTTCACTTATGATTTAGATTCTGAAGTGAAGGCACATGAAGTTAAGCTTTAAGTGGATAGACAATCTTGTCTAATAAGTGAGAGGATACCTTTCTTCCTCTCCTCCTCCTCCTCTTCCTTCTCTTCATCCATGGTCATCACCACCAACTGATCTTTGTTACAGCCAATGGACCAGAAATAGGTAAATGTGACACAGAAAGGATATATTCAATTAAGGAGGAAAGATAATAATAATAATAATAATAATAATAATAATAAATGCAAATGTAAAATTCGGCAAAATACAATAATTAAAATAGATAACATCAGAGAATAAAGGAGCATCCCATGTTGCTATACCTTGGCAACTAAAGTGGGGTGAGAGGAGATATCCTTCAACCCACCAGCTCTTTTTTAGTCCTCTCTGCTATAAAACTGCCAAAGAAATGTGGGCAATATTATCTACATGCCGATATCTCATCTTTCTTTGATCTTTCTTTAAAGTTGAACATGCTGGAAGTGATTCTTAGAGGGTGTTTTAGGCAAAGATGTTAGAAGTGTTAAAAAAAAAGTTGTTAGCCCTTATCCCCTTATTTTCTGAAGAACTTTACAAGATTTGGCAAAATAGTGGTGATGATGAACCTGTTTAACTATGGAGGTGTAAGGGAAGGATGTCACATAAGCAATTAATTTACTGAAAATTGGGCATTGCTCCTAGATTAGTGGAATGATATAAAAAATCATGTCCAGTTTTGTGTTCTAATATAGTGGATAGTAACATCTGGAAAATGGTGTTTATTTGGCACTCCTCCTGTGATTTATTTATATGGCTTGGGACCAGGGGACTCAAAGGACTGCCTTCTCCCATATGAGTCTGCCCGGTCCTTAAGATTTTCTGGAGTGGTCCTTCTTTTGGGACCATCACCTTCAGAACCACTTTTGGTGGCAACCCAAGAGAGGGCCTTCCTGGTGGCCACTCCCAGGGTATGGAACTCCTTCCCAATGGAGACTAGGGTTGCTCTCTCTTTGATGTCCTTCCACTGGCAGGGAAAGGCTGCTTTATTTAAGAAGGCCTTCAACCTGTAAGTGGGTCCGGTGGCTTGGGTGCCATTTTTAATTGTTATGCTCTGTGATTGTTATGTTGTTATTGCATTTTAATGTATTGTTTTAATCAGTTTTAATTGGTTCTGTAAGCGGCCTTGAGTGCTATTTTTGGGTAGAAAGGCAGGGTACAAATAAAATAAATAAATAACAATCTACAATGCTACATATGAAAATTCAGTAATATAATGGATGTGCCAAGTCCACCAGGCTGATGGTCACCTGGTAAAGCTGAGAGTGTTCCTTGAAAGGAATAGAGTGGGAAGGATTTTGGTGGTCTTTTTTAAAAAAAAAAAGGAAAGGAAAGGAAGGTCCAAGGTTCTTTGCATACAAGGAATAGTTCATATTCTTCCTGCTTTAGATTTATGACTGGCTGACAGAGAACTTGGGAAGTGTTTTTGTTCTTTTTTAATAACAAAGTCTAGTTTAAGCATCACTAGTCCCTATCTTTGTTACAGCAAGACTGAAAATTGCCTTTCCTATCAACAGCTGCCTGTTAGGAGTCATTCTGAGCAACACACACACACACACACGTACCCACAAAACCCCTATTGTTTTAGATTTTCTTTCATATCATGTAGGTGTCTATGCCATACCACCCACACAGTAAAGCAAGTGAGCTGTGAAATATATTCATTGTTAGAGTACAGGGGAAATGGAGGCAAGCAATCGGCAGTAATAATGTAAGACAGCAAAGGAGGCTGGCCACATTACCTGTATTATTTGGGTTGCCTTTTTCATTATAGGTTCGGGAAATAGGCAGCAATTCGATTATGGTATGATTTGGGGGGGTGGAATTGCTTGCCGTTCGCTGACCCTGTTGCGGGAGGATCAAATGACGAGTCAGCTCAAATAAAGTTTAGAGTGCATTAACCGGACCCAGCATAGCCTACTGGGGGAACACAATTGTTCATCTTCCAGGGTTTTGTAACTGATTCTCAGATATATTTGTACCTTCAGGCAAAAAAAGGAGAGGGGGAAAAAAAGGATTGGCTAGGATGTATTAGGAATGAGGATGAACAGCCAATTGAGTCTTTTTCCCCACCCCTCCCATGTTTGGATCTCGGCTTCTCTCTGGTTTGTGAGAGAAGCGGCATGATTAATAACACCGTGGAAACCTGCCTGTTGGATTATTAATTTTCCATCTCTTTCCCCCCACCCTCTCTTTGATGCTTTTCCTTTAAAAGAGTGAGAAAGGGAGCAAAAGGGGGGGGGAGAGAAAAGGAAAAAAGCATCCTGGTTGGGGGTGGTTATTTTTGCATTTTTATTTTTTTTAAATTTTTTGACAAGGAGCTTACCACTACTAGCTACTAAAATACTTTGGGCTATCCATCCTTGCAAAGGGCATACATCACAGTAGGGTGAGTGTGTGTACGTTTAAAGAGAGAGAGCAATTGGGAGATTCTGCATTATGGGAGGAGGAAAAATCAAAAATGAAAAAAAAAAAAACAAGGATAAAGGGAAGGCAATGAAAAGAGCAGGACAGTGTTCATCTAATCACAGCTAGCTTTTAACTCCTGAAACTATAGTTCAGTCTGAACCGGAAAGTGAGAGAAAGGAAATATTGCTGTAGCAGATAGCTCTATGATGGGGTGTGTGTGTGTGTGTGTGTGTGTGTGATGGGGGGATACAATATTGTTTCCATTTGCCAAACTAATTCAAACCAGCCCTTTTGAAGCCTTGATTGCCTAGAGAGATTGCAAATTGATAGTAAATGAGAGTTAATGGTAGGGAATGAAACAAGCTAGGATTCCCCCCCCCCTTGCAAGCTGAAAGGTCTTTGTCATGGAATTTGGTGAGGGAGTATTGTATTGTTGAACTGGAGTCCTGTTTCCTATCATTGTTCTGTTTCTGCTTTTCTAAGAATATCCACAGCGTAGTGTCAAATAACGGCAAGCGCTGAGTGACTCTGGAAGTGTGGAGGTCTTGTGTCAAGTGGTTTCTGCTTTATACCGTTCTGCTTACCAAGTGGTGGTAATATCATTTACACCCTGCATGTGATCTCATTGGGTTCTGTCTTTTGATTCGTTGACCAGGCCATGCGTCCAGCAGCCAGCATGAAAGAAAGGAGGCAAGCAGAGGAGGTCTGGATTAATTCTGAAGGGTGTGGAGAGTGGATAAAGATAATTTTCCTTTTGAAATTCACAATAACTAACAGCATTTCTGTGCGGAGTTGATCTGTATTTAGAAGTGACACATCATATTGCTACATGTTAAATCGATTGTTTGCCTCCTTTAATGGGATATATGATTTTCCATGAAACAAAGAGATTAAGCTGTTTATGCAATGTTTTAATTGAAAACAACAACCATACAAATAGTTTGTGTATTGTGATATATATGCTGTTAAGTATGAAGTGAAAAAAAAAGTTAATTGTATGGTGGATTTTTTCTCTTTAATTTTGTGGGAGAAAGCAAGCTCTGAAAAATCAATGATTTCTGTGTGTAAAGGTGATGAGGTAAAGGAGTGAAATGTATGTTTTCCTCCCCTATCTCAAGAGTTAGACGACCTTAATTTTATTGTGGCGTCTTTCGGTCTTGCAGTTGAAAGCATGCAGTCTACACTGGCATGTAGTCAGAAAGACGGATGCGTTTGCAGCCTCAGAGAGCTGGTGTAAATAGGAAATGGATTCACAGGTGAAGGCTTTTTTGCTATAAATCTGCCATGTAGCCTTTTTCAGGGAGTAACAGTTCTACAGCAAGCTTGAGGTTTTGCTGCTTACCATTAAAAAAACAAAACCTCTTTCAAGTTAAGTACATAATTTGAGGTCAGGCATCTCCTTCTGTTGGGACAGTAGTTTCTCAGATAATAAGGCTTTTGTGATGGCAGGTGGGTTGTCATACTTAATTTCCAATTAATCTTCATGAGGAACTCTTCCTGACTCAGGAGGGAATGATTTCTACCCCCACCTCCTCTACTGGAGTTCCCCAAAGAAATGTCGTAATGCCATTAGGAAGGCAGTATTGGTGGTCTCAGTTTTAAAGTATGCAAGATGCATATATGTACAGGGGTTTCAGATTATGAGTGCATTGTTCAAAAAATATGTCAGTGATTGATTGCTGGGCCCTGATGGATCTTCCTTTCCGCCCTCCCTTTTTTTGTTTCTGAACAAATATTAGCAATGTGACATTTTGATATTTGAGAATAGCACAGTACTTTTCAAGGCTAAATAGAACAAATGAGGCTTCCCCGCTGCAAACAGAAAAATAAAAAGAAGGAAGGAAAGAAAGAAAGAAAGAAAAATAGGCCAATATTTATGTGTGTGTGTTTTAATTTTACATTTTGCTGTAAGTGATTTAATTGCTCTAATACAATGACAAAATACGTATCTACAGAAAACAACAGGAAAGCCCTTTATAATTGGTCCGGTTTTCTTTTGATGTTGGGTGTAATCTTTTTATCTGGTCTTGCTAAATAATCAAATTATGTCTGTATAACAAAATGGTACTCTATTGTGAGAATTTGTTGCTTTAATATCAGCTTTGAAAACTGCTTTTGCCAGAAATGATGGTCTGTGTTTTTAGCACAGCTAAATAGTCATTACTTTAATTTTTGTTCTTTGTTCTTCTTCTTTTCTTTTTTGCATAGTAAAAATTAGGCCATGCAGAATTCAGGAATCTGATTATTTCATTGCTTCATTGTAACCATTTGTTTTAGGACTACATCATTTTTAGGACTACAAAGAGGGAATGGTAACATTCTGCTCCCTCAAATTAGATAATTGTTTTGGTTCATTGATAGCCCCCCATGCAATTACAGATTTATTAAATGATATGCACTAACATGTGTAATCTAGATTGAAACTTCAAAGCTAATTGGGGGGGGAGGAAAGGTGGAATCAAACTTAAATTAATTTGTCATCAAGCAAAAAAGAAAAAAAAAACCATCCGGCAGAAATAATTGTTGATGACAAAAGCTGCTTTTTATTTCCCATCCCTTACTTTATTGGTTGAAGCTTTTTAAAGATCAATACACTTCATATTTTATAATCATATTTGGTTCTGTATTCTCGTATTAATGTCTAACCCACTTTTCCAAAATTCAAATAAAATACAGATAATCATGAAAATATCATAATTTGTTGTGTTGTAAGCTAGAGCTATAAATGAAAATGCATCCTAGTCAAGCTTAGCTTTATATTGTTCTTTTGTCAGGGTGCATTTCATCAACTCTTATTTCTTTCTTTAAAAATAGCCTTCCTTTTCTTGTGCAGTTATAAGGACTAATCTTTCTGATATGTTATCATGTGTCTTTCACTCTCAGGTTCACTAAGTCTCAGGATCAAACCTGTAAGGATGGGAGAGAAATTTGCTTGGCTCATGTTTTACCTAATGTTGCACTTTTGAACCAATATGCAAAGTGAAACTCAGGCATCCTTCCAAATTTACTCTTCTCTGAATCTTGCAATAGAATTCTCCATTTTTTTAAGCATTTTTGAAGAGCAAACATTAGGGGAAAGTGCCCACAAAAATGCATATATTAGTTAAAATGTTCCAACATGCATCATATTAGGAAAATTGCATGCAAAAATGTATGTCTCAGGCAAAATTATGTCCATAAATGTGGGAATTGGGAGAAATACACACAAAAATCCATATGGTGTTTCATTTTCTTTTTCTTTAAGAAGCTCTGAGTTTGACACAAACCAAAGTTAAGACTGGAAAAAAATGAGAAACCAAAAGAAACCAAAACTGACAGATTCATTCATCCCTACTAACCTGACATTTCCTAGTTTCAGCCTCTTTCTCTGAGTCTTCAGGAAAAAGGAGTAAAATCTCTCATGGTAAAGGGCCCAAATCAAGGGGGCAGGCTATTTTTTACTTGCATGCTGAAAGTTTTTGATATTATCTCTGCCCCATGACCATCAGTTTCCCACAGGCTCCGCCCCTGGTCTTCCAGGCTCCGCCCCTAGTTCCTCAGGGTCTGAGCTAGGGCTGTGTGAATCAGCGCAACTCAAGTTCGCTGAAGTTCTCCAAATTCCATTTCGAACCTTGTTTGACTTGAGTCCATATTGGATTGCAAACTTCTTTTTTTTCCTTTTCACATGAAGACCTGTGCATCTTTTTGTGCATCTTTTTCAAATGTATGCATCAGCTGTGCGCATCTTTGAAAAGCATGCATTCTTCTCCCATTGATTAAAGTGCATTTGTGCACATTTTTTCAGAAGTATGCATTTCCCCATGCACATTTTTCAAATGCATGCATGCTGTTGAACATGTTTTTTTCGGGGGGGGGGGTTTCCTCTGAATCACACTGCAAGCTTGGGGATGCGTGGACTTTGACTGCAGATTGTGTCCAACTCTGTGTTCTGTCCAGAAGGTGCAAACTGGGTAAACCCTGAGTTTAAAAAATGAACTGAAACAAATCTCTCATACATCCCTAGTTTGAGCCCCAGAAGACCTAACAATTCTACTAACTCCAGATAGGAGTGCGCTGTGCTTGGTGTGGGTTATCCTGGTTCTTAGATTTTCAGTGGATTTATTTTTCATAATTTGGCTATTTCTGTATTGCAGACATGTATTAAATGTCCCCTGCCCCCAGTGACAATGAACACAGCTAATACATAGAGAGAACCATAAATGGCCAGAGGTGTAGAACAGGAGAGTTTATCTCATAGAAACTGAACTTCCTTTCTTACACTAAGGGTGCAATCCTATGCATGTTTAGACTGAAAAAAGTCCTACAGCTCTCAGCATTCCCTAGCCAGCCATGCTGCCTGGGGAATGCTGGGAGATGTAGGACATTTTTCTGTCTGAACATGCATAGGATTGCACCCTAAGTTTCTAGTCCTCATGACAATGGAGAAAAAAGCTGGAAGGGCAGTAGGGATTTCAGATAAACACCACAATATCCTTGCTAGGTCATGACTAATCTATAGGAAGAGAAAATGGGCTAAAGCTTAGAATGGGGTTGCTGCTGTATAATCCCAACTGAGTTTTTGTTTGTTTGTTTCCCAAAGTAAAGTTTCTAGTCCTTATGGCCATGGAAAAATAAAATGGGGAGACACTGGCAGTTTCTGATAAAGGATAACAGAATTCATAGGGCAAGGACTGTGACATTTTCCTCCATGGAAGTCTCATTTTCCTGTGAAACTAGTTCTGTGCCTTGCCCTCTGTGACACATTGCAAGCCACCATTTATATTGGGAGGACTTTCCAGAATGGCTTGCAATGTATTATCGAAGGTGTGTGTATGTGTGTGTGAAATTATTATTTAAGGGAACAAAGGAAAAGTCAAACATTTCCACTTAGTCCAAGATGTTTGGATCAGGTCAATTTGCAGCAGAATTCGCAAAAGTTGCATTCTTCCAGCACCTCTAAAGTCAAGAGTATGCATGGACAGGCAGGGACCAGCAAGAGCCAATGTGGAGGGTTGACATCTTTCTGGCCTTTGGGCACCAACAATGGAAGGATGCTGTCCTACCGCAGAGACAGCAAAAGCAATGGGCAGGATCCAAAGAGCTGCTTTAGGCACATTGGAAGTGTGTGGGGATGCCCAGTTATCCCCAAAGCTCCTTGTGCTTAGGCAGGAGGAAAGAGCCGCTGTTGAGAGAGGGAAAAGTAGCATCATAATCAGGTGAACTGTGCAAGGAAGGAGGGAGCTGTGTTAGTTGGTCGCAGCGAGAACAACAGAGTCCTGTGGCACCTTAAAGACCAATTCATGTGTTATAGCTAGTGCTGTGCCGAAAATGTTCCCCACATTTATTTGACCATTCTCATTCAATGTGATAGAAAACAAATTGCTTTCAAAAAGAAACTCAAAAGTGGAAGAAACTCATTCAAAAGAAACTCAAAGAAATATTCTCATAGGTTGGGTCACAGGTTCTTGTGCTTACCTTACATGTGAGGTGGCTGAGGAGGGTTCATGAGTGTCCTGTCTTTCATTGTACAGTAATCTCTGTGGCAGCCTGCAGCCTCCTCAGCTTCCCACACTTCAGTTAAAGCCATCATGAAGAAGCCTTCATGAGGCAATTCCTCCCATGGGGCTTTTTCAGTTCAGAAAGTGCAGGTGTCCTGGGAGGCTGCAGAACAATGGAAAGATGTGTAATAGAGAAAACACACACAGCCCCCTCGGCCGCCTCGCAGGGATGAGGTCAGCTCAAAAATGCCACTAAAAGAAATTCAGAATTCTGCCTCAGAAAACTGGAAGCCTCGGCACAGTTGATGCTGTTGCCGCCTACAAAATCAGTGCAATACACCAAAAACCCTTAGGGAAAAGAAAGAGAGAAAGAAAACCTGTGCTGCCTGCAATCCCTGCCAATGGTGAGCCCTGTCTGTGAGAAACTGTCGGAGAATTTCTCCTCCCCTTGGAGAAATTTTGTGAAATTGTCCCCCCAATTTCTCTGCCCACAGATAGGCTGGAGAATTTTGAGAGGTCATTTGTACACAGCTCTAATTCTCACCGAAGCTCTGCAGACTAGAGTCCAATTCGTCAGATGCATGAAATGTAATCCTCACTTAGCAAGTATCTCATGAGACTGATGAATATCCACTCCATGCAGCTACATTGGGGTGCCATCCACTGTAACAATTTCAAGAGGGGGAGCCATTTTAGAGTAAATGTCTAGTTCCTACACACACCACTGCCTTGTTTGGGGCATGTTAGAAAAGTCCCCGTGTGCACCATGGTGTGATTTCAGAAATGTACCAAATGTAATTTCAGAATTAAAATAGAAACTGTTCTGCCTTGACTCATGAGACTGTATATGTGGGGTGAGATTATGGTATGAATGTGGAGGAGGGGGCCTATGTTACCGGATTGTACTAGACTAAAAAATAAAAAAAGCAGTTTGGGCCCTATACAAGTCATATTATAAACCTTCTAAATGATCAGCCATATTGACAAACCTTTAAGGCAGTTTGCTTGATTTCAAGCTGGTTTGGTCCCATTGATGACTCTCATTTTTAAATGGCTTAAACTGAAAAGCAAACATCTTTTTTCCCCCACATCAGGATTTGCTGTTTGAGCAGTATACCAATTACTGCTATTATTCACCAGTTATTTACTGACAACTGTTTCATGCAGTGCATAATTAAAATACAGAATTCTCTACAAGATATAGTGATGGCCAACAGCTCAGCAGCTTCAGAATAAAATTGCACTGATCCAGGAATTCTAGGTCTTCTAATGGGTATTAGTCAGAATAGCTAAAAACAAGGCTTTATGGGCAGAGACAGTATACCTGTGAATGCCAGGTGTTGGTGATAAACAGAGGAATGTGGCTGGTCAGATTTGGGAACAGAATGCTGAACTAGATGAGGCTTTGATTAAGAAGCAGAAGTTGTATGTTTTTAATGGTGTGGTATACACTGTATAGAACACTGAATAGATGTGCTAGCCCCTGCCGAGTAAGGATAATTAAAGTATAGCGTGCAACCTCGTGTGCCCTAGATATTAAAAAAGGGGGTAGACAAATTCATGGAGGATTGGGCTGTCAATGGCCACTAGTCCTGATGGCAGTATGTACACCAGCCTGTGTACACCAATTGCTGCTGAACATGGGCGGGAGCGTGTCGTTGCACTTGTGTTCTGCTTGTAGGTTTCCCGTGGGAAGCTGGTTGGCCACTGTGTGAACAGAAGGGACCCTTGGTCTGATGCAGCATGACTCTTCTTATGTTCTTATACATCATGGAGCAAATTCATCCCTCAATGTTCAGTATGAAAGTGACTGGAAAAATGAGAAACTGAGAGAAACCACAGAATTTCATTCCAGTTCACAAATCATATGCATTTGTCGTGCTGGCAACTGCAACTGCCAATTCCCAAGAATTGTAAGAGTGCAATTCTTGGGAAACGTTTGCGATTTCCCAAACTTGCATTCATTCATGTTGAAAAGTTTGCATTTCTGCAAGTGCACACTTCCGGAAACACATGCTTGTGCAAATGCACACCCCTCCCCCAAATCTGCATTTTCACACTTTGGCTTATGCAGGGAAGGTGCACAATTAAGGCACACACTTAAAAAAAAAATGTGTATTTTCCCAATAGAAAGAGAAAAGACGCTCACATTCTGGAATGTGAATGAAGTGAACTGAGCTTCAAGGAAGAAGTCAGAGAACATCAACAAGCTTGAACATCACATGTTCACTTTGGTTCCCTAAGAAACCAAAACTGACAGAGGCATCCATTCCTACACATATCCCCCCCCCCAAAAAAAAAAAACACCTTTCACTGATGAAAATACACTACAGGCACTCTTGTGTACCTACCTGTACACCCCTGTTCTGTTTTCTCACCCTACAGATCAATGGCAAATCCTTCTGCCACCTCCATCCCTGAAAGCATTTTCTTCTTCTTCCTGCTCTGTGTTGAATTAATTTACTCTCCAACAGCCTGCCTTACACTGCTGTCCACAGGGGGGAAAAATATGCGAGTAAATGGGACATAACTAAGGATAAATGGACCAGTTATTGGGAGAGGGAGGAAGAGAAATGAACAGCACCAGCTCCAGATTTTGGAGGGCCTTTGGGCAAGATACCCTCAATAGGTCCCCTCCATCAGTGAGTCTACCTTCTCACCAGCATTGTCACCAGCTGCTGTCCCCCCCCTCCTCCTTATGGCTACCGCTTGCTTGCTTGACAAGCAGAGAACCAGTGAGGAAACAGACAGGGCCATCTAGTTCTCCTCCTTCCCACCACCCCTGTTGTCTGAGCCAGAGTGAGAGGCAGGTTGCAGTGGTGAAGAAAAGGGGCAACTCCAGGGAGCTCTTGTCAGTGGAACCCTGCTGGGGTGTGGGCCCTTGGCAGTTAGCCAGGCCCACCCTTGAAGTGGGCCTTGTATATATGTGTGCACACAGACAACATTTTTGGTGGATATTATCTCTGTCAAGAGGCAAACTGGGGCAAAAGAGGGACAGTGAATTAACAGTTAGGTCTTTAGAAAATTGGGATAGCTGGAACTACGGAGGTATACTGATTTATTTATTATGTTTATATCCCACCTTTCTTCAAAGGAGCCTAAGATGGTGTACATAATCCTCCTCCTGTCTCTCTTATCTTCACAACAATCCTGTGAGGTAGGTTAGGCTGACAGTGACTGGCCCAAAGTCACCCAGTGAGTTTCATGGCCAAGTGGGGACTAGAACCCATGTCTGCTGAGTCCCATTCCAACACTTTAATCGCTACACTACACTGGTTTTCCTGCTGATGGCTAACAATTATTTGCGAGAGTCCTTTGCCTAATGTTCCTCCTTCTCCTGCCTCCTGCCCTTCCATACCTATGCTGAATCCACACTCCAAAAGGCTGCACTTAGCAATTCCTGAAGCTCTTAAGGAAGCAATTACAGTCATGATCACTCACAAATTGAGCCTTTTTTCCCCTGCTTGACACTGATCCTGTGATAGTCTCCCCAGTTAATCCTCACTAGCAATTTGCCTATAGTTGCTGCTAACAGGAGGTGATTAGAGGGGAGTTTCTCGTTGCCTTTTTACTTCTCATGTACTGGTGTGTTAGACAGAGGCTAGTGAATCAAAGCTGTTTTCCTATTAACTCAACACCTCCTAATGTGCAAGGGCCACTTTTATCTAATAATAGTGCTCAGCTTTTAACATTATTTTAATGTTATCTGTTGAGCCTTTTAAAATGCCAGTGTGAACATCTACCAAGGGGGGGGGGGCTGTAATTTTACTTCTCTGTGTTGTGCTTTCAGTGTTGGGAATTATTAAGGAAAGGAATGAAAATAAAACAGCAAGTATCCTAATGTGAATGATGATAAAGATGTGTGGGAAAGCCTCTTTAGAATACTGTATGGCTGGAGACTTCACAGGAAGGACACCAGCATTGTTCAGAGGATGGTATGGCCATGTGTCCTACATTATAGTCCTCTGTTTGAAGGGCTGTTACCACTCTGTTTGAAGGAGTCCTCCATTTGAAAGGCTTTCCAGGGCTGTCTAAGAATCCTAAGGAGGGGGAGCAATTAGCAGTTGGTCAGCAGCCTTAGCAAGCACACAGGTCACCTACTCACCTTCTTCCCCATCCCCACTATGGCCAGGTGTATTTCTATTTAACTTACAGTAGTTATTTTTATATTTACATCTATACAGGCTCTGGTGGGCTGGATGAGGGCCAATAAATTGAGCTTGAATCCTGGCAAGACGGAAGCACTGTGGGCGGGTGGGTCACAAGTTGGGATGTCAGAGAACCAAATGAGTTTGGATTTTCACAAGTCTGACCCTCGGTCCGCAGCAGACCAGCTTTTGCGTCAGGCACATTCTGCAGACTTGCAGACTGGATTTCTCACTTTCCTGAATTTTGCACACATTTTATCGTAGGAAAATGCACAGTAAAAAGGGGCCAAAAATGCATGTGTCCCCCACAAGCTAAAGCATGAAAATGTAGCCAGCATGGTGTAGTGGCTAGAGTGCTGGACTGGGAGTCGGGAGATCCGGGTTCTAGTCCCCAGTCGGCCATGGAAGCTCACTGGGTGACTTTGGGCCAGTCACATACTCTCAGCCCAACCTACCTCACAGGGTTGTTGTTGTGAGGATAAAATGGAGGAGGATTATGTACGCCACCTTGAGTTCCTTGGAGGAAAAAAGGCGGGATATAAATGTAATAAATAAATAAATAAATAAAAATAAATTCGCACCATTTGCTTGTGCAAATTTACACAAATGCACATTGGTGCAAATGTGAATTTGCGCAAATTCTGAAACCAAAAAAATGATTCCATCGATGGGTAGATGACGGAACAAAAGGCACCTGAAAATCTATAAAACACAGATGGAATGGCTTTTACACAATCCATACATCCCTAGTCACAGGTCCGGGAAATAAGTGAATTGGCTGTTTGGGATGGGGTTACATTCCCCCTGAAGGTGTGTAGTTTGGTGTGTGTGGGGGTACTCCTGGATTCATCTTTGTCTCTGGAGGCTTAGTGGCTAGGAGCTGGTATCCGTTGATGGATTGTGTTAGCTTAGCCACAGTGGTTCAGCCCCTGGTAACCTCAAGACTGGATTATTGCAATGTGCTCTATATGGAGCTGTGTTCAGGCTTGGTCTGGAAGCTGTGGCTCATGCAAAATACAGTGGTGAGGCTGTTAGCTGGGGCCTCCTTCTGACAGCAAGCTACAGCCATGCTAAAAGTACCGCACTACCTGCCAAAAAGCTACTACTGGGTGTTGAACACCTGGGTTCAAGGTGTTGTTCTTAACAGATAATCTCCTAAACACCTTGGGACCAGGATACATTAGGGACTGCTTCACCCCTTAGGTCCATGTGGCGATGTCAGAAAAATCCACAATGGAATCAAATTAATTTGGATTTCTATGCATCCAACCCATGGATTCTGAAGCAGACTGGCTTTTGCCAAGTTGCTTTAATTCTGGAATGTTATGCAAATTTAGTTGCAGAAAAATATGTGAAAAAACAAACAAAACAAAAAACCACCAGCCAAAAATGTGCATTTCTCCCATAGGCTAAGGAATGGAAATGTGCATGGCACATATGTGCATGGCACATGGCACATGGTTCATGGGGGGATTTGCACATTTTCACAAGTGTGAATTTGCACAAATGGGAATTTGCACAAATTCAGGACATTGAAAAAACCCAGTTCTGTCAATGAGTGGATGATGGACCAAATGGCATCGGACAATCCATGAAATGCAGATGAAACATATTTTACAAAATCCATACATCCCTGTCAAGGTTCCATTTATGACCTGAACCCCGTGAGCAGCTTTGTAAGGATCTCTTGACTCTTGAAGAGTCTCACCTTCCTTCTTCCCCTTCCCAGTAATGTGGGGTTTAGGCTGTAGACATGGGGTGACTGACACTCTAAACACAGGATTTAACCACAACAGTTTACTAGTAGATTTAAAGCAAACAAATTACAACTGAAGGTATTTACACAATAGAGCTGAGTGATACAAAAGGCATTACAAGAAAATAAACACTGCAAAATGCAAGTTCCTTTACTCTATCTGTCCTTAGACTTTTCTAGGCTGCTTCTTCCTGCTCACTCTTCAGACTCTGCTCTCACTTCAGTCTCTGGATGTCTTTGCTCTTACTGGATCTCTTGCTCTCTTTATATACTGTCCTCCTTCAAAACTGAAAGTACTGGTTCAAACTTTTAGAAATGAAACTTAAGTGGACAAATGAAACTGACACTTCACTTGGAAAATGAAACTCCTCCTCTCAGGGTTACCCCCTCCCAACAGGAAACTCCAGGCCTCTAAGCCTGACCTTTTCCACCTTTTTTGCTGTAGGTCTCAAACCTTCATAATCCCGATGCCTGACCTTTGTGATCATCAGAAAGAGAGCACTTCCTAAGGGTGCTGTGGTTTGCCTCAGGAGAACTTTCAGTAGAGCATTTTGTTTCGCAGCATCCACCCTCCGGAATACCTTATCAACTGACATTAGACAGACCGCCACAGTTCTTACATTCAGACGTCTTCTTAAAATTCATCTCTTTACACAGGTTTTCCCTGAAGTGTGGCCCACTTCATATACATAGAAATTAGCATATGGAAATCTTATGCCAATCTGTGTCCTCCTTTGTCCTGTTTTGGGTGATCTGCCTCCGCATTTATGGTGATCTGCGAGTGGGTACCCTATCCAAGGATGGATTGTCTTCCTTAAAAAGAAAGGCTATAGAAGTCAGAAGGTGGTGGTAAGGGTGGGATTGGTTGAAATAGAAAAAAAACATGGTTTATTCAGTTGTGAATAAATACAACTTTCATCCTGCAAGTAGATATGCATTCTTGGCAGCCGTTGCAAATCCTTCCTACCTCAATAATCTGAGGACTTCTAAAATGCCTAAAGGTTGAATTCCCACTTGCCTTTAGCTAACTATAGCCATTTCCTCTATTGAAATTGCATGTTTGTTCCACTTCTTATGAGACCTTTTTCTCTTTAATATGGCTCACACACCTATGACAGCAGCACTCCATGCTGAACACTCTAGGGTTCATGTACAAAATGGGGGTGTGGAGGCTGTACTTGCTAGAAGTATGCTGTGAAATCAGTTTTGACCCCAATTTACAGGTGGAAGACATTAAAAAGTGCCTCCTTTTCATACTCTTCTAGTAAATATGATTCACCCAATTTCAGTTTCTTGTCACTTGTGGAATTACCCTAAGATTGCCACTAGGGATGTATGGACTGTGTAAAATCTGTTCTGTCTGTGCTTCACAGGTTGTCAAGCTCCATTTGTTCCATCATCTGCCCATTGGCAGAATTGGTTTTAGTTTCAGTTTCTGAATGTGTGCAAATTTGCATTCCTGC
The DNA here is from genome assembly GCF_057233095.1 of Heloderma suspectum. Classification (NCBI taxonomy): domain Eukaryota; kingdom Metazoa; phylum Chordata; class Lepidosauria; order Squamata; family Helodermatidae; genus Heloderma; species Heloderma suspectum. The sequence continues at coordinate 29,425,655 of NC_139469.1, forward strand.
AAATGTGAATTTGCACAAATTCACACATGCAAAATGCACAAATTACCATAAAATGTGCAAATCCCTCCAAAAAGTGCTTTTTTGAGATGGCCTTTTTTTGTTTGTTTTAATTGTGCATCTTTCTATGACAAAATTTGCACAAAATTCCTGAAGGTTAGAAAAATGGTCCTCAAGTCTGGGGAATCCACCTGATGGGGGCAAAGTGTGCTGTGGAATCTGGGGGTCAGATTAATAAATGTCCAAACTTATTTGGTTCCATTGCAGATGTCTCCGAAATCCCTAATTGCCACTAAGGCCCTTTTCACAAACTCACTAGTAGGGTATATTAGGTTGCTGGGCAAAAGTGATAGGGTCTTTTCTGTGGTGGGCCCATCCTTATGGAATACCCATACAAAGTCTTCCTCATTTTTTTGAAAGGGTCTTAAAGACCTGAAGGGTCCAGTCTCTTTTAAACAAATGGATGTCAATATTTGTCTTATAAATTCAAGTTCTACCTGTTAAGTTATTTAGATGTTTTGTGCTGTCGTCTTAGTTAATTGTATATTTCATCATTTTTATCTTGTAAACTGCTTTGAGGATGCTTTGCCTCAAAAGACCATACACTCATATTTTTAAATCTATCTATCTATCTATCTATCTATCTATCTATCTATCTATCTATCTAATATCTATCTAGCATCTATCTATCTATCTATCTATCTATCTATCTATCTAATGAATCCAGCTGGTACCACTGAAAGTACTGTTACTATTGGTACTGTTAAAGTGGTACTGTTGGTACTATTGGTACTGGTTGCTATTGGTACTGGTTGCTATTGGTACTGTTAAAGTGAGCAAGTCAGATACTCAGTGCTTCCCAAGGATCTTTATGTATGGACTCCAAACACATGGAGAGGGGATGGGGCAATTCCGCCTGCCCATGATGCCCCCATGTCCACCAAGTTCTATCCCTCCATTCCTGAAGGGGGAGCCAGTTATATTTGTGTAGACATGGAGGAACTTCTGCAAATATAGCTGACTCCTCGCTTCAGACTTTTGCTGAACATGCAGAGGGCAGAGGGCAGGGGCTGGGCAGGCATGTGGGCATGAGGATGGGACTGGTTGGGTGTGTTGCATTGGGGCTGGGCCAGGGTGTGTGATCCCAGTATCCCAATGCATTTGCCCCCCCATATCAATGGCTAATGCCTGCATAACTGCCATATCTTCAAGCTGAACATAATGTGCTGCTGGCATTCATTGCCATCCAGACTGCTTGAAGCTCCCACTGCACAGGGACACAGTAGTCCCTGGCAGCCTTGCAATAGCACCAGGTGGCTGAGTCGAGCTGCCATTGTAATTTCCCACAATGCCATGAATAGTGTTGCTCTGGGGCATTGTGGGAAATTAAAATGGATGTCATCAGCTGCACAACATGGCTGCTGGCCACCAAAACTGCCAGGTAAGCCTGGGAATATGGGAATACAGGAAGCTATCTAATACTGAGTCAGACCCTGGGTCCGTGTAGCACAGTGTTGTCGACACTGATGGGCAGCAACACTCCAGTGGTTCCTGCAGGCTCCCCCCGCCCCAGCCCTACCTGGAGGTGCTGGGGATTGAAATTGGTACCTTCTGCATACAAAGCAGGGGCTCTACCATTGAGCTACAGCACCTCTCCTCACTAAACTGTGGCCCCTTTCCTCATGCCAATGCTCAAAAACAGAAGAGGAGCCCACCAAAAAACATTTTGCCCAAAGCCTCCTGGAGCTGGCCTTGATAGAGCAGAATTTCCCCCCCAGAGTATTTAAGTCATGCAGATATTCACTTGCTTTCTGCAATAGTGTTCCACACAATTGAGCCTCAGTTATTTATTTATTTATTTATTTATCTATTTCTATACCGCCCAATAGCTGAAGCTCTCTGGGCAGTTCACAAAAATTAAAACCAAAGAGCACACAATAAAACAATACAAAATATATAAATCATTAAAGCCACAGTAAACAATACAACCAGACTAAAACCTAGCAGCAAAGCAGCGATTAAAAATACAGATTTGAAACTGCAAAGTGAAAAGTCTAGGAAGCTAAAATGCCTGGGAACATAAAAAGGTCTTCACCTGGCGCCGGAAGGAATACAGTATAAGTGCCAGGCAAACCTCACTAGGGAGCTCATTCCACAGCGGGGGTGCCACAGCAGAAAAGGCTCTCCTCCTTGTAGCCACCCACCTCACTTCCTTTGGCAGGGGCTCACGGAGAAGGGCCGCTGAGGATGATTTTAAGGTCTGGCAAGGCACATATGGGAGGAGATAATCTGTCTGCTTCTCATGGCTGCTTGTCCCCCCAGCCCCTTCTGTCAGCTGATCCTGCTGCTTCCTTTTTCCTGAATGAGTCACATGGCCAAGTAGCAAAAGACATGACGTGATGACGTTGCTGGATATCAGCACAGAAAGTCCGGTGGGTAGGGATGGCGGAGAATTTCTCCACGAATCTTCGGGAGGCCGAGTGCCGACGCATTTAGCCCCCCGAAAGTGTTGGGGAAATTCTCCGCCCCCCCCCCGAGATGGGACATACCTTTGGCGAATGTCCCTCTCGGCGGCGGGTCCCAGCGGCGTTTCGGCAGCGTTTCGGCGGCGGCCGGTCTCCCGACCGGCTGCCACCCCACCGCCGCCATTACAAAATAAAAAAGTACAGTAAAAAAACCCAAAACACACACCCGTGATAGGCTACATGACGATTTACATAGCCTATCACGGATAGATTTCCAAAGTCAGCCATGATAGGCTACGTAAATCGTCACGTAGCCTATCACGGGTGACTTTGGGGAAAAAAAAGCACGTACACAAATGGCGCCCCATGGGCGCCGCCATTTGCGTTCCTTATTTTGGCACGTCTAGTCTACGTAAAGAATTACATAGACTATGGCGAAAATAAGGGAATGCTATTTGCATTGCCCTTATTTTCACAGTAGTCTACGTAAATCTTTACGTAGACTAGACGTGCCAAAATAAGGAACGCAAATGGCGGCGCCCATGGGGCGCCGCCATTTGCGTATGTGCTTTTTTTTCCCCCAAAGTCACCCATGATAGGCTACGTGACGATTTACGTAGCCTATCATGTCTGACTTTGGAAATCTAGCCATGATAGGCTACGCAAATCGTTATGTAGCCTATCACGTGTGTGTGTGTGTTTTTACTTTTTTTTCGTGGCCGGGGAGACGGGGCGCTCCTCCTCGGCCTGAATTTCGCCGGCGAGGGATGGGGCACCTCCCCCCAGGCCTGAATTTCGGCCGGGCGAGGCGGGGTGCCTCCCCCCCTTGCCTGAACTTTGGGGGGAGAACCGAAGCGCCTCCCCCCCACTGCGAAGCAAGCTGCGGGACAAGGTAAGTCCCTTTCGTCCATCCCTACCAGTGGGCAGGTGCAAACAATCAGATTTCGCCCCATGATGACAGCACTGAGGGGAACCAAATGTAAGGCCAAGTGAAGGCAATTTAAACCATTTAGCGGATGCTTTTGAAATGAGTGTTGAAAAATCTCCCAGAATAGAAGACATTCCCCTCCCACCCATTGCTAAAAATATTTGCAAAAAATCCCTAGCAAGTAGCTTCAGCTCAGTCCTAGTCTTGCATTCTTTCTGTATTACCAATTGGTTGGTTGTTTGCCTTAGGAAAAAGAGACCTGCATGCTATAGTAAGTCAGTGGTTATATTCCTGTGGAAAAGTGATATGATGCCCTAGGACATCGCAAAGACACTTTCTAGCCAGGATGATTGAGTGCTGTGCTGACAGATAAGGTTCACTTGACAGGGCAGGCATGTCATAGAACATGTACAAGAGTCTCCCAACCTATGAGAAATGGGCCTTGCTGGTGAATTTCTCTCCCTTCTGCTTTCCACCTGTCTCCTTGTTTCCTTTTTCTGTCCTGTTCTATCTCTGGGTCCTAATTTGCACCCTGAATTTTTTTACTGTGCATGGAGCTGCCTTTGAAGTGCATGGGATTGCCTTTGAAGACAGTCCAGAAATTTCAGCTGGTGCAAAATGGGTTGCCCGAGTGTTGGTGGGGAGAAGTTGATCAGAGCGTGTAATACCTGTACTGCACCAGGTACACTGGTTAGGGGCATATTTCTGAGCCCAATTTAAAGTCCCAGTTTTGTCCTTGAGAGCCTGAAACATTTGGTGCAGGATCACCTGAAAGGCCTCCTTCCCCCATATCACCCTGCTCCACACTTCAAGATCAGCAACAGAGGCCCTTCTCACTAGCCCACCTGTGAGGGGGAGTTAGGTGGGTGAATACATCAGACAGGGTCTTTTCTGCAGTGACCTCACAAGCTGCAATGGAGGTCTGCCAGGCCCTGAAGAGTTCTGTACTCAGGCCTTCCCCTTGTAGTATTTTTATCAGACTGTGTTGTAGCTGCAGAGATGTTGTAGGTAGGGATGTACAAAAGTCACTTACCTTTTCGATGGGACGACTCGCGGTGGGGAAGGAAGCGCTCCACACTGCCCCCTGAAATCCTAATCTGGCCGGCTCTGCTCCGCGGAGGTTCTGCAGAGCCGCCGGATGGGGCCGCCCGCAGCTGGACATCCGGCCACTGGGCAGCCTTCCAGAAAAAAAAAGAACACAGCGTACACAAATGGCGGCGGCTACGGCGGCTGCCATTTGCGTTCCCTTTTTTTCGCTGTTTTAGCCTACGTAAATATTTACGTAAGCTATTACGGTGAAAAAAAGGGGAATGCAAATAGCGTTGCTTTTTTTTTTGCCGTTTTAGCCTACGTAAATATTTACGTAAGCTATTACGGTGGGGGGAAAAAGGAACGCAAATGGCGCCCACTACGCTATTTGCGTTCCCCTTTTTTCACCGTATTAGCTTACATAAATATTAACGTAGGCTAAAACGGTGAAAAAAAGGGGATGCACATGACGCCGCCATAGCCGCCGCCATTTGCGTACGCTGTTTGTTTTTTTAGCTTGCTGTGATAGGCTACGTAAATACTTACGTAGCCTATCACGGCCTCTGCAGGGACGCAAATGGTATCCCTGCGTTAGCCGTGATAGGCTACGTAATTATTTACGTAGCCTATCACAGCTATGATGAGGAAGCGAATGGCAGCCGCACAGCGGCCGCCATTCGCAAGTCAGCGCGGACGGCAGCAGGTAGGTGCTCCGTTCCACGTGCCTTTCATGGGGCAGGGGCTTCGTTCCGCCATGGATTTCGGGGGGCCGAATGCACTGGCATTCGGCCTCACCGAGATCCATGGTGGAATTCTCTGACATCGCTAGTTTTAGGTTCTGTCCTATGCTGGTGTTTTCTGCTTCTTGGAACGTTTGCTGTTTTTATTACTGCGTTGTTGTTGTTGTTGTTGTTGTTGTTGTTGTTATATTACTTTTGCGTATGAATTTTATTAAATAAATGCAATTGTTGTGTGCTGCCTTGGGAGGGCTCCTGCCATGAAAGATGGCCTAGAAATGTTTGAAATAAATAAATATTCAGTACTCAGCCTCATTGCTGAAACACATAAACAGTCTTAGTTCAGTGATGGAGCACAATTCTTTTTTCAGGCAGAAGGTCCTGGAATCTCTGATTAAAAGGATCAGGCATTATTTCATTAACGTGAAGCATTTTTACCCCTCACTTCAGCTGGAAAAGGCTCTCAGAATGACATTCGAAGGAAAGCAATAAGACAGTCCCAGGCCTCAGGATTACAAGCTAGACATGCCAAAAAAGGAAGGAGGATTGGGAGGGAGGAGGAAAAAAGAAAAACAAACATAGGCACTAGTTCTTGTAATAACTAGCTAGAAGAGAAACAGTTCATGGAGAAGAGGACCCAACGTTTGGGCTCCTTTACATGAACCATCAAGGGAACAAAAGCCCTTGAGAACTGGTGGAGGCAGGACTGGTCCTGGCAGGGCCAGCTCCAGTGCTCTGGCCTTGGCCTCCTCTAGAGGAGGGAGGGTGAGGGTGCTGGGGTGCTGTGGCGCTTCCAGCTGCTTGCCGAGCTCCACGGTGCTTGGCGGCCAGATCTGTCAGCACCCCAGGGTTCGGTGAGCGGGGTCGGGGAGGCTGGATGGGTGGGGAGCCCATCAGACTCCACCCCCTTCTTGGGCTCCCACGCCAACCCTAACATTGTGGAATTGCTGCTGGAAGGTGACTGTTGATGGAAGGAAAAGCACGATGGATCTGGCTCCATGGAATGGCAGCTAGAGATGGCCGGACTGTGTAAAATCCACTCCGTCTGTGTTTCGCAGATTGTCAGGTGCCTTTTGTTCCATCATCCACCCACAGATGGATGCGGATAATTTTTGTTCTTCATGCGGAAAAATACGTAAATAGTTATGTAAGTATTTATGTAAATATTCACATAATTTACCTTAGTACGTAACGTTTATCATATTCTCCCCCATTCCATCCCATGTTTCCTCAGCGGAAACGTATGTATTTTCCTACGAATACATATGCGTAAATTTTGGGAAAGTAAAAAAAAATCATCTGAAAGTCCACAGACTCTGTGCAGCCTGAGGGGGTTGCTCTGCAGCGGATTCGACAGGTCGAATTCTTAGAAATCCAAGCTCGTTTTAGTCCAGCACGAATTTCTCCAGCATCCCTAATGGCAGCAGCCTTCAAGAAACCTTGGAGCAGGAATGTATGAGAAATTCACTGCAGTTCATTTTTGATCCGGATTTATCCAATTTGCACTGTCCAGACCAGACATGGACCCGAATGCAATTTCTGGTTGAAGCCCATACATTTCTGAGCTGCAGCGTGATTTGCAGACCAAAAAAAAGTGTTTGACAGCATGCATACATCTGAAAAATGTGCATGAAAAAAATCTGCTTTTGAAAAATGCACAGAAAAATGCACTTTAATCAATGGGAGAAGAATGTATACATTTCCAAGATGCACAAAACTGGTGCATACTTTTGGAAAACTACGCATGAAAATATGGATGGATTTTCATGTGAAAAGACGAAAACAAAGCTCGCAATGTGATACGGGCTCAATTTGGAACAACCTTCAAGATAGAATTTGGAGACCTTTGTTGAGCTCGGGTTTTGCTGATTTGCATATCCCTACCCAGGAGAACCTCTGCCAATCAGAGGAGAGAAACCTCCATTCCTTTTTAAGTGTCACATCCAGGAAGCAGATGCAAAGTCTATCTGCTCCAAATGTTATTTTCCTTTGGGCATTATCTGCAGAAAGCAAAAATAAAAAATGGGCCATTAGAAAAAGAATAGGGTAGTATCCAATGTTAATCCTATGTTGGGAAGACCCACTGAAATGAATGAGTACCATTCATGTCAATGAAGTACCATTCATGTCAATGAGTCTACTCTATGTAGGACTCCCATAGTGTGTGGAAAGCAGTGAGCAACAGAGTCCTTCACAAGCCCCAAGAACAGAACTTCTGCAAGAGTTTGTGATTTTGAAATTCTAGAAAATACATACATGCCTGTGGTTTTCAAATGAACTTCCAGGGAGACTTGGGTTTCTTTGGAAGTTTATCAGTGGTTCTTCAGTGAGAAGATCAATAAGGGAATACTAGCTCAGCAGCACCTCAAGCATTCGTTTCCAGGGCTACAAATGGTCCATCAGGAACCCTAGGAACACCTTCCACCATTCCTAACCTATTGGCTGGAATGTTGCTGGGCTGGTGTTCTAGTGTCCAATGACCTGTCAAAAGGTGTCCCAGCATGAGAATGTTCCTGCAAAGGAAAAGGGAAGAGGTGACAGGGGTATTTGGGAGGTGTTTTGGCCCCTTTTTACTCCTAATGATATCATCAGGAGTGCAAGGTGACTTGAACTTTGAAGTACTGGGCAGGAGGGGGGATCTTCTTCTTATTCCACATTGGGACAGTGGTTCATTCCTCACTAGTTCTGGGGCACACACTTGGTTCATGCAGGGTAACGCTAAACCATATAAGTGTCCAAGAATTGCCTGCAATTAAAAATGTGTGAACTCACCCCCATCCGAGTTCTCTGGGTGCCTGCCCAGCCCCTGCCCCTGCTCGCCAGTCCCCAGATCACACTTGAGCCCCCCACACACACTTGAGCCACGTCCCACACTTGAGCCCCTCCCACTCACCCCAGCAGACTCATTGACCTCCGCGGTCACCATTTTTTGGAAAAAAAAAAAATAAGTGGAGATCGCAAATGTGCATTTTTGTAAATGCACATATTCTCATGTGTGAAATTCACATTTTTTTGTGAAGGTGCATATGTGTGTGTCTGTCTGTGAAAATGCTCATCTTTTCAAAAATGTGCATTTTTGCACATACACAAATCTGTGCATTCTCAAAAATGTGCATTTTCACATGCGTGCAAATATGCACGTTTTTGTGACCACCGTTTTATTTCTCAAAAATGGCAACTGTGAATCTTGACGAGGTCACTGGGGTGAGTGCGGGCAGGGGGCAAGCAGGGGATTCTTTGGCAGATCATCATCAGCTCCTCAGTGAGCAAGTAAATATAGAAAGTGTTTGAGGACAGTAGATGTTCTGAATTTGAAAACTATGGATATATGGCCAAAATAAAGCTTTCCAAATGTGATGAATTCTGCGAGTCTTTCCTCAAAGATGTTGTCAACATCAACAATAGAACTGCATAGAATCATAGACTTAGAGGAAGTCTTAAGGACATGAGAAGAGCCATGCTAGATCAGACCCAGGGTCCATCTCCTCCAGCATTCTATTCTCAGAATTGCCAACCAGCTGCATGTGGGAAACTCAGTAGGACATGAGCACAAAGCACCCTCCTGCTTGTGTTCCCCAGCAACTGGTGTACATAGACATACTGGGGAGAGCATATAACCATCAGGACTAGGACCCGTTGATAGCCTTCTCCTCCATGAATTTCTCTCACCCCCACTTAAAGCTATCCAAATTGGTGGGCATCACTACATTGTGTGGTAGCGAATTCCATACTATGACTATGTGCTGTGTGAAGAAGCCCTTCCTTTTATCTTGTAGGCCATCTAGTCCAGCCACAGGTTCAGTGCAGGAAATCCCAAGAGGAGCTACAACATCCCCAACTAGGAATGGTGCGGGTGCCCATTTTGGTCCGCAAATCCATCGGACCACTCGTGCCTGCTGAGCTGTGCCTGCCAAGACTTCTCCCAGCTTGAGCCCCTCCTGTGCTCAGTGAGCAGCCCGCAGCTTACCAGATCCATCCACCTCCACGCAATCACCATATTTTCAAAAAGCATGGCATTCAGAACTCTAAGTCCATAGACATATATACGCAAAGAGCACCGTGAAGTTGGTTTTATAGTGTAGTAAAGATTTCCTTCTCCATCTTTAATAAAAAAAACATTTTTAGAGGGATGGAAGAGAAGTTTCTGTAACCACATTTCCTTGTTTTTTTTTCTAAGAGCCAGGCAACTCTTGGTACTGTGGATAAAGGCTTGAACACACATCTCAGTTTGAGCCCCCTGTTCTCTCTAGACTCCTTCAACTATGGACAGGTCACTTGATCTTCCATCCCATCATCATTCCCCCCACTTATAACAGGGGGATAGAGCAGCGACGTACCTCTTTGGGCTGTTCTGAAAGCAATCAAACTAGATTATAGAGCATTCATCTAACTGAAAGTAAAATATCAATACCACACAACAGTAGCATTGTAATAAGGGCAGGGTGGGGGAGGGGAAAGTCATTGAAATATACCAAGAGATTAGGAATTTGTGCTCACCCATCTGAAGAATACAAAGCCAGTTGTAGAGATTTTGCACACACGCACAAACGGGTTCTTTCCAACCTGCCACTGTATAGACAAAGAGCAGAGAAAGTCCATTTGTTTAGGAACCTGTCTGAGCCTCCAGTGAACCTTGGCTCAAATTAAGCCCTGGAGCCACAAAGCACATCAGAAAGCCTTGGGATGCAGGGATGCAGTGTCCTAGAGGCTATGCTGCGGGCCTTGGCATCTCCAGGATGTCATTCCGATGACCCGCAGTGCTTAATATCCTCATTTTCTGTTAGCTCAGCTCTCAAATCCATTCTGTTTATTTGAATACATGTATGCATTCACTCTATTTCTCACACACATCCACACACACACACTTCCGTATTTAATTGCAGGCAGTTAAACATCTTAATCAAAGCACTAATTCCATAATATCATGTTATCTGCAAGGCTAGGGTGGGTGAATCTATCAAGTTCGATCTAGTTGAGTTTCTCCTTTTCCCCCCACTGCCAAGCACATTCCAGTTCAGATCTGCATCAGATTGCCAGCCCTTTTTCCCTCACATGGAAATTAGTCAATATTTCCATGTGCATTTTTTTCCCTAAATGCAGTCCTTATTTGTACGGATTCCTTAAACGTACACATTTTTCCATTGAGAAAAGTGTTTTGTGTACATTTCATTTCAAATGTATGCATCTTTCTATATGCAAATTTCAAATGTACATGTTTGTACACATCCTCCCTGCGTCCCGCAAGAAGCTCATTGTGAGACTCAGATATGTATGGGAGGTTTTGTTGTTGTTGTTAGAGAAATGGATTCTGTTCCATGTTTAGTCTTGAGAGGTGTAAATTAAGTATTCTCACATAGGGATGTACAGATGGTGTAAATGCTGTTCTGTCTTTGTTTTACAGATTTTCAGGTAGTGATGTACGAAAGTCACTTACCTGGTCCTGCAGCTTGCTTCGCGGTGGGGGGGAGGCGCTTCGGTTCTCCACCCGAAGTTCAGGCCGGGGGGGGAGGCGCCCCATCTCCCCGGCCGCGAAATAAAAAAGTGAATGAAAACACACACACACACACACCCGTGATAGGCTATGTAATGATTAACGTAGCCTATCACAGCTAGATTTCCAAAGTCAGCCATGATAGGCTACGTTAATCATTACGTAGCCTATCACGGGTGTGTGTGTGTGTTTTTTCATTCACTTTGTAATGGCGGCGGCGGCAGCCGGTCGGAAGACCGGCCGCCGCCCCCCCGCCAAAACACCGCCGAAATGCCGCCGGGACCCCGCTGCCGAGAGGGACATTCGAGGGAAGTAAGTCCCATCCCGGGGGGGGGGCGGGGGGGGCAGAGAATTTCACCAACAATTTCGGGGGGCCGAATGCGTTGGCATTTGGCCTCCCTGAGATTCGTGGAGAAATTCACATCCATCCCTATTTTCAGGTGCCTTTCATTCCTTCGTTGGCCCATTGACAGAATCAGATTTTTTTTAGTTTCTGAATTTTCACAAATTCACACATGCAAAAATGTGCAAATCCCCCCAAAATGTGCAAATTCCCCCCAAATGTCACACTTTAGCCTATTGGGAAAATACATATTTGGGGTTAGGTTTTTGCTTTGTTATTTTTTAGATTTTTTTTCATATTTGTCAACAATGAAATTTGTGCAAGATTTCCAAAGGTTAGAAAAACAGTCCACAAGTCCACGGAATCCACCCAACAAAGGAAACACTGTTCTGCTGCAGGATCCATGAGATGGATTCATAAAAAATCCAAACTTATTTGGTTCTGTTGAGGATTTCTTCGACATCCCTATTCTCACATAATGATGCAAACCCAACGAATTTCTCACCCATCTGTAACCAAGGCCATACACATTCTTTTTGGAGAGCCTGAGTGGAATGTACCTGATCCCTCCAACACACGGTTGCCATCCTAGAGGCAACAAGGTTGCCTGTGCCAGCAGGTATTTCTAGCAGTCTACATTTGGGTGGAGGGATGGGGATCCTGGCCCACCATCCCCCACCCCATCCTCAGAGTGTCATCTGACTCCGTTGACAAGTACTGTGTTTGAGAAGATATCTCTCTATGGTACTTAACCTTTGATGTCCCTTTACACAGGCAGGTTACCACTTAACGTTGTAGTGATTAATATGCATGTGTGAATCAGTCTTAGGAGATTGTGGGTTGGGCTAAGATAGGTACAAAGAAATTCTACAGGCTGTTCCTACAGATTGAATGAAGTTAAAGCTAGAGATGGCTAGCTTTCAATTAAGTTTGCTTTCAATTTGTCATTTTTTCTGATCTTACATTGTTCGCTCCAAACATTTAGAATGAATTCTTTTAAAGTTTGCATGAAAATGTGTCCATATTTTTGTGCATGTTTTCCCTAATACATGGATTTTTGTCTGCAATCTTGCATAATATATAGCTTTTGTGCAAGCAATAAATTTTTTAGTTATGTATTTTTTTCCTAATATTATGCATTTTGATTGTTATTTATGATAAGATATGCATTTTGTGTGCACTTTCCTTTTTTTCCGGACATTTTTTATAGAAAACTCTGTTGCAAAATTCAGAGAACTGCAAATTTTGGTTTGTTTTTCAGTGTAAGTGTGAAATTAGGTATATTCACATTAAAATGTGAGCCAAACAAATGTCTCACCCATCACTGTTTAAAACTCAGCTTATACCACAGTAACAAAACAGATATCTCAAATATAACATTTGCCTTTTTTAAAAAAATTCTCTCAAAATGATGCATGCTGGAGATGCTGGTACAATGAAACACTGGCACTGTGCAAATGATCTGAGAAAAGAAATATGATTACCTCTCTGGGTTCCTTATTTGGAGGACACCTAGCTCAGTGGTAAGGTACCTGTACTGTATGCAGTGAGTCCCACGCTGTCTCACTGGCATCTCCAGTGAAACAATTTCAGATAAGTCTGGGAAAGACCTCTCACAGGAGATTTTGAGAGCTACTGCATGTTGGAGTGGGCAGTTCTGGGCTAGATGCCCCACTAGTTGGACTCAGTATAAGGGGGGCAGCTTCATATGTTTGTATGTTTCCATGGAGTGTTCTTCGGGGAACCACTTCCAATGCAACACCAAGGAAGCTTCCAGATGTCCTTGTTCTCTGAGGTTTGATTGGAATATTTTTGTACATCAGTGGAATCCTGATTCAGCATTATAGACTCCCGTGAGCCAGCAACTGAGTATCCCTGTGGTTGTTCATTTCTGGTCCAAATACACTAGCAACCATCAGCCAGGAAAGAATTGCACTCACTGCTCAAAATTATCACCAGTCACTTCAGCCCCTGGGGCAACAGGTACCTCTTTTTATAAGATACTTCTTCTTTCATCTCTTGGTGCTGTAACCATTGAGCAGAGTTGCCAACTGAACATTGGTGATCCATCTCAGTCAGAATATTTTAGGATTATGTACACTCCCCGATGAATTTTAGTAAGGGTGAAGTATAAATCCCTCAAATAAATGGAAGGATAGATGATAGATAGATAGATAGATAGATAGATAGATAGATAGATAGATAGATGGATGGATGGATGGATTTCAAAGGAAGTTAAATGAGTTTAAAGTCATGAAGACAAGCTCCACCTAGACTTTCTGGAACCATATAGTAATGTTCTTTGAGTGGGGCTGCCTTTGATGACTCTTCAGAAATGGCATCTGGTTCAGAATACAGCCACTCATACAAGTAGGAATGCACATGTCCTAGTGTTACTTCAGGAACTGGGGTGCCTACACACAAATCAAAGTGCTGTTCTTGACTTGTTGTTGTTGTTGTTGTTCAGTCGTTCAGTCATGTCCGACTCTTCGTGACCCCATGGACCATAGCACGCCAGGCCTTCCTGTCCTGCGCACTCTCCCGGAGTGTGCTCAGGTTCATATTCATTGCATCGGTGATGCTATCTAGCCATCTCATCCTCTGCCGTCCCCTTCTCCTTTTGCCTTCAGTCTTTCCCAGCATCAGGGTCTTTTCCAGAGAGTTTTCTCTTCGCATTAGGTGGCCAAAATATTTCAGCTTCAGCTTCGGTATCTGTCCTTCCAATGAGCACTCAGGGTTGATTTCCTTTAGGATGGACTGATTTGACCTCCTTGCAGTCCAGGGGACTCGTAAGAGTCTTCTCCAGCACCACAGTTCGAAAGCATCAATTCTTCGGCGCTCAGCCTTCCTTATAGTCCAGCTCTCACAGCCATACATTACTACTGGGAAAACCATAGCTTTGATTAGACGGACCTTTGTTGGCAAGGTGATGTCTCTGCTTCTTAATATGCTGTCTAGGTTTGCCATAGCTTTCCTCCCAAGGAGCAAGCGTCTTTTAATTCCATGGCTACAGTCACCGTCTGCGGTGATCTTGGAGCCCAAGAAAGTAAAATCTGTCACTGCTTCCATTTCTTCCCCTTCTATATGCCAGGAAGTGATAGGGCCAGATGCCATGATCTTAGTTTTTTTAATGTTGAGTTTCAAACCAGCTTTTGCACTCTCCTCTTTCACCCTCAACAAGAGGCTCTTGAGATCCTCTTCACTTTCTGCCATTAGGGTGGTATCGTCTGCATATCGGAGGTTGTTGATAATTCTCCCAGCAATCTTAATTCCGACCTCTGATTGATCCAACCTGGCATTTCTCATGATGTACTCTGCATATAAGTTAAATAAGCAGGGTGACAATATGCAGCCTTGTCGTACTCCTTTCCCAATTTTGAACCACTCGGTTGTTCCATGTCCGGTTCTTACTGTTGCTTCTTGACCCTCATACAGGTTTCTCAGGAGACAGGTAAGGTGGCCTGGTACTCCCATCACTTTAAGAATTTGCCACAGTTTGTTGTGATCCACACAATCAAAGGCTTTAGCATAGTCAATGAAGCAGAAATAGACGTTTTTCTGGAATTCTCTTGCTTTCTCCATGATGCAGCGAATGTTGGCGATTTGATCTCTAGTTCCTCTGCCTCTTCGAAACCCAGCTTGTACTTCCAGTAGTTCTCGGTTCGCATACTGCTGAAGCCTAGCTTGTAGGATTTTGAGCATCACCTTGCTGGCATGTGAAATGAGCACAATTGTGCGGTAGTTTGAACACTCTTTGGCGTTGCCCTTCTTTGGAATTGGAATGTAAACTGACCTTTTCCAGTCTTGTGGCCATTGTTGAGTGTTCCAAATTTGTTGGCATATTGAATGCAGCACTTTAACAGCATCATCTTTTAGGATCTTAAATAGCTCAGCTGGAATACTGTCATCTCCACTAGCTTTGTTGTTACTAATGCTTCCTAAGGCCCACTTGACTTCACTCTCGAGGATGTCCGGCTCAAGTTCAGTGACCGCACTATCATGGCTATCAAGGACATTACTATCATGGCTATCAAGGACATTAAGATCTTTCCTGTATAGTTCTTCTGTGTATTCTTTCCACCTCTTCTTAATCTCATCTGCTTCTGTGAGGTCCCTGCCTTCTTTGTCCTTTATCATGCCCGTCTTTGCACAAAACGTTCCCTTGAGGTCTCCAATTTTCTTGAAGAGATCTCTAGTCTTTCCCATTCTGTTGTTTTCCTCGATTTCCTTGCATTGTTCATTTAAGAAGGCCTTCTTGTCTCTCCTTGCTATTCTCTGGAACTCTGCATTCAGTTGGATATATCTTCCCCTTTCTCCCTTGCTTTTTGCTTCCCTTCTTTCCTCAGCTACTTGTAAAGCCTCATCAGACAGCCACTTGGCTTTCTTGCATTTCTTTTTCTTTGGGATGGATTGAGTTGCTGCCTCCTGAACAATGTTACGGACCTCCGTCCATAGTTCCTCAGGCACTCTGTCTATCAGGTCTAATCCCTGAAATCTATTCCTCACCTCCACTGTATATTCATAAGGGATATGATTTAGGTCATACCTGAATGGTTTAGTGTTTTTCCCTACGTTCTTCAATTTCAGCCGAAATTTTGCAAGAAGCAGCTCATGATCTGAGCCACAGTCAGCTCCAGGTCTTGTTTTGACTGACTGTATGGAGCTTCTCCATCTTTGGCTGCAAAGGACATAATCAATCTGATTTCGATATTGACCATCTGGTGACGTCCATGTGTAGAGTCGTCTCTTGTGCCGTTGGAAAAGAGTGTTTGCTATGAGCAGAGTGTTCTCTTGGCAAAACTCTATTAGCTTTTGTCCTGCTTCATTTTGTACACCAAGGCCATGCCTGCCTGTTATCCCAGTGATTTCTTGACTTCCTACTTTAGCATTCCAATCCCCTATGATGAAGAGGACATCTTTTTTTGGTGTTAGTTCTAGAAGGTGTTGTAGGTCTTCATAGAACCGATCAACCTCAGCTTCTTCGGCCTCAGTGGTTGGGGCATAGACTTGAATTACTGTGATGTTGAATGGTTTGCCTTGGATTCGTACAGAGATCATTCTATCATTTTTGAGATTGTACCCCAGTACTGCTTTTCCCACCCTTTTGTTGACTATGAGTGCTACTCCATTTCTTCTAAGGGATTCTTGCCCACAATAGTAGATATGATGGTCACCTGAATTAAATTCGCCCATGCCTGTCCATTTTAGTCCGCTGATTCCCAAGATGTCGATGTTCAATCTTGCCATCTCATGTTTGACCACCTCCAGCTTACCTTGATTCATTGATCTAACATTCCAGGTTCCTAAACAATATTGTTCTTTACAGCATCGGTTTTTCTTTTCACCACCAGACACATCCACAGCTGAGTGTCCTTTCGGCTTTGGCCCAGCTGCTTCACTCTTTCTGGCGCTACTTGGAAATACCCTCTGCTCTTCCCCAGTAGTATATTGGACACCTTCCGACCTGAGGGGCTCATCTTCCGGCGTCATCTCTTTTAGCCTTGTGTTACGTTCCATGGGGTTTTCTTGGCAAGAATACTGGAGTGGGTTGCCATTTCCTTCTCCAGTGGACCACATTTTGTCAGAACTCTCTGCCATGACCTGTCCGTCTTGGGTGGCCCTGCATGGCATAGCTTATGGCTTCACTGAGTTATGCAAGCCCCTTCGCCACAACAAGGCAGTGATCCATGAAGGGGATTCTTGACTTATAAAGCCCTAAATGGACTAGCACTGGGGTGTATAACTTCTACTGTTGAAGATGAAGTGGGTTGCTACCAGGCACAGGGCCTTCTTGGTGGGGGAACTGCATCTGTGAAACTTCCTCCCCATGTCTGTTTGACAGACACCTATTTCATAGAATCATAGAATCATAGAATAGCAGGGTTGGAAGGGGCCTACAAGGCCATCGAGTCCAACCCCCTGCTCAGTGCAGGAATCCAAGTCAGAGCATCCCTGACAGATGGCTGTCCAGCCTCATCTTGAATGCCTCTAGTGTGGGAGAGTCTACCACCTCCCTAGGTAATTGGCTCCATTGTCGATCTGCTCTAACAGTCAGGACTTTTTCCCTCATGTTCAGCTGGAATCTGGCTTCCTGGAACTGGAGCCCATTATTCCGTGTCCTGCACTCTGGGATGATTGAGAAGAGATCCTGGCCTTCCTCTCTGTGACAACCTTTCAAGTATTTGAAGAGTGCTAATATCATATCACATTTGAATGGTCATTGGCACCAGTTTAAAACATGTTGTTCTTTTGTATTTACCAGGGCATTCTGTAGCCTTTAAATTGATAGGTCAGTGCATTTCATTGGTCTCAGCTGTGCTGTGGACTGTGAATGCTGTTTTGTGGTTTTGCTTTTATGATATGTTGATTTTAATCTGTATTCTAAGGCCGCCTGGAAAAGCTGTACTGAAAGGTGGGATATAAACACCTTAAATAGAAGAAACAAATGTTGGTGCATGAGGTGGGCTAACTTGTCTAAAGGGGAAATAGTTTGTGTGTGAGCGTGTGTGTGTGTGTCTCCAGTGTAGATCACCTCTTCTTCCCTAACACGTGAGAGTCTTTCTTTAATATTTTTGCAACAGGAATATTAACTTATCTTCATACTCAGACTTGAAATGCCATAATTATTCACTGAAACCTAATTGTCTCATTTATTTTATAACCCCCCTCCCCGTTATTTCTTGCTTTTCTCGTTCAAATGAGCCTTATACATTGACTTGAAGAAGTATAGGTCCTATACTTTCTGAATTTTGAAGTACACTCAGTATGCACAAGATTTCCTTTTATAGGTGAAATTGCCTGTAGTGTCATAACATGGTTTGAAATGAGGATTTGCTTGGTGGTGGGGGTTCTTCTTCTTCTTCTTCTTCTTCTTCTCTTGACAAATTATGTAAAGGTGCAGCGAAAGGACACTGCCACTGTGTTATTAATGTTAAAAATGGTAAATGTCTGGTGCAGTGTGTTTTTCTAATTAGATGAAAGCTGGAGAGTTCCATTTACATAATCAACATGGGAACAGAAACTCAGCAAAAAGCAGGGAGGGTGGGATCCATGTATTTGCAATGAAACTGCTCCCCAGCAACATAAAAATGGCTTTTATAACATAAAGGCTGTAATTAGAATAAGTCAAACCAGTTGGAAACGATTAAAAGCAGGGCAGGCTGCCTTCTGTATATTTGTCTGGAGATTATTTCTTACTACCGAGGAGTATCTTTGATTCACTTACAATGCTTGACGCGGCAAAGATAATCCTTCCAAAGGCAGATGAACACAAATTTAGATATGCTGTTAAGGTTCTCTCCCTCTCTTTTTATATATTGTTGATTTGATGGGAAGGAAAGCCTTGGAAACGATGTTGGAGGGACAAGTAGAGGGTCACGAATAGATGCAATGCTGGAAAAAAGAGCTGTGATCATCAATTTGAATTCTTTTTACACATGCACACACACCCTTTGAAGCTTTTAGGATGCACTTTAGAAGTCCACGTGGAATAATTTGCCATATGTCACTGCGACAAGTTGATGCGAGTCTCATTGTGTTTAAAATTATAGTCCTGAGGCAGGGATTTTCTGCATGTTGCTTCCCTGACATCAGCTATTAAAATACAAGTAAATCTTGGCAGGTATAAATTTGAAGAAGAAAAGAGATTATGTAAGACCATCAGAATGGTTTAATATTAATCATCTTCCCAAGCAAGACTGGCTATTTCTTCTCCAAAGGTCCTTTGTCTGTTTGATATCTGCTCTCCAAAGCAGCTTCCTGGAAGTGTAGATGAGAATGTCCCAGTGTATTGCCACATGGGTTTTCTTCTACTAGGAACTCACATGGTCCATTGCATGATCAGGGTCAGATTCTGTACCTGAAGACTTCAGGCTGATCCATGTGTTATTCCCCTAATCTAGGATCAGGTATATGTGAATCCCCTTTGTCTGCTTCAGAATTCCCAAGGAGGCTGCAAGTTTCCTCCCATGTCTTCAATTGCCTCTATTTGGCAGGAACAGCCCCTGTTGTAGACCTGAGTGAAAAAGCCCCCTCAGAATTCACCAGCCTATTTGTGGGCACGGAAATTGGGGGGACGGGACCATTTCACTGCTGTTCTCCAAACAGTGGAGTATTTTTTCAAATAGTTTCTCAGCGGGCAAGGCTCACCCTTAGCAACGGCAGGAGGACAGTCTCTTTCTTTTTTCCTAAGGATTTTTTTTTTGGTTTGTTTTTGCTGCCACAACATCAATTGTGTTGGCACTTGGCACCTTGGCTGCCATTTTGCATCCTTCATAATGTCCTGGACCTAGCATCATTCTGGGGCACAGTGTGTGGGTGATGGTGGCAGCAAAAAGTGGAGGATAATGCTGTTAAAGTAGGCCTCTTTTTCAAAGCAGGTGGTGGTGGGGGATTCCTTAGAAATTTTCTCAGAAAACTATCTTCTGTATAGCTTGATGAGTATTTTTTGGTCTCTCTTTACAGAAAAAAGTCCATGTTTTTACTTTGGGGGGCTAGGGGTGATAGTGGAGATGCTGTTTATAAAATGTTGTTAGTGAGAGTTGATAGAGCTGATAATCTTCAGGTTTCTGCCCCCACCCCCACCATTCCACACACCAAGGTTCTTTATAAGTTATCTCTCAAGGGTGAGAAATGGATGTGTATTGTCTCCGGTAAACATGTATGTGAATGCCTGCACATGGAAACTATGGCACCATTCAGTGCACAGTAGAGATCCTTGGGGATTGTGTTTGGTCTCCATTTTTAAGTGAACCAACCTGATTCACACTTCCCAGACTGGTACATGGATTGGAACACAGCTATTGTTCATTTTTTGCACTTCTCCACATTTTTGATACAGTTTTCAGCGCAAAGAATTTTATTTATTTACTTACTTATCACATTTCTATACCACCCAATAGCTGAAGCTTTCTGGGCAGTTCACAACAATTAAAACCACAAGTACAGCCTAAAAACAATATAAACTGTAAAAGCATTAAAAACTACCATATAAAAGTACACCCAGCATACAACCCAGCAGCAATGCAGAGATTTAAAATACAGTACCAAGTTTTAAAGAGCAGAGATAAAATACTAGAATGCTAAAATTCCTGGGAGAATAAAAGGTCTTCATCTGGCACCAGAAAGAGTTGTACTCTCTAGGGAACTCATTCCACAGCTGGAGTGCCACAGCAGAAAAGGCCCTCTTCCTGGTAGCCATCCGCCTCACTTCCTTTGGCAGCGGCTCACTGAGAAGGACCACCGAGGATGATCTTAGGGTCTGGGCAGGTACATATGGGAGTAGACAATCCTTCAGGTAATCTGACCTCAAGCCATTTAGGGCTTTAAATATTACAAAGTTCTAAAACATGTATAAAAATTTGTATTTTAGGAAAAAATGCATACAAAACATGTGCGTATTGTGGGGAAAATACATTCAGAAATAATGTGAATATTCATGAAGTTTAAAAATAATAATTTGCAGATTGATGCAAAAATGGGATAGAATGGATTTATGAGTGAATACATGTGGAACTGACATGGACCAGAAATAGTCTAGAGATGGGTGAAGAAGTCTCACCTGGTGCTGAAAAGACAATAATGTTGGTGCCAGGCAGACCTCATTAGGGAGCTTGCATAGCTTTACCTATTGAATTTGGCCTGTCCAGATGGTGGGAATCTTGTCTCAGTTCAGTTTTCATGAGGATTTTCCGAAATTCAGCACATGTCTTCATATTCAGGATGGAAGGAATCTGAGATTTTTTTTAATGTTTGGAGAATGTGAAACTGACAGTTTCATACATCCCTGGCACACTGTAGCACCTGAGTTATGTTTTGATGTAAAGATATATGATCCCCCCACCCACCACACTGTATCTTTAAATTCAAGAACAAACACCCTCAGTGGAGGACAAGCTCTTACAAAGTGTCCTAACTAGGCATGAGGCCCAGGGGAAGCAGATGGCACAACAGGGCTCACTGGTCTGGGTCTTGCTAAGCACCGCAGAATTCATGGACAGGATCTTGGCGAGCACATTGCAGGAGGTGCTAGCTGGAGTATTCTGCCATGAGAACCTGTTGTCCCAGCAAAGGATTGCAGTCAATGGAGGTCTTAAGAAGACTGGCAGAGCCTGGTCTTTCAGTGGGTCCACCCCTGCTGGATGCTGACTGTGGTTCTTAGAGGGCCAGCCTGTTTCTGCAGTCTTATGGTCCTGCATGGCTGAGGGAACAGAAGAAGCTGCAGAGGACTTATCTTCAGAGTTAGATGGTGGGGCAGCTACATACACAGAACAAGACAGTATAGAAAGTGTTGTACCTTCTGACATGAATAGGGCTGGACTGAGACTTCAAAGAGAGGACAATGGGGCTTCATTTGACCTCACTGACAATGCCAAGGCTCTGCCACATCATCAAGTTTGTGATGTGATCCCTAACTGGCTTGGGTTGTAAAGTGAAATGTGATTCCTGATTGTCTGGGATTGTAAAGTGAAAAGAAACAAGAAGTGAAATCCTCTGAGAACAGCAACAGATTGGGGAAACAATGGCTGCAAATGGGGTCTGAGGGGCGGGGGGTGGAGTGCAACAAAGAAGGAAGTAGAAAAATTTTACGGGGTGGGATGCTTCTCTTCCCATCATAAACTTTCTTCTCACTTCAATAATCTTTGTTCATTGGTGCTGCTCTAGACTAGATTAATTAGTCTATTTATTCCAGATTGTTTCCTGAACAGATTTAACAGGGCCCACCTAACCATGTACAAACCAGAGCCCATCAACAGAGCAGCAGCATCTGAGAATTTGGATATAACAGCAGGAACTCCCCTACTGGTGCAGGGGCATGCGGGAGACTCCCTGGTGTTATCTCCACTCTCAGTTAGGAGATAATAGCAAGTATGCCCTCCAGGCTGTATTCCTTCAAGGGATTCCTCTAAGAGGTCCAACAGGGTTAACTGGGGAGCCTGACAAGCCAGATTAGACCCACAGGCCAGGAGTTCTGCATCCCTGGGTTAGAGGAAGCTGTATAGTTAAGGTCAAAGCAGTCTGTCAGGTTCCCAAAGGTGGCAATATATGGAACTGCAAAGCGTAGGTGACAGTAGCTATGTCAGAGAAATCTGCAATGGAATCAAATGAGTTTGGATATCTATGATCCGACCCTAGGGATGGATGAAAGTCCCTTACCTGGTCCCGCAGCTTGCTTCACAGTGGGGGGGAGGCGCTTCAGTTTTCCCCCCGAAATTCATGCCGGGGGGGAGGCGCCCTGCCTCGCCCGGCCAAAATTCAGGCCGGAGAGAAGCGCCCGTCTCCCCAGCCATGAAATACAAAAGTAAAGTTAAACACACACACACACACACGTGATAGGCTACGTAATGATTTACGTAGCCTATCATGGCTAGATTTCCAAAGTCAGCCATGATAGGCAACGTAAATCGTTACGTAGCCTATCACGGGTGACTTTGAAAAAAAAAAAAAAGCGCGTACAAATAAATTCCTCATTTGGGCCCGAGTAGTCTATGTAAAGATTTACATAGACTACGGCGAAAATAAGGGCAACGCTTTTGCGTGCGCACTTTTTTTTTTCCAAGTCACCCATGATAGGCTACGTAACGATTTACATAGCCTATCACAGCTGACTTTGGAAATCTAGCCGTGATAGGCTACGTAAATCGTTACATAGCCTATCACGTGTGTGTGTGTGTTTTTAACTTTACTTTTTAATGGCGGTGGCGGCAGCTGGTTGGAAGACCAGCCGCCACCCCTGCCCCCGCCAAACCGCCGCCGAAACGCCTCCGGGACCCACCGCCGAGAGGGACATTCGAGGGAGGTAAGTCCCATCCCGGGGGGGGGGTGGCGGAGAATTTCACCACCAATTTCGGGGGGCCAAATGCGTTGGCATTCGGCCTCCCCGAGATTCGTGGAGAAATTCTCCGCCATCCCTATCTGACCCATGGATTCTATAGCAGGTCAGCTTTTTTCCTGAGCTGCACAGATTCTGCAGACTTACAGACCTGTTTTGTTTGTTTTTACTTTCCAGGGTTTCATGCAGATTTACTCATAGAAAAATATGTTTATACACACACACCTGCTAAAGCATGAAAATGCACGGGGGGTTGCACATGGGGGGGGATTTTCACATTTTCGCAAGTGCAGATTTGTGCAAATTGCAAATTTGCGCAAAAGCAAATTTGCACAAATTTGGGAAATTGGAAAAAAAATCCAACTTCATCAACAAGCAGACGAAGGAACTAAAGGCACCTGATCATCCATGAAACACAGACAGAATGGATTTTACAAAATCTGTACATCACTTGGTGACACTAGCCACAAGTTGCTCAAACTGTAAAACCAGCTCTGAAGCAGCAGTTATATAAGTTGCTTATTGGCTCCCCAGATCACCTGATTCAGCTGTGCTGAACAGCTGCAATACTTCTTTCTGGCTGTTATCTCAGTGGTGCTGTAGCACAGCAAAGATCAGCCCAATTGCTCCTTCTGTTTGAGAGCTAGTCCTCTGGTGCAGGATGTCAGGGTGGACACTGAGCCCATAGAATCCCAGAGTAGTCCTGATTCTGAGGAAGAGGAGCTGCTCCTGGGAGAGGAGCGCGCTCATCCTCCCCAGGGCCAACAACTGACAGAGATTCCTCCCACCGGCATTCCTGACACAGATAGTGGTCCTGGGAGTGAGAGAGCATGGGAAGAAGACTTGCTGGATGCGCGATGCCAATGCAGGGAGCGGCGCCAAATGGAGGGTGCGGAAAGGAGGCGTAGTGCCCGGTTGGCACTCAAACAACGGTTGTGCCCAGAGGATCCAAGGGAAAAGGGGAGGGACTCTCCCTAGCCCATACGTTCAGGGTCTGCCAGTGATTCTCCTTCAAATGGGGACCAACTGTTAGGGATGGGGGAGAATTTCTCCCCAAAACTTTGGGTGGCCGAGTGCCAACGCATTCAGTCCCCCGAAATCGGCAGTAAAATTCTCCGCCCCCCCAGATGGGACTTACCTTTGACGAATGTCCCTCCCGGTGGCGGGTCCCGGCGCCGGTTCGGCGGGTTTTCGTCAGGGGCGGGGGCGGCAGCCGGTCTTTCGACCGGCTGCCGCCGCCGCCATTACAAGTGAAGTAAAAAAAAAAAAAAAACGTGATAGGCTACGTAACGATTAACGTAGCCTATCATGGCTAGATCTCCAAAGTCAGCCGTGATAAGCTACGTTAATCGTTATGTAGCCTATCACGGGTGACTTTGAAAAAAAAAAAGTGCGTACGGAAATGGCGGCCCCCATGGGGCGCCACCATTTGTGTTCCTTATTTGGTCCCTGTAGTCTACGTAAAGATTTAGACTACGGTGAAAATAAGGGCAACTCATGAACTTCGGGGGGAGAAGCGAAGCGCCTCCCCCCCACCGCGAAGCAAGCTTCGAGGACAGGTAAGGGACTTTCGCCCATCCCTTCCAACTGTTCCAACTGAGGGCATAGGTACTCTGCTGCTCATAGCTAGTTGCTAATAGTAGAGTTGTTAAGTTGTAAAAGAGGAATAAAGCTTTGAAAATAATCCCTTTGTCTGTGTCTGGACTTGGCTACTGGATTAGACTGAGAGAGGCCTCCAAGGAGCCCTTGACACAGGAAATAAGGAACATGGACCCTTCTTCTACACCTCCTGTCTTGAATCTGCTGGTTTCACAGTCCCAAGTCCTCCAGAACTGGTCTACACATGCAGCAGAATGACATGGTACAGCTCTGAAGTGGCAAAACGGACTGTACCAGTTGGGATTGGGGGGGGATTTCATTTTTGAATTCTTCCTTGTGTATTCTTATGGGGGGAGGGAGATCTCCCTGCCAATAAAAGAAAAACTACTACCGAGGAACAAAGGATCTAGGCCACCCTATTTCCTGTGGAGCTATTTTTATATTCACAAGGAGTTCTACAAAAAAACTCAGAGGGATATTAATAATGTGTTTCACCCATCTGCAGTCTGAAATGGTAGCACCTATTCTACCACACCAGGATTTGGGCACCTCTTCCTTCTGTATGTTGAGATTAGGATAGAGGAACAGCCATGAAGACCTACACCTAATTTTTCATATCACACCTTCCACGTGCTCAGTCAGCACAATCTTGATTTTTTTTTGGCTTGCATGTGCCTGTGTTTAGTCATGGCAAATGTAATCATTGCTAATGTATTCTCTTTACTGAATTTTAAACCAGCCCATTAAAACTCCGTTAACATGGTAAAGCAAGATTCTGAGAGAGTTTCCATTTCATCTTTATTGAGCTGAGGTTACAGCACTCCTTCCCTTTCACACCACAGCAAGAGACTGTCAATAATTCAATAGCCGTGGCCTTGATGGGCCAGGCCCTATCACAGACTTTAAACAGAGCTGAAGCAGCTTGTCAAAGTGTGAAATGCTGTCAATGCCCAACTGATCTATACTGCATGATTTCTCCCTCAGCTCTTGACGTATCTCTGGGATTATTACTATTTTTTTTTAAATGGGGGTGGAGGGCAAAGAGAGAGAGAGAGAAAGAAAGAGAGAATTTAGAAGTAGTATGATGAACCTGCTTGTTTAGACACCGTAACAAGTTTGGTGGGCAACTGACAGTTGTGTCACTTCCAAGGTTTAACAGAGTCATTGTGTCTCACCGGGTGGGGTAAACACTATGTTCCCTAGAGGCATTCTGGGAGGACAGAACTATAAATCAGATGCTGATTCTCTGCTCCCTGAGCCACCAGGGCCCCCTGGTCAAAACAGGGAACTCTTTTGAAAGGGATGGTAGAGCAGTAAAGTACCTCTTTTGCATGTAGAAGGTCCTAGGTTCGATCCCGGGCACCTCCAGTTAAAAAGGTCATGACATGGAGCAGAGGATAGGAAATATTTTTGCATGAGCAACACTGCCAGCCAGAGCAGAAAATACTGAGCAAGATGTCTCAATGGCCTTGTTCAGTATAAGGGAACCTCTGATGCAGCTGCAAGTAGTTCAAGCCAGGGCAGTGAAATAATGGGCCAGGACCTTCATGGTCCTGGGACCCAGATGATTATAGAAAGTCACTTATATGCCTGCCAGGTGTGTTTACATATTTTACCATGGTTTTCCATCTATGGGAAACCTCAAAGTAGCTCACTGTAAATCAATCATTAAAAAAGTATAAAAACACTTTTTAAATGTATAAATCATCATTACACATAAAACACCAACCTGGCGGGCGGGGGGGGGGATTTGAGTGTTGTCAATGAACACTTTAGGTTTTTATGGTGCTTATTTTCATTTTGGCTTTTATCTTTTATCTTAATTATGGATGTCTGTATTTGTGTGTGTCAGTCACTCCAAGACTGCTTTTTGCGGTGGTACCCAACACTATTATTAATTACCATCATCAACAACAACATCATTATTTAGCTGTCCTGCATGATATGGTCTCATCAGCTGGTGCTGAAGAGAGTTGAAAGTTCAAAACATCTGGAGGGCATCAGGTTGGTCAAGGTTGGCATAAGATGCAAAGCTGCTACATTGCTGCAGGATATACACATAGCTTTGGTAGATCCACCAAGGATCTAGTAGGGATGGGGGAGAATTTCTCCCCGAAACTTCAGGGGGCCGAGTGCCAATGTATTCGGCCCCCCGAAGTAGTTTCGGGGAGAAATTATCTGCCCCCCCCGCCCCCCGCCCCCCCCCGGGATGGGACTTACCTTTCCCGAATGTCGCTCCCGGTGGCGGGTCGCAGCAGCGGTTCGGCAGGGCTTCGACAGGGGCAGGGGCGGCAGCCGGTCTTTCGACCGGCTGCCGCCGCCGCCATTCCAAGAAAAATAATAAAAAAAACGCCCTCATGATAGGCTACGTGACGATTAACGTAGCCTATCACGGCTAGATTTGCAAAGTCAGCCGTGATAGGCTACGTCAATCGTCACGTAGCCTATCACGGGTGACTTAAAAAAAAAAAAAAAAAAGTGTGTACGGATAATGGCGGCCCCCATAGGGAGCCGCCATTCCCGTTCCTTATTTGGTCGCTGTAGTCTACGTAAAGATTACGTAGACTACGGCGAAAATAAGGGCAACGCTATTTGCGTTGCCCTTATTTTTGCCGTAGTCTATGTAAAGATTTACGTAGACTACAGCGACCAAATAAGGAACACGAATGGCAGCTCCCTATGGGGGCCGCCATTTGCGTACTCCCTTTTTTTTTTTTAAAGTCACCCATGATAGGCTACATGACGATTAACGTAGCCTATCACGGCTGACTTTGCAGATGTAGCCGTGATAGGCTACGTAAATCGTCACGTAGCCTATCACGGGGGCGTGGGTTTTTTTAACTTTTTATTTCGCGGCCGGGCAAGGCGAGGCGCCTCCTCCCCGGCCTGAATTTTGGCCGGGTGAGGCGGGAAGCCTCCCCCCCGGCCTGAATTTCGGCCAGGCAAGGTGGAAAGCCTCCCCCCCTGGCCTGAACTTTGGGGGGAGCAGCGAAGCACCTCCCCCACTGCGAAGCAAGCTGCGAGACCAGGTAAGTGACTTTCGTGCACCCCTAGGATCTTGGAGCCTACTTATGAAATGTTCCAAAAAAGAGTTATTTGGCCAACATGTTCTGCCATAAGTAGGGATGTATGGACTTGGACTGTATAAAATCCACTCCGTCTGTGTTTTGTGGATTGTCAGGCGCCTTTTGTTCCATCATCTACTCACAGATGGATGCGAATCATTTTTTTCATCATGCAGAGAAATACGCAAATAATTATGTAAGAGGTTTCATAACAATTTACATACTTTACCTTCGTACGTAACATTGAGCGTATTTCCCCCATTCCATCCCACTTTTCTTCAGCAGAAACTTGCATTTTTTTCCTATGAATAAATATGTGTAAATTTTGGGAAAGTTAAAACAGATCCAAAAGTCCACGGACTCCGCGTGGCCTGAGTGGGTCGCTCTCCAGCAGATTCCACAGGTCACATTCTTAGAAATCTGATCTTATTTTAGTCCATCTCAAATTTCTCCAGCAGCCCTAGCCATAACACCTTTGTGTGTTTCCAATAACATGATTGCTTCAACATGTGATATGATTGTCATCAACAGATTTCACCTTAACAAAAATTTGGGGACAAATTTAGAGGTTCCTGCTCAGGCAAAACATTCACTGAATTCTGGGGAAAACAAAGCAGTTTTTTATAAGACTGTTTAGGAGGCAGGCCTTGCCATGAAGAAAGGTGAAGTGATCTGGCAGCTGGGGGCGGGGGGAGATGAAGGCAGGAACTGATGTCTGAAAGGTTCAGCAAGACTTTCTAAAGCAGAGTTCCCCAGCCTGGTGCCCGCCAGATGTTTTGGACCAATTTGCATCAGCCCCAGCCACCATGGCCAATGGTCAAGAATGCTGGGAGTTGTAGTCCAAAACATCTGGAGGGCACCAGGTTGGGGGAGGGTATTTTCAAATTCTAGAAGCTGGACAGTTGCACCAATAGAACTCTTCTTCAGGCAAGAAAATGACTTGGGCTAGAACTGGGACTGGTGACATTTGTCAGGACATTTCTACACATTCCTCCTTGAAACCCATGTAAAAGCAGCTTGTTGTTGTCAAGTGGTGCTGTTGTCATAATCTGCCTCGCACCAGCACTGGATGTCTTTTGGAGATTTCAGGTCTGGTTCATGCATTGAGCCAAGTTCATTGGCCCTAGGCTTAGCATTGCCAGCAGATTGTGCCCATAATGAAATTTGGGGGCAATGTTGAAAGGAAACTCAGGAAAAAGGATCCAGAGGATTCTTCAGAGAGATCTGGCAAATCCATAAACATTGTATGACAAAAGACACACTGTCAAGGTTTCACTTACGACCTGAACCTCCTGAGCAACTCCTTAAGGATCTGTTGCCTTCTTGAGAGTCCCACCTTCCTTCTTTTACTTTCCCGTTATTAGTAATGTGGTGTTTAGGCTGTAGACATGGGCTGATTGACACTCTAGACACAGGGTTCTTTCACCACAACAGTTTACCAGTTAAGTTAAAGCAAGCAAATCACAGCTAAAGGTATTTACACAATAGAGCTGAGTGATACAAAAAGACTTCAAAGGAAATAAAAGTCGCAAAATGCAAGTTTCTTTACCCTAGCTGTCTAGACCCCTCTAGGCTGTTTCTTCCTGCTCGCTCTTTAGGTTCTGTACTGCTGACTCGGCTCATTCTGGCTCTCTCATGCTCTTTATATACCCCCCTCCCTCAAAACTGAAAGTACTGTTTCAAAACCTGAAGAAATGAAACTTAACTGGGGAAATGAAACTGCTCCTCTCAGGGATAGTCCTTCTCAACAAAAATCTCCAGTCCTCTAGGTCTGACCTTTTTTTCCTTTTCCTTGCCTCTGTAGGCCTCAAAACTTCACGCGCACGCACGCGCGTGCACACACACACACACACACAGAGAGAGAGAGAGAGAGAGAGAGATTATGAGGACCATCATAAGACTGCCAAAGTGAAAGATTGCTGACAGACCCGGTGCCCCGGAGCTCAGCGAATGCCTGGGAGCTTGTCCTGCCTCCATTGGCTGTCAAGGAAGCCCTGGACAGCTGGTGGGGTAGGACAGTCCTCAGAGCCCCAAGCACTCAAGCCCTCTCCTTCTTGTGAGGAGGAGAGCGCTTGGTGTGAGTGCAGCACTGAGGACTCATCCTACCTCCACCAGCTGTCAAGGAAACTCTTTACAGCTGGTGGAGGTAAGACAAGCCTCAGGGCCCCAAGCACTCCTCATGAGGAGGAGAGGACTAGAGTGCCTGGAGTGTGCGCACCACCAAGGGCTCCGGCAGTCAATCCCTTGTGCTCATAAAGCACAAGGGCTTGACTGCCAGAGTCCTTGGTGCACAGAGGTGGGGCAGTCCGGGTGGCTTGGCACACAGTGGTGGGGCAAGCAGGGAGGGCCCAGGCTGCATGAGCAGAGGGCAGCTGCTTGTCAAGCTCCCCTGCACCCAGATGTAGGTGAGTCGGTCCATCCCTATCGCTAAGTATGTATGACTAAATCTGGATCCAACTCTCTACTTTTTTTCCTTCCATTATTTATTGTATGCAAACCACCCAGGTAGACATCATTTAATGAGTGGGCTTTAAAAAAGAGAAAAAAATGTTCAACCCCAAACTCCTTTTGCCCTTGCCTTCTCAGGATAAAAACTTCGGGTTCTGGGTTTGTTGGTTGTTTGTTGGTTTGCTCGCAGCTGGTGTACTTTACCTATGGTCTAGGGGGCGGGGGCGACAAGAGCTTTCCATTTTATGTCATGACCTTCCATGTGTCTCAATCAGTGTCATGGCTCAATACATTACTGGCACAATTCCGGGGTGAGAGCTTTTAAGACAGAGGGCAGAGATTTCGGTCACCCCTGGTGCTGAGATATTCAGTGGGCTTCTTTAGCCAGCAGGAGCCTGGGGAAGAGCAGGAACAGACACGGACAGTCATATGCGCCTGGCCTTCTATCACCATTGCACAAACACATATGGATGGACAGACTCACCTCTGTCCATCCTCGCCGGACACTCACCAAACCGCTGCCACCAACCCGCCCCTACTTGCTGGTGGCGTGAGTCACGGCACAACCCAGTGAGTGCCCGATGAGCACCCGGCAGCTGCCCGGCGCCTTAGCGAGCCGCCGTTTTGCCTGAAAATGGCGGCTTGCTCGGGGTTTTCCAGAAATGTGATGTTGCGTAAATGGCGGCTGTAAAGATACACTTCCTCTGAGAATGGAAGTTCTATCTAGCTATAATGGCTGATAAGACGCAGCTGCTAACCTATCCTCCACTGTTTCGTCTAATGCTTTTTCGAAAGCAAAATGTGAATTCCATCTGTTAATCATACGTTGTGCACATGAGAGAGCTCTTCCTTTGGTTTGTGTTGTTGTTGGCATGACCCACTTCTTGGTCTGTGGTTATGAACAAGGGCTTCACATCAGCAAGCAGTAGCCCTGTTCTCCCCGCCCCCACCCCAGACTGGCTTGAAGGAGTTAACTTCCAATTATCTCTCATTTCTTTCATGGTGGGTTACCCCCTTTAATTCCAGTGGTGTTTATGTTGCATTAATACCATCATAAGCAGAATTATTAAATTCTTCTCTCTCTTGTTTCAAGAGAACAATTAATCCCCCCGCCTCCAAAAGTCCCACTGATGTTGTCGTATTTGATTTCTAATAGGCTTTACTTTGCATGCATATGCAAGAGCTGTATGTTATCTTCTATTTTTTTTTTTATGGCTTTGGAAAAGAAAGGACTTAAATTAGACTCTAAAATGTCTGTATGCAAACACAGTGGGGTGGAGGTGGTGGAGGAGACCAGCATTAGGGAAAGCTTGCTTGCCTATATTTTAACACATTTGGGTTACAGCGCTTAGCACGTTAAGCTGCTCTTCTGATAAGATTTAATTAGAATTAAAACTGCCATTTGCATCCCCAATGTTGTTTCATTGTTTCCTTTTATGAGTTATCTTTTCTTTTCATAAATGCTTCATAAATGATCTATGTTCTGGATATGTGTTCGACGCAGCATTGTGGCAAACAGGCTATTGCCATCGTCTTTCTTTGCACCAGCACAAGAGAAAGTGGAATGGATCATTTGTATTATGAATAAGGTGTAGCTCCAGGCCGTTTAAATTGTCCTAGAAGACAAAGTTCATTTTTGGAAGTCAGTGGAAGAGTTCCTCCACCTGCTGAGTGAGAAGAGTCTTAAACTGGTTTGTCAAATCCAACTTTGCAGAGTGTGTCCACACCCTCTGAGGCTTTACATTTGATAAAAAGCTGCCCCTGCTCAAGCCCCCCTCCCCCTGGACCTGTGCTTGAGCCTCAACAAGCTTGGCGAACCACCCACGATCATCTACATAATGCCTCTAATATTGTGTAGCTGAAACTTTCCCAGCCTGAGTGTGCACATATTTAATCCAGGCGAGTGCAGGGAGTGTCCGGGAAGGCGTGAGCAGGGGCGAGTGAGGCCAGGGTCTCAGCAAGAGTGGTCCATGGGTGCAAGCAGGGGGGACCCTGATGGACTCCCAGACCGAGTTAGGCATCCCTGACATCCCTACACATTTCTGAGCCGAGCATGAGCGGGGGAACACAGTACAACAGTCGGTTGAGGGTGGCTCAGTCAGTCAGTCAAGTGGCAGAGAGGGCCAGACTGAAGCTGCAGGGTCTTGGATAGCACAAGCTATGCAGATCCCCTCGGCACGGATGGAGTGGAGACGGACTAGCTGGCTCTGCCCCCTCTGTCACACTCCAGTCACCTTCCACACATCAGAGGGCTGAATGTTGCAGCTGGGAGCCTGCAGTACTCATCAGTGCTGTCTCCAGGTTTTATAGAGTTCATAGAATCATAGGGTTGGAAGGGGCCTACAAGACCATCGAGTCCAACCCCCTGCTCAGTGCAGGAAGCTTGATTCCCAGGTGGACTCCCATCCAAGTACTAACCAGGGCTGACCCTGCTCAGCTTCCGAGATGAGACGAGATCAGGCTCAGTTCACCTCCTCACTGAGTCTGTCTTCTCACCGCCATTGTCACCAGCTGTTATTGCTCCCTGTCAAGGAGCCAAGGAGCAAGTAGGTGGTGGCATCTACTGCTCCTCCATCTCACCACCACCATTGTCCCGGCCAGAGGAAGAGGCAGTTGAACAAGTAGGTTGCAATAGTGAAGAGGAAGAGCAAGTCCAGGGAGCTCTTGCCAGTGGACCCCTGCTGGGGTGTGGGCCCAGGGCACATGCCCCACCATGCCAACCATTGATGCCAGCCCTGGTACTCATGTACATTTCCTGTGCTAGTCAGTCCCTGATTGTTCAGGGTTCTAAAACATGCCAGGAGTCACCCTGAGTGCAGCAGGCTCCCTACCACAGAAATTCAGCCATCCAATCCATGGAGGATGACAGCGGCAGTAATACTGATGTGACTCCTTGGGCCAAAGTGTCCCTCCCAATCTCTGCGCTTTCCTGGAGAGCAGGAACTTTTAAAGGGGTAGTCCTTTCATCTGTAGCTTAGCTCCCATCACCTCTCAGTCAGCTCCTGCCTTGAACATTTATTATTTATTGCATTTATATCCCACCTTTTTTCCTCCTCCAGAACCCAAGGCGGCGTCCATTATCCTCCTCCTCTCCATTTTATCCTCACAACAACAACGCTGTGAGGTAGGTTGTGCTGAGAGTCTGTGATGAGCCCAAAGTCACCCAGTGAGCTTCCATGGCCGAGTGGGGACTAGAACCCAGATCTACCAGCTCCCAGTCCAACACTCGAAAAACTACACCATACTGGCTGTGCTGACAATTATCTATCTACCCATCCATCCATCCATCTATCCATCCATCCATCTATCCATCCATCCATCCATTTCTATACTACCCAATAGCCGAAGCTCTCTGGGTGGTTCACAAAAAAGAGAACCACAAAGTGCAGCATAAAACAATATAAAATATGGAAGCTTAAAACCACAATATAACAGTACAACCAGAATACAACATAGCAGCCATACAGAGATTTAAAATACAGATTTAAAACACTGGAGCTAAAAGAGTAGGAAGTGAAAATGCTAAAATTCCTGGGAGAATAAAAAGGTCTTCACCTGGTGCCAGAAGGAGAACAACATAGATGCTATGCAACCCTCTCTAGGGAGCTCATTCCACAGCTGGGGTGCCACAGCAGAAAAGGTCCTCCTCCTGGTAGCCACCAACCTCACTTCCTTTGGCAGGGGCTCACGGAGAAGGCCCACTGAGGGTGATCTTAGGGTATGGGAAGGCACATATGGGAGATTCTGACAAGAAGGTTCTGACCTGACTTTCTGACACATTCTGGCAACCCAACACAGGACAAAAAAATATAATGAAACACTTTATTCTTGCAGCAGATCAGGTTACACACACCAGGTTTCTAGAGGTCATGGCAAAGCTTACAAAGCTAGAGATTTAAAATACAGATTTAAAACACTGGAGCTAAAAGACTAGGAAGCAAAAATGGCGCAGATGCCCAACTGAGACTGGGACTCCGTCGGGCTCCCACCCCTGCCTGCACCCCCAGACTGTGTCTGCCGAGGCTCTGGCCTCACTCACCCCTGCTCATCCCCTCCTGGACATTCCCAGCACCCACCCGGACCCATCCACGAGTGACTGCCATTTTGCCGAGCTTATTTTTTACAGGGCAAATGGAGTTCATAAAAAATGTGCATATTTAAATGTGCACTTATTTGGGCTGGGGAAGCTTGATACACACAATATTAGAGGCATACACTAGAGACAATTTCTTTTTGCCCCTCCCGCCAACGAATGGTCAGAAAGAAACAGACTGAAAAATTCGCACAGTGCTAATTGGGTGGATTCCCCTCTTTCATCCTGCAACTGGATGAGAAGCTAGGCAGAGCTGAGCTCCCAGGCTCTGAGCTTCCCATGACTGGGCTGGGATCTAAATCATCTTCATCTAACTTTGAACCAGACTCTGTCTCCAAACCTGTAAGGCCCACAGCATTTGAGTGAGGTGGCCCGGCATCGAGGACGGTTCCTCAGGGCACTCCGACTCAGGGGGTGCTGCCTTGGTGTGTGTGTATGGGGGTGGGGTTTAGCTCTCTGTCTTCTTTCACATCATGGCTACCATTTGCTTGCTTCATAGGCAGAGAGCCAAGGAGCAAGTAGGTGGTGGCATCTCCTGCTCCTCCTTCTCACCTCCTCCAGAGGAGGAGGCAGGTGAACAAGTAGGTTGCAATAGAGAAGAAGAAGAAGAAGAAGAAGAAGAAGAAGAAGAAGAAGAAGAAGAAGAAGAAGAAGAGCAAGTTCAGGGAGCTCTTGTCAGTAGACTCCTGCTGGGTTGTGGGCCCTGGGCACATGCCCCACCATGCCAACCATTGATGCCAGCCTTTGTACTCATGTACATTTCCTGTGCTAGTCAGATCCTGATTGTGCAGGGTTCTAAAGCATGCTGGGAGTCACCCAATATGCAGCAGGCTCTCTACTGCAGAAATTCAGCCATCCAATCCATGGAGGATGACAGAGGCAATGATGCTGATGTGACTTCAAGGGTCTCTGGCTAAGGGAACTCCGGGTTGATAGGCTCCATCTTGGTGCTGGGGCCTTGGTAGAGACTGAGCACCTCCACAGCATGCACAAGTCGCCTTCCTGATCCAGCTGCTTCCTCCCTTTCTGCATCAGAGACCTGACTGCAGTGATGTGCCACTTTTGAGGAAGCACTGCAAAAAGACTCCAGCCGTGTAGTGATGTGGTAGAGAGCCACCGTGGTGCAGTGGTTAGGGTGTTGGACTGGGAGTCAGGAATCCAGGTTCTTGTCTCCACTCAGACATGGAAGCTGGGGGACTTTGGGCCAGTCACAGACTCTCACCCCAGCCTACCTCACTGGGTTGTCATTGCGAGGATAAAATGGAGACGAGGAGGATTGTGTACACTGCCTTGGGTTCCTTGGAGGAAAAAAGGTGGAATATAAATGCAACAAAGGAAGGAAGGAAGGGAAGGAAAGGAAAGGAAAGGAAAGGAAAGGAAAGGAAAGGAAAGGAAAGGAAAGGAAAAGAAAGGAAGAAATACAATTGTGTGGGGTGTTTTACTAGTCACTGGTAAAGCTCCTCATAAAAAGGAGCTTGATATAATTGTCCAATTGCATCAGGCTTGCTCATTTTCAATGCTTTTCCTGTGTTTATCTTCATGTCACTAATGTACAACGGGAAAAGGTACAAATGGGCCAAGGGACTGACCGCAAAAACCTGGCCTTCATAGTCGGAGAGGAAGTGGCAGCTTCCTCATGCTCCTCAGAGTGACAGGGACAGAGACAGAGACAGACAGAAGTAGGGATGGATGGACTCATCTCCATCTGGGTGTGTGGCAGCTCGACAAGCCCCCCTCGCTGTGTGGGCCTGGGCCACTTGGTGAGCCTATCTGCTCGCCCTGCCCCCACCTGTCATGCCCCACGAACCACCCCTCCTCTGTGCGCCAAGGACTCTGGCAGTCAAGCCCTTGTGCTTTATGCACACAAGGGCTTGACTGCTGGAGTCCTCAACACCGCATGCACCCCAGGCTCTGTAGCCCTCTCCTCCTCACATGGAGGAGAGGTCTGGAGTGCTTGGGACAATGAGGCCTGTCCTGTTGCCACTGGCTGTCAAGGGCTTCCGTGGCCATCAGTGGAGGCCGGATCGTCCTCGGTGCTGCTCCCAGCCACTCGCCAAGCTCCAGGATGCTCAGCGTCTGGGTCTGTCAGCACTCCACGGCTTGGCCAGTGTGGTCCGGGAAGACAGGTGTGGGGGAGACCGCCAGCCTCATGGACCAACCTGAGTGCTCACAACATCCCTAGGCAGAAGCAGCTGTGAAACACCAGCAGGTAAAGTACATGATCCCACGCCTCATATTTTAATGGGCCAGAAAAAAATTGTCATGTGAATAGTATGTTGATCTGCCCCAGAATGTCTGTTTCTCTGTCTACACACATGAACATACCCATGTTAAAGCGGTGGTTCTTGGTTCTCTTTCAGATAGGGATGTTTGCAGAATTCAGTCTTTCCAGATTCCTATTCAAAATGACCTGATCTGCACTTCTCGTACACATGTGTAGATCCGAAATTAGCTGTCCACCAGATTTCACAGTTTTCAATATGATCTAAATCAGTTCTCGGAAGTGGAAACGTACCAAAATATCCAGTAAGAAATTTATTTTGCTGGAAAATACATGCACAGAAGGGATTTGGGGAGAAAATGTGCTTATTATTGT
This sequence comes from Heloderma suspectum, assembly GCF_057233095.1. NCBI lineage: Eukaryota > Metazoa > Chordata > Lepidosauria > Squamata > Helodermatidae > Heloderma > Heloderma suspectum. The sequence goes on from NC_139469.1 coordinate 29,462,276, forward strand.
TGTTGTTGTTATTGATCATAATAACATAGATTAATACAGACAAGATTAGACATAAAAACAACCACATACACAAGTGTTGGAGTTGAGGTTAGTTGCTTGATTAATAAGGCAATCTCCAGATTTGGGCCAAATAATACCAGTGATCATTCAGCATTTACCAAGGATGATGAGCAGATATCTGGACTGAAAGACCTACTTAGGTTTTTACAAGATTCCCTAGAATCCACTAGTTTTTGCATCACCTGATGCAAACGATGCACACATAGAATTAAAGAATTATGATCCCAAGCATTTGTTTGGAGTACCAGAACTGAATGGAACTCACAGTCCTTCCACACAGAAATCCAGTCCTGATTACCTCAAGCAATATAATCTAGGGTAGGAGGGGGAAAATCATTTTGTTGCTGCCGTTGTTAAACACTTTGGAGACAGAAATCCTTGCGGAGTGACTAGAAATCATGCAGAGCTCTGCCATTAGATCCAGACATGCTTTCTGCCTGCACCAAATTTCAAGTTTGCAACATTTTCAGTTGGTTGCTGTGGCTGTACGCGGAACATGGAGATGGACAAATTTCTTTTCAGTCCATCTTAGTTTTGTATGTGTTCACCCATAACCATAAGTCTATTCTATCCCATTTCTGCATTAATATGTGAGGGATAAAAAAAAAACTGCACAAAAGATACATATTTGAATACTAGTTTAAGATATTAGTTTAAGATATTCGGTACTGTGAGCAGAGTATGTATTTCTGCTCACCGTACCCCTTTCTAAATACATTTAAGAGAAAATTTATCTTAAAATATATTTCTACGTGTGTTCCCTCTCAAAATTTGCATTCTAAATGCATGTTAATAGTTTCTAGAGCCAAGAACTGCACTGCAACATTCAGAGAAGTGTGAAATCTGATGGATAACTTCATTCTCATCCACACCTTAGTCTAGACGGTGCAAATCAGGTCAGTTCAATACAGAATTCACAAAGATCCAAATCCTCAAACATCTTGTACAGCAGCAGCTCTGATTTGCAGGAATCAGGAGGAAAACCTTCTTTCTTTTTTTCCACAGTGCACAGATAAACGTTTTCACCCGCTATCCCTTACAGATCAAGGGAGTGTTTAATGTCACAGCTGCAGGGATGCTAGGAACAGTTGGCAACCGTATGCATTTGGAGTGAGAATCCAGGGACAGACATTCACCTTGTTGTGTGGTCTAACAGAAGGACAAAGTACATCTGTATGAAAGGCCATTAACTCTGAATATAATTCTTCTTCCTGTGCTTTGATAGGGGTGTCGTGAATAGGGACTCCTTTTTTCTTAATATAACCAAAAAGGATTAGCCGGGGACCCACCAGGGCATCTACTCTAATCTCTCTCTCTCTCTCTCTCTCTCTCTCTCTCTCTCTCTTTGAGCACAAAATCATCACAGGTTTTCTCTCATGAAAACAACATTAGATTTGACAGACATAAGGACCTGCACTTGTAAAACCCTGGGTCTCACCAAAACTGTGGTGGGGAAAAAAACCCTACACTCTTCCATCTTATACAACACCATTAGAAGACCCTGTATAGGAGAAATACTTGCGACGCGAATGACTAGGTGAAAGTGAATAAAGATGAGGCTCACAAACTCCTTTCGCTCCAGGGTTGGTTTTAATGAGCTTGTCCCTAATGAGTTGTCCCTGCAACTAGCTTCAGGCCTAAACAGATGAGGCAGGGGTCCTGCTAAATTTTTGATGGGGTTTGCACTGATTTTTATGAGCAAGCAAGCAGCCGGAAAGTGCAGGGTTGCACCATGAATCTTTTACAAGACCCTGACTGTTGTCCGACTTGTCAACAGGGATTTGTAAGACTGGATTTCTAATAGAGGAGGTGGTCACAGGCTGAATTGGTAAAGCAGGACAAGAGAAGCAGAAGGGACCATGGAGGAATTTGATTTGTCAGGAACAGGGAGGTAAAGTTCAAATGATTGAGCATCATCATCACTGTAGATGCTATCAACATTGTCAGTGGACCACAACCTTTTTTTTCTTTAAGATACACATGTTTGTTTGTGTTTTTTGCAGCACCGTCACTAAACAGGCATTCTTAGGTTTAGGTCTTTTGGATTTTGGTCATCATCTTTGTAAGAGCAGTGATAATTAACTTCAGATATGCCGCCTTATTTGGAGTGGGCAAGAACATCTGTATGGTTCAAGAAATATATTTCTGCCATCTCTGGTCAATGCCCAGGGTGTGCTGAAGAAAGATGATGATTAGGGATGTTGCAAGAGTCCAGTTGGCACTAGAAGGCTTGGTGATTTCTCGGGGGCTTGGCCCCATGGACGCCAGTCTGTGGATCCCTGAGCTTGCCCGAATAGGTGCGCACCGAGTCAGGCAAGTGCGGGGATCACCACTTATCTGCGAGCTATCCTTTTGCATAAAAATGGCAGCTAATTAGAACATTTATGCCTGCAATTTTGCATAAATGGTGCTATGGCGGCGTATGAAAATAGTGTGAGTCATATGCAAAATGGTGGCTCGCAGGATGTGGGGATGCTGCTCACCACTCCCTGGGTGCCCACAGACTGTCTGGCAGTGCGCGCATTGTGCTGAACATAGGCGGGTGGCCAGTGAGGGTCCAGCGAGTGGCATGTGAGGCGGGCTCCGGTGAGTTCGTCCATCCCTAATGATGATAACAATAGCAATAATAATTTGCTTTCAAACACTCAGAATACTGCATATCTCAGTAATCCTTGCAAGAACTGCAACATTTTTTCTAATTTATAAGATGTATGTCCATTATAATGTCACTGCTTTCGTTTTCTCTGCTTTTACATATGTTACTCCACTGTTATTGGTATCACCCAGCCCCAAGTGAAGCATCTTTTAAATCCCATTTATTTTGGTGTAACACTTAAGCTTGTGCTTAAATCTTTTTGGCTTGAATGAATAGGCTTCGCTTGGATTGTGTTCATTGTCATACCAGCTGCTCAGACCATGGGCAGCCATATACAAACCTAAGTTTGAAGTGAGTTGAGGATCTCTTAGGTGAGCTGCTGGAGACAGAGCTAGGCCTAGTTAGGCCTTGAAACTTTTGGGAGAGAGCTGGAACCTGAGGCACAGTTGGTAGAAGGTCCTGTTCTATTGATCAGGTTGGGCCCTACTATTTATACAAGGCATGGCCAACCCAGAAGCTTCATACTCTCTGCCAGTCAGAGAGGCTGATGCTGTACACTATTCCCTTCACTCTGAAGAGACCTCTAAGGCCTGAACACACGCACAGTCCCAGCTGGTTCAGGGTGCTCATTCCCTCTTAATTTACATGGGGGAAAGGACTATGGATGGGAGAATCCACATAGCTCAATCTTGTTGAGGTTCTTCAAGTTTCATCCCAAAGCTCAGTCCACCTCATTCCCAATTATGAGCTTTTGTTGTTGTTTGAAAGAGAAATGTGTCCATTTGGGTATGCTCTTTCCTCTGTTGATATAAAGCATGAAAATGTGCATTTCCCCCAAATGCCCATTTTAAAAAGTGCAAATTTTTGTAATGATTGCATTTTTCAAATGTGAATGCAAGCTCAGGAATATACGAACATTTTCCCCCAAATGCACTCACATTTGGGGGTAAGAATGGGGCAAATTCTGGTCCAAACCACATCAAATGAAATTCTTATACATGTTAATTCAAGTCCATCAACTATACTACACAGATCTCTCTCTCTCTCTCACACACACACACACACACACTCACACACTTCAGGCTTAACTTGAGTGGGGCCTGCCTAAAAGTAATGCCGATACAAGAAGATTACAAACATGACATTATTAATTAAATGGATTTCTTTCCAGCTTATATATTCTGCCTTGTTTTCTGTGGTCTGAAAATGCATGTTCAGCATTCTTGATTGCATTTTGCAAAATGCCTCGGTCTTTATACACACACACACTCACTCACTCACTCACACACACTCACTCACATCATTTAACAAATTTAATAAGCCTTCACTGCTTCAGTTACTTCTATAGGATTTTGCATCACTCCCTGACATTCGTGCACTGGACTGGAAACCTGGCGTCGAATGGATTGAGGCGAAATCAATGGCTGTTCTCCCTGTGTGGCTGCGTCCCTTTCGTTTCAACAGAACTGACATTTGTGCAACACAGACACCCGTGCATTTGTATATTACTCATTGCTCACTGATAGATGCATATTGGCAACAAACAAGAGAAATGGGGAGGAAAGGAAGTGCAAATAAATGTAATTAGCTGTCTTTCATTCTCTCTCTCAAAAAAAAAATAATAATAATAGAGAAATAATCTCCTTTTATAGACCAAGGAAGTTCTTAGCTGCCTCTTTTTAGTGGTCACAGAGGTGCAGTTGCAATTCTTCTCTTACACATTATTTCCATCAAAAGCATTAAATGAAATGAGTACCAAAACAGAGAAGACGAAAAAGAAGACGAAAAAGTCTGTCTACTTGTGACTAACAGCTGGGTCCTATAAAGCAATGTTATAAAGTGTGTTTTTGTACAAAGCAAGAGCCATTAACACCCTTATCAGCCCTGCAAGTTTAACATTAATGAACAGTCTCATTAAGGAGGTAGGATGTTGTGTATTAATTAAAAGAGTAGATGGATTGATGGAGTCAAATAAGTTCTGATAACTTCCGCACAGACACACTTGGTGGAGGAAAAAGTGATTGGTGATACTTGAACAGTGGGTGGGTGAGCCATGAAAGATAGGTCCTTAAATAGAGATTCCTGTTAGATCAGTGTTTTTGAGCACAAGTTAGTTCTTAAAAAAGAAAGGGTGTGGGATGGGATGCAAACATGTCTGGTGATCATGATTTTGGAGCTAAACTGGGAAACCTAACTCTCAAATCTAAGGGCTACTGCATTCTTCTTGACCATCCTCTTGAGCAATTAGGAAAACTTTACATAACTGCAAATATGCAACTCATTGACGGTTTGTGTTGCTGTTTTATACTACAGTGTTGTTATTTTGTATTATTAAAAAATGTAGAAAAAAAAACATTAAAAAAACCTAGTGCAATCTTCAATATGCCTACTTGGGAGAACATCCAACTGAATTCAGTGGGGGTTACTCCCAAGTAACTGGGTATAGGATTACAGCCTATTGAGATTTACGTCTGAGTAGACATGTATAGGGCCTTTTAATTTAGAAGAAAGTTGCAAGGCTTTTTTAGTTTTCTTTTTCTTAAAAATAGTAACAGAACAATCCTATGCATGTCTGCTCCGAAGGAAGTCCCATTGAGTTCAGTGAGGCTTACTCCTAGGTAAGTGGGTATAGGATTGCAGCCTAAAGCTGCAATCCTGCACTCACATACTGAATGGGACTTATTTCTGAATAGAAAAGAAGGCACTTAACACACATTGTGACATAATTAAATTATGGAATTTGCCGCTCTCGAAATGTGGTAACAGCTAGAGATACCGGGGGGGGGGGGGGGGAGAATTGATTCATTTTAATGCAAATGTACCTAATTTCCCACTTTCAAACCACTAGGTGAATGTTAACTCAGATACCGTTTGAAATTACTTTTCATAATTTTGCAATGGAGTTCTCCAATTAAAGATACATATTTTGGAGAAAATAATTTCAAATATACATTGTATGAGGGAAACCACTTGCAAACATGTATATATTTGGAGGGGGAAAATGCTGGTGAAGTTTCATGCAAACTTCTCAAGGTTCGGGAGAACCAAATTTAAGACTGGGGAAATTCTCAAAGTTCAAGATGAACCAAATTTAAGACTGGAAAAGTGAGAACGGAGAGAAACCCAGACGGGCAGATTGTCCATCCCTTGCGACAGCCATTGGCGTTGAAAAGAGCGTAGACAAAATCATGGGAAAAGATGGATCTATTAGTGGCTAAAGCATGTTTAAAAACAGTGATTTATTTATTTATTTATTTATTTATTTATTTATAATATTTATATCCCGCCCTCTATCATTAGGATCCCAGGGTAGCATACAGATAAAATCAATTTAGACAATATAAAACAATAAATAATTTAAACAGCTAAAAACATATTAAACTATTAAGCAAGTTAATACTAATTTAAAATGTAAAACAATAAGACAGCTATAACAGTGTGCTATGTTAGGGATTGCATTTAGCCCCCAAAGGCTTTGATTAAAAGCCATGTTTTGACTTGATGCCAAAACAAAACCAGTGTCTGCGCCAATTGGGCCTCCAAAGGGAGGGCATTTGACAACCGGGGTGCCACAGCAGAGAAGGCCCTCTACCACATCCCACCATGGTGTATGTCTCACACTGATGGGACACAGAGGAGGGGTCCTCCAACAGATCTCAGTCCTCAGGCAGGCATATATAGGGGGGATATATATAATGTAATGCCCTACACACTATAAGGAAGGCTGAGCACTGAAGAATTGATGCTTTCGAACTGTGGTGCTGGAGAAGACTCTTACGAGTCCCCTGGACTGCAAGGAGGTCAAATCAGTCAATCTTAAAGGAAATCAACCCTGACTGCTCATTGGAAGGACAGATACTGAAGCTGAAGCTCAAATATTTTGGCTACCTAATGCGAAGAGAAAACTCACTGGAAAAAACCCTGATGCTGGGAAAGACTGAAGGCAAAAGGAGAAGGGGACGGCAGAGGATGAGATGGCTAGATAGCATCACCAATGCAATGAATATGGACTTGAGCATGCTCTGGGAGAGAGCGGAGGACAGGAAGGCCTGGCGTGCTATGGTCCATGGGGTCACAAAGAGTCGGACACGACTTAATGACTGAACAACAACAACAATGCCCTACACAGACTTCTAGTCTCATTTAGAAGTGCTCTTAAGAACATAAGGAGAGTGCTGGTGGATCAGATGAAACTCCTCTTTAGCACTTTGTTCCCACAGTGCCTAGCCAGATGCCTCTTGACATGAGGGCAGTGTTTTTACCAATGATTCCATTCTGGATGATTCCACTCTAGGCCACAATCATATGCACACTTGCCTGGGAGTATCCTCCATTAGACCAAGTGGGATTTACTTCTAAGTAAGCATGCATCGGATTGCTCTGCAAATCTACATTTATTTATTTTTTTAAAAAAGTCTTCTCAAAAAAGCTATTTAAATACATAAATATTTCCATGCATAAACAAATGTGTGTTTGTTTCTCAAAATGCATATTTCCGTGTGTATTTTCTCACAAATTATGTATTTTCAGCATTAGCAACATGCAAATCAGGCAACTATGAGCTCTCCGAGGTTCTCCGATTTCCACCTCAAAGCTTGTTCTGACTCGCATCCATTTCAGAATGCAAGTTTTGTTTTCTCACAAATATTTGCACTTATTTTCATGCACATTTGTTTCTCCAGTGTACATATCAATTATACTTAAACTGCTGGGAACTGTGTCACAACAGTTGGAGACATGTAAAAGGCAGGGGAGGGATAAGTCCTGGTCTGCAAATTAGTTCTGGAGTGGCAGATCTAGGGATGGTACAGGCATCCGGTTGGGGCTCGAAGCCCAGCGAAAAATCACCAGCTCGGCCCCCCCAGATGCCAGTCTGTGGACCACAGCACTGGCCTGGCTTGGAGCGTGCTTGAATTGGGCAAGTGTGCAGGTCCCCGATCCCTCGGTGAGCTGCCTGTTGCTTCCGCCGCTGTTGCAGGGACATGAGAGGGGGAATGGAGCTCCTCTTCTCTCTCCTTCCCCCACCCCTGCTACAGTGGCAGGGATGGGGACAGGCCAGTCATTTTATTGACTTATTTATTCATTTCATTTCTATACCACCCAATAGCCGAAGCTCTCTGGGCAGTTCACAAAAATTAAAACCAAAAACCATACAGTAAATAAATATAAAATATAAAAACATTAAAGCCACAATATAACAATACAACCAGAATAAAACCCAGCAGCAATGCAGAGGTTTAAAATACAGATTTAAAACAGCAAAGCTAAAAGTCTAGCTAAAATGCTAAAATGCCTGGGAAAATAAAAAAAGGTCTTCACACAGCGCCGGAAGAAATGCAATGTAGGTGCCAGGCGAACCTCACTAGGGAGCTCATTCCCAGCCTGGGTGCCACCGCAGAAAAGGCCCTTCTCTTAGCAACCACCTGCCTCACTTCCTTTGGCAGGGGCTCATGGAGAATGGCCACTGAGGATGATCTTAAGGTCCGGGCAGGCACATATGGATTTTATGTAAGAGATTACAGAAAATGACCAGCCTGTCCTTGTCGCCACTGCCACCTCTGTAGCAGGGGAAGAAGAGAGCACCTCCATCTCCTCCTCCCCCACTCCTGCTACAGCACTGGTGGCGGCAGGGACAGGCTGTACTTTTTACGTAAGTGTACTCAGCAAAATGTGCAAATATTTCTTCCTGAGCCAGATAGAAAGTCATGTAACAAAAAAAGGGGGCGGGGAGAATGTGGGATAAACAGAAACTGACCTATTCATCCATCCAGGCAGAAAGCTTTGAGTGTTTAGTTCGTAAACGTCTAGGTTTGAATCCTTGTGCATCCCTGTGTATTTAACCATATTTGTAGTGTTGAATTAGGGTTGCCATCTCTCTCTTTTTTATGACAGGCTCCTCATCTTTAACTGGTATGTGGTAGGCAAGTAGATGCAGACAAGCTGGAGAGGGTTCAGAGGAGGGCAACAAAGATGACCGGGGACTGGAAGCAAAGCCCTATGAGGAGAGACAGAAACACTGGGCATGTTCAGCCTTGAGAAGAGAAGACTGAGGGGAGATAGGATAGCGCTCTTCAAGTCCTTGGAAGGTTGTCACAGAGAGGAAGGCCAGGATCTCTTCTCCATCATCCCAGAGTGCAGGACACGGAATAATGGGCTCAAGTGACAGGAAGCCAGATTCCAACTGAACATCAGGAAAAATGTCCTGACTGTTAGGGAAATATGACAATGGAACCAATTGCCTAGGGAGGTGGTGGGCTCTCCCACACTGGAGGCATCCAAAGTGAGGCTGGACAGCCATCTGTCAGGGATGCTCTGACTTGGCATGGAGCAGGGGTTTGGACTTGATGGCCTTGTAGGCCCCTTCCAACCCTACTATTCTATGATTCTATGATTCTGTGAAGTATAACATTGCTCTCTCTGCTGAGAATCGCTTTACCTCTTGAATTTTGCTTGTGCAGATGGGTGAGAATTTCATTCAGTTCACATCATTTCTTCATTAAAAAACAAAACAAAACAGGATGGAAAGAACTTGGGATATTGCTGTGTGAATTTGGATATTATTCTGCACAATGGAGCACTTACTTACTTATTTATTTATTTTATATCCCACTTTTCTGTCAAAATATGGCACTCAAGCTGTTGAAATAAACACTTCCTGTGGCATACCATGGTATGCCATGGTCTGGCAAACTGTGATAATGGGGAAAAAATAATATTGCACAAGCTGAAGGTGGCCAGGTGTCAAAGCAAACACGATTCATTCCATGCGATATGGTTTGACTGTATCGCATCTACGAACGGAACAGAACATTTGATTGCCTCGCGCTATAAAACCCCATGGCTTTTATAAGGAAGAAAATAGATGAAGAATAATCCTGAGTCCATCTGATAAAACATCTAGTAGCACCAACAAGAATTACCAGTGACCTCTGTATACCCATTAAAATCTAACTGTATGCTAAGAAGATGTAATCCAGATGGAATTTCTTTTATTTTAGATTTTATGTTGGCTTGGTTTAATTTGCTTTGTTAATATTACTGAAATTCAATAAAAAATTGTATGCTCTAAATACTTTAACAGTACAAATATGGTTAAACGCACAGGGATTCAGACCTAGACATTTATGAGCTAAACAGTCAACGCTCTCTGCCTGGATGGATGAATAGGTCAGTTTCTGTTTCTCCCACATTCTCCCCCCCCCCTTTTTTTTTTTTTTTGCTTTTGTTTTGTTTTTCTTACATGACTTTCTATCTGGCTCTGGAAGAAATATTTGCACATATACATGTGTGTGTGTGTGTGTGTGTGTATGTCTCAGACACAAAACTTTCTTCATGCTTACCTTCTCCCTAGCTTTGACAGACCATTCATTCCTCCTCTTCCCCGCCCCAAGCCCTCTTACTCATTCCTCCCCAACCTTACCTGCTTGCTGTGACTGCTTTCTTAGAACTGACCTCAGCTTGGCTTTTTGACTACACCTTCAACTCCTCCCTCAGAGAGACTCCTCAGACTAGTTTCCTCAGCAGGCAAAACCCACTGAAGCACTAAGGTCTGACTTGCTGCCTGATCACTGCAAGCCAAATTTTGCTTCGGTCCCCTGTCATACGAAACATTTACAGAATTTCTAGGGAATGAATTCTGGAATTTCCCAGGTGGGTTTGTCCTGACATTGCTAGTGGGTTTTGACCAAAGCAAAATTTTGAAGTGAACATGGAGGTTTCGTAAATGGGTGAAGCAACATAAGATTTTTGATGGGAGGAAATTACTTTAGAGAAGATGAGAAATAGCAAAGTTTCAAGTATTCCTACTGATCACCATCCTAATTCACATCTCTGGGAATGCAGGCAATCAAAAATTCATGTGCTAACTGCAGCACCTCATTTAATGACCCTAAATCACTGCTCTTCTGGTTCATTTTGAAGGTAAAAGCTAAGACTCTACATAGCATTCCTTGTGTTATTGTTATTATTATTGTTATTGTTATTGTTATTGTTGTTGTTGTTGTTGTTATTATTTAGAGCATTTTTACCCCACTCTTCGGGAAGGGGTGTACGAAACCTAGGGTTGGCGGAGAATTTCTCCCAGAAACTTCGGGGGGCCAAGTGCCAATGTGTTCGGCCCCCCCGAAGAAGTTTCGGGGAGAAATTCTCTGCCCCCATCCGTCCCCAGCCCCCCCCGGGACGGGACTTACCTTTCCCGAATGTCCCTCCCGGCGGCGGGTCCCAGCGGCGGTTCGTCGGGTCTTCGTCAGGGGCGGGGGCGGCAGCCGATCTTTCGACCGGCTGCCGCCGCCGCCATTCCAATAAAACTAAAAAAAAACCCAACGCCCCCGTGATAGGCTACGTGACGATTAACGTAGCCTATCACGGTTAGATTTGCAAATAGTTAATCATCACATAGACTATCACGGGGGCATTTTTTTTTAACTTTTTATTTTGCAGCCGGGCGAGGCGGAAAGCCTCCCCCCCGGCCTGAATTTCGGCCGGGTGAGGTGGGAAGCCTCCCCCCCTGGCCTGAACTTCGGGGGGAGAGCAGCGAAGCGCCTCCCCACCACCGCGAAAAGCTGCGAGACCAGGTAAGTGGCTTTCGTGCACCCCTAACGAAACCCCACTTACCTGGGTCCGCCGGGGGTCCACCAGGGAGGGAGGTGATCCATTCCTCCCCCCAGAATCCTCTATGTGGGAGAGGCGATCCGTTCCTCTCCCCCGGAATCCTGCCCGGCCGGCTTTACTCTGTGGCGAGGCCGCGGAGCCGCTGGCCGGGCTGATCCGCAGCTGGGCCTCCATTCGCTGCCGGGCTGCTGTAGACGCAAATGGCCTCCTGCATAGGGGACGCCATTTGCGTCCCTGCTTGGGCCTTGATAGGCTATGTAAATACTTACGTAGCCTATAACAGCTAAAGCAGGGACACAAATGGCATCCGCTATGCCATTTGTATCCCCGCTTTATCCGTGATAGGCTATGTAAGTATTTACATAGCCTGTCATGGCTACCTGCAAGGACGCAAATGGCGTAGCAGATTTACGTCCCTGCGGGTAGCTGTGATAGGCTACGTAAATATTTATGTAGCCTATCACGACTACCCGCAGAGATGTAAATGGCATCCATTACGCATGACGCCATTCGCAGCCGCACACTGGACGGAGGACAGCAGCGGTTGGATCCAGACCCACCAGAGGCAGGTGGGATCCGGTCCGTGCAGGCTTCGCAGGGTGGCGGGGGGGGATTGCTCCGTTCTGCCATGGACTCCGCGGGGCCAGATTCTTAAGAACTTTCACTGGAGTCCGTGGCGGAATTCTCCGCCATCCCTATTTTCAGGCGAAAAATGCTCCCAGAGTGTCTTACAAATGCTAATATTAAGGCAGTCCCCGCCCTCAGGCTTACAGTCTAAAAGGCAAGACACAAAAAGAAACGGGATTGGGAGGGAGGAAGGGAAAGAAAGGGAAGATGTTGCTGACCGATGTGTTGGGCTTGGTTAGTTTCCCTGTTGTCATGATGCTCTTCCTGGGAGGCAGGAGGTCCACCCACCTAGTGGCCCTTGGCTTTCTGGCTGATGGATGAGGCCAGAGTCTGTACGAAAGTCACTTACCTTGTCCCACAGCATTTTCGCGGTGGGGGGGAGGCGCTTCGCTTCTTCCCCCGAAGTTCATGCAAGGGGGGGTGTCTTCCTGCCTCGCCCAGCTGAAATTCAGGCCGGGGGGGGAGGCTTCCCGCCTCACCTGGCCGAAATGCAGGCCGGGGAGAAGCACCCCGTCTCCCCGGCCACGAACTTCAAAAGGAAAGTAAAAAAAAAGCCCCGTGATAGACTACGTAACGATTTAGGTAGCCTATCACGGCTAGATCTGCAAAGTCAGCCATGATAGGCTACATTAATCATCACGTAGCCTATCACGGGTGACTTAAAAAAAAAAAAAAGCACATACGCTAATGGCGGCCCCCATAGGGAGCCGCCATTCGCGTTCCTTATTTGGTCCCTGTAGTCTACGTAAAGATTTACGTAGACTACGGCGAAAATAAGGGCAACGCAAATAGCGTTCTCTTATTTTCACCGTAGTCTACGTAAATCTTTACGTAGACTACAGGGACCAAATAAGGAACACGAATGGCGGCTCTCTATGGGGGCCGCCATTTGCGTACGCGGTTCTTTTTTTTTTCAAAGTCACCCGTGATAGGCTACGTGACAATTAACGTAGCCTATCACGGCTGACTTTGCAAATCTAGCCATGATAGGCTACGTTAATAGTTACGTAGCCTATCACAGGGGCGTTTTTTTTTTTTTAACTTTTCTTGTAATGGCGGCGGTGGCTGCCGGTCAAAAGACCGGCTGCCACCCCCGCCCCTGACGAAGACCTGCTGAACTGCCGCCGGGACCCGCCGCCGGGAGCGACATTCGTAAAAGGTAAGTCCCATCCCGGGGGAGGGGGGCGGGGGGGTGGGGGAGAATTTCTCCCCGAACCTTCGGAGGACCGAATGCATTGGCACTCGGCCCCCCGAAGTTTCAGGGAGAAATTCTCCCCCATCCCTCCCAAGCAACTGTCAGTTGTGGGGCTGTGTGTTCTTTCTAGCAGGGAGGAGTGGAGCGAGCTCCTTGCAGCTCTTCCCTCTCTGGCTGATGTATAGGACCAGAGTGGTTTTCCCCTTGTCATGTTGTTGTTCTGTGGAGGCAGGAGGTGCAGTCTCCCAGCAGCCCTCACTTCTCCAGCCTCTGGAGCTACAGGAAACTGCATCCTCACTTCCTAGGACAGGAAAGTGGCATGTCCCAAAATATCGACCATAACAGAGCTTCTCACTCCACTCTGTTCCTTGCTTTGTTTCTTTCCACCAACAGTTTGTCAACCTTCAGCGCTTCTGTTTTTACGATGAGGGTTGGCCTGGAATAAAAGGTGTGATGTCACTGGTTGGAGGAGGGCTGAGTCATCAGGATGAGTGGACTGATTTGTTATGGATAAGTTAGGACTTCCCATAGTGTTGTCTTTAATCTTTAATCTTTTGCTTTTCTTTTTTTTTGCATTTGGGTGCACTCTTCTTGAATATATAAATTTTATGAATGAGTGTGTTGATATGTGCTAAATGAGTTTGAGCCTGCTGGACTGGACCTCTTGTTTGTGATTTCGAGAAGGAGAAACGAAACATAGTTTCTTAGTATTCAAGTCAAGTGAAGAAATTGTACATTTTGTTTGGAGACAAAAGAGAACTGACAGTAATTTGTGAGAAGCGTCACTTCCCAGGGTGTGCATATTTTTCTGTGGTGTGTAGTGTATGGTGGTGGTTCATGTACTGTTGATCAAAAAGGTTTTGCATGTGTTTGAAACAATAGAAAAATCTGCAAAACCTGTTGACTTAAGGTAGAGGTATGATGAGTGTATCCACTATGAGTGGTAATTCTTTCTCTCAACACGCTTTGAATAATCTGGAAGGAAAAAAAGAAAAACAAAAAACACCTTCTGCTTATCTGTGGTCTTAGAAGCATTCCTCAGGTTTAATTAATGTTAAACAGCTATTAACAGTTGTGTTCCAGGCCACATTCAAGGTGTTGGTTTTGACCTTTAAAACCCTGTATGGTTCCGGCCCAGCCTATCTTAAGGAGCGCCTCCAGCAATACCAGACAGGCCGCTTAACAAGATTAGCCTCGGATGGCCTTCTCTCTGTCCCATCAGCCAGGACAGCTAGACTGGTGGGCATGAGGGATAAGGCCTTCTCTGTGGTGGCCCCCACTCTGTGGAACACCCTCCCTAGGGAACTCCGCCATGCCCCCTCTTTAATGAACTTCCACCGTGCATTAAAAACATGGTGGTTCAGGCAGGCATCTGGGGTGGGTTAGGGTATTTTTAGAAATATGATGTTTTTAATGTAGAATTTTATTGTTTTAAACTGTTCTATTATACACTCTGTACATTGCCCAGAGTGGCTGGGTGACCAGCGAGATGGGCAATTAAGAAATTTAATAAATAAACAAACAAACAAACAAACAAACAAATTCTCTTTCAGAAGATTGGGCCTAGGCTTAAAACTTACTGCTTTTCTCAAAGAATCATTGCTTATTTGTGAGATAAGGGTGGAACAATGAGGGATGCTCTAGCTCACTAAACTACTCTGAACTTTACTGCAGAGCTTGGTTTAGTCCTATTCTGCTTTGTGACCTGCTTTTTGGTTTGTTTGAACAAGAAAATTGCACATTTTTCAAAAGCGTGCACTTCCCACCCCCATTGACTAAATCGTAAAAATATACAAGTTTAAAAATCTGCAAGTGAAAAACTGTGCAACATTAAAGATGCACAATTTAAAGGTAGGGGTGTACGAACCCCACTCACCCGTCTGGTTCGGGGCATCCATGGGGGGGGGAGGCAATCTGTCCCTCCCCCCAGAATCCTCCGTCCGGTGCTGGTCTGCGGCTGCAAATGGCGTCGGGGGTAGCGGACGCCATTTGCGTCCCTGCTTTAGCCGTGATAGGCTACGTAAGTATTTACATAGCCTATCACGGCAAAGAGCAGGGATGCAAATGGCATCTGCAACGCCATTTGCGTCCCTGCCCTTTTCGTGATAGGCTACGTAAATATTTACATAGCCTATCACGGCTAAAGCAGGGACGCAAATGGCGTCCACTACGCTGGACGCCATTTGCGGCCACAGACTGGGGCAGTGGATGGCAGCAGATGGACCTGGACCAGCCAGTGGCAGGTAGGGTCCGTCCAGGGAGAATTTGCAGGGTGGCGGGGGGGAGTAGTCCGTTCCGCCACGGACTCCTGGGGATTCTTTAGAATCCGGCCTCATTGGAGTCTGTGGCGGATTTCTCTGCCATCCCTATTTAACGTGTGCATTTTTTAAAGTGTGCACTTCCTGCCTGCATTAAAGTATGAAAATGAGAACAATTAATGTCCCCCCAGGTTTGTGGGAGAAGTGGCCATCTGATGGCTGAGGTGTAATCTGAAGAGAAGAACAGGAAGAGAGTCCCATCCTATTTGGGTATTCATGGCTCACACGACTCCTCTCTCATGCCCCTCTATTATGTCCTTGGCAGCCTTCTCCATGCAAAGGAGGAAGGTCTAAAGTGCGTGGGGGGGGGGGACTTCTCTATATGTGAAGGCTCCCTGTGTTCTAAATCATATGGTGGATCCTGTGTGTGTAAATCAGACTCCCCCTGTTTCAGAACTTCTCCTCCAGTGTGTGGAGGGCAAAGGAGCCAATGGGGTGAACAATGCCAGGAAATGTGAACAGAACAGAATTGTGGGTTGTGAATTTCAATTTCCAGCAATGCAATATGGAATGGTTGGCCACCAAAAACACAGGCCTTTCCCTATATAAGCAACAGGCAAATATCCCCCAAATGGCCACACTACTCTTAAGACCATCTTACTAGTGCTTTGTTTTCAAAAAGGTCTGTAAGTAACATTTAACTTTGCAACAGCAAATCCATAGCTGGAAAGAGGAGCCAACCCCCTAGCAATTAAAAAGCGGAATGTGTTTAAAAAGCACCAGGGGCTGGCTGTATTTGAATAAATTTAGTCCATCTTTTTTCAGAATTATTTAAAAAATGAATATATTTTATGGCTTCCTCAAATTCTATGTCATTCCATCACTACCATTATTCATACGGAGTATATATTTGGTTGATTTGTATATAATTGGCAAGCAGAATTGGAGGAAAATCTGGTTGCAGGTGTGTGTGAGGGGGGTCCTCAGCATGGTGTCCTACAGTGAGGCCCACCCCACCACACCGCCACAAACATTACCTGTTGTAAAGAGGAGTGGAGCTTCTCTAGATGGCAGCAACCCTGTATTGTTCTGGGGCACTGTGGGGAAAAGAAAATGGTGGCCACCACAAAGCATTATGGGGAAAATAAATGATGGCAGCCAGAGGAACAGCAAGGAGATATCACTGCAGTAGGCCTTGCCAAGTGCTGGAGCCTTGACTGCTGTTTGCAGATGCTCCATGCTGATGTCAGGCCTCATTGGAGGAGAGAGTGGCAGTTGTTGGTAATATTTCCTGTGTTGATCTATGCTGTGTGCAGATTCTTCAAATGCAATCCAACTTTAAAAAACACAGTCTTGGCCTAAAGCATCACATACATTGATTGGCTTTGTGTTTACTCCTTTGCAAGTTTTGCACTTATCTTCCCATCTGTAGGATTTCCTCAGTGTGCACAGTAGGGATGGGTGGATTCCCTAACTGCTGGTCTGGGTGGGAATCCGCCCGTGGGGGGAGGCAATCCGTCCCTCCCCTTGGAATCCGTCTGAGCTGGCTCCGCTCCGCAGCGATCCCATGGAGCTGGCCACCGGCTCCACAACACTGGCGATACGGCCGCCCGCCTTCGCTGTGCCGTATCGCTGGCTGAGTGAGGGCTAACTCTGGACACAAATGGCATAGTGGATGCCGTTTGCAGATGTAAAGCTGTTAGATTAACTTAAATGCAGCCATTTATCCATAGCCGTCTCTGCGGGATCACCATGCAGAGGAGCTGGCTCAGATGGATTCTGGAGGGAGGCAGAGGTAACTGCTCCGTTCCGCCATGGACTCCGGAGGCTGGATTCTTTGGAATCTGGCCTCATTGGGGTCCGTGGCGGAATTCTCTGCCATGTGCACAGTGTCCCTAACCTTACACCCTTCATGAGTTTTGGCATACAACTCCTGGCATTCCTGCCTATTGCTCAGGCTGGCTGGGGCTGATTGGAATTGAAATCCAAAACACCTGGAGAACACCACTTTGGGGAAGGCTTCCATAGAAGAATGGACATCCCCTGCATACATGAAGTTCTGCATGTACATTGGAGGATCATTATTAGTTGGCTCAACCTGGATGCCTCATGCATGTGTGAAGGGCCTAAGAATAAGTGGTAGTTTTCAGGTAGCAAACTGTCCTCCCTCTGGCCACCTGAAAGTAATATAAAGTGGCAAGGAATGATGGTAGAGTCCTCTTCCTTAAGAATACTCCCTGGTCTCAGCCTCCAGGAAAAGCATACAGTGACCAAGTCAATGCTCGGGCCAGCTGGAGGTCTCTAAGGCACCTGACTCAGAACATTTTTTTTGTCCAGGCCAATGATCTCTGGATGCATCTGAAATAAAATAAATCCAGATTAGTGAAGACCTAAACCCCACCCTTCAGCTCTTCTCTCTAGAATGGCTACTAGGCACTCTCAAAAAAGGAGGAAATGCATCACACACACCCAAAAAAGAGGACAAAAATTTGCATTGGTTCATTTACATATTCTAATTTATATGTAAATAGGCAATTTTAGAAATAATTACAGTGTTAAACAGAAATACAAGACATCTCAATTTTCACCATAGTGGGGAAGTCAGTGACCAGGTCCAGATCTACACCTTGTGTCATATCATTATGATCCCATCATGGTCATGCTATATCCCTCTTGTGCCTTGTAGGTAG
Organism: Heloderma suspectum; assembly: GCF_057233095.1. NCBI lineage: Eukaryota > Metazoa > Chordata > Lepidosauria > Squamata > Helodermatidae > Heloderma > Heloderma suspectum. The sequence goes on from NC_139469.1 coordinate 29,480,312, forward strand.
GGATGTGCGAACTACCGCCATCCGGTTCTCCGGATGCCCACCCAGACCCTGCCCCCACTCGACAGTCTGCGGGCCACAGTTGAGCCCCTGCCACGCTTGGCGAGTAGCCCACACTCATCCCAGTGGCCTCATCGAGCTCTGTGGTCGCCATTTGTTCGAAAAAATGGTGATCGCAAACATGTGCATGTCTTTGTATGAGCGAAAATGTGAATTTCTGCGAATGCAGATATTCTTATGTATGAAATGCACATTTCTGCGTAGGCTCACATTTGTGCGTGCGCAAAATGCACAGAGAAGCGAGCAAGTATAAACTGAGGATCAGCTCTTTATTTTGACCGCAGCTGTAGAATTTCTTTACTGTCTTTTAGGGATGGTGCGGGCAGATTCCTTCCCCTCTGCCTCCCCCCCCCAATCCAGCTCGGTGAGCAGCTGGGACATACTGGACCCATCCATTCATGCCCGGCAGCTGCCCATCCTCCTTTCAAGCCTCCATCTTTTACTCAAGGTGGGGCTCTGTATTTTCGTATATTTACTGTTGTGCCCAACGGCAGCCATAAAGGGCCATTTCCCTAATAGTAGAGGTCTCTAATGTTGTGGAAATGTCCCTTTATGGCCACTGTTGTGCACAACAGTAAATGTACGAAAATACAGGGCCCCATCTTGCGTAAAAGATGGCAGCCCACATGCAGGAGCGGGCAGCTGCGGCATGCTCCCAGACAGCTCTCCGACCCTCCAGGGGCTCGGGCAGCCTGGTTCGCCTGGGTGAGTGGGAGTGGAGCCTGCTTGAGCACCCACCAAGCACGGGCTCATAGAAGCTCATAGTTCATAGAACCATAGGGTGGGAAGGGACCTACAAGACCATCGAGTCCAACCCTCTGCTCAATGCAGGAAGCCTGATTCCCAGGTGGTCTCCCATCCAAGTACTAACCAGGGCTGGCTCTGCTTATCTTCCAAGATCAGACGAGATTGGGCACATCCAGCGCTTTTCTTGACATCATAGAACCATAGGGTTGGAAAGGGTCTGCAAGATCATCAAGTCCAACCCCCTGCTCAATGCAGGAAGCCTGATTCCCATTCCCTCCCATCCAAGTCCTAACCAGGGCTGACCGTACTTAGCTTCCAAGATCAGACCATTGAGTCCAGCCCCCTGCTCAGTGCAGGAAGGCTGATTCCCAGGTGGTCTCCCATCCAAGTACTAACCAGGGCTGGCTCTGCTAAGCTTCCAAGATCAGACGAGATTGGGCGCATCCAGCCCTTTTCTCGACATCATAGAATCATAGGGTTGGAAGGGTCCTGCAAGACCATCGAGTCCAGCCCCCTGCTCAATGCAGAAAGCCTGATTCCCAGGCGGTCTCCCATCCAAGTCCTAACCAGGGCTGACCCTGCTTAGCTTCTGAGATCAGACGCATCCAGCCCTTTGCTCACTAGCTCCAGTGAGTCTGTCCATCCCTACTGGCTTTACAGCTCTAATCATCCCCCCTCCTGCTTTTTGTCTTTCTCCATGGTGGTGGTGGTGGAGGGGGGGGCAGGGAAAGAAAACAGGGTGCTCAAGTTTACTTTGAAAATATTGCATGCATCCTATCAGATCAATATGTGGGCGATATTCCTAAGCCCTTATCTGCTTCAGCTGAGATCACTGGCCAGGATCCTGTTCGCCTCCCAATTCCCTAATCTAATCTAACTCTGTGGGGTTTATGGGGGTTCATTTAAGCAGCAGAAGCTGTGCTGTAATTGTTACATGTGCCAGCAGCGATTTGTGCCATCTGGGTATGCAGGAAAAAGAAGAAGGGGGGCAGCACTACAGTGGAGAAAGATCTTTATTCTATTACTGAGGCAATATAATTCAAGAGCTGCTGTAGAGCAATTGGAAGCTGAGAAATGGCCAGTGCTGTAGTTATAGTAAAATGTCAAAGAATATTGAAACAGGGGAACTCTACCGGTTTATGGTGAGAGCTGACATACAAGCAGGTGGCATTGGTGAATGCATATATAAATAACAGTATGGATGAAATGTCAGGACTTCCAGCTGGCTTTGGTAAAGATGTTTAAAAAAGAAAAGGAAAAGAAATGTTAGACTTCGCGTAAGAATGTAGTTTGACAAGTTTAATATAAATGCATATCATCTCTTCTTCCCACCTCATGCCAAGATTTGCATCTGGATTGTGTTAAGACTCCATCTCATGAGAGCATTACTGTCCAACCCAAATCCTATCCCCAATCCTATTTCAATCTGGGATATATATATATATATTTTCAGCAGTAGAAGGGCTTACATAGATTCTGTTCGTTCCAAACAACCTGCAAAAAAACAGGTTGCAGAAAACAATCCCCCTTTAGATACACTTTTTTGGCAGAGATTTTTCTTGCATTAATTACACGCATGTCGCATAATCTCTTCCCGTCATTGACCATAATCCATTTTAAAGAAACAAACACTTTAACATTATATTATCACAAGTAATATGCGCCTGCTACATGGCAGGAATATCTTCAAAACATAACCTACAGATGGGAGATCTTGTATAAGGAACAGAAACTGATTGTGTTGCTACACTTGCAAATAGGTCTGAGTGAAGGGTGGGGATTGGGTTATGGTAGCTGATGTCACAAAGAGGCAAGCATCCTAGCTGTGAAGGGGAACTGCCCTTTCATGAGCTCCCTTCTACATTGGTGTGCTTAACTGCTGGCTGTGGGCAGCTGTGGTACGATATATACATAGTGGCTGTGAGCCACCCACCATTTTAATTCCCCACAAAGCTCCCAATGTAGCATTGTTCCAGGGCATTGTGGGATATTTAAATAGAAGCCACCATGGTAATTTCCCACAACGTCCTAGAACAATGCTACATTTGGAGTTTTTGTGGGGAATTGTGGGCAGCTCACAGACTTGGATCCCTGCACTGAGCAGGGGGTTGGACTCGATGGCCTTGTGGGCCCCTTCCACCCTACTATTCTATGATTCTATGATCCTGCCACTCAAACCAGGGGGAGCAGGTCCAGCATTAGTGGTGGGTCCTGCAAGGGTGCTGAGTGTGTGTGTGTAGGGGGGTGACAACTGGCCACAGATGCTTGGTGCTAATACCGAGCCTGAGAAGAAAACAAGGGTATTCTCCAATGCAGTTCTTAAGAGAAGGGTAATGGGGTGGGGCAGTCTCCCCAGTTAATCATTTCAAGTTCCCCAAAGTGCCCTTTGTTTCTGATGGTGCATCTCTCACCCAGGCAGATGCATCTTTAAAGGAGATTATTTCATCACTGTCTGCTTTCAAATATTGTTTTTGCCTGCCCTCTAAAAGAGGATAATGTCATTTTAGAACAAGAATCACAACTGAAAACTTAAATTGTATTACCAGATTCTACACCAAGGCATTTCACCTTTTTTCCCTATCATCACCCCGGTACAACGGTTATGTTGCTTTATTGCCAGCTTCATAGATCTGGATTAATTCCAGAGTAAACACTGAACGCTCCATGGATAGATAAAAGTCAATCCAGAAATCCGCAACCTTAATTTGCCGAGGGGCTGAGTGCCTCAGTGAAGTTTTACTGGCTTAAACAGCAAACTGCTAAATCTCTCTCTTATGCTGTTTATGTGCTGTAAATCTATTTCATGAAAATGTATCTCTCTTTTTTTGTCCTTTTCTTTTTTTAAGTAGCATCTGGCTGTATTCAGAACTGTACATATTATATAATTGATTAAAAGAGGAGTGTCAAACCCCTTTTAGCCTGAAGGCCAAATTCCATTTTGGGGAAGCTTGGAGGGGCTGTATTCCAGTGGTAGGTAGTTGGTAGGGATACTGGAGAAATTTGAGATGGACTTAAAGTGCTTTGGACACTTGGGGAAATGGCTACAATATTTAGGTTTATAAAGTGCAATCTTTTACAAGTCTGACTCCCTGGTAAGTGGGGATAGGATTGCAGCCGTTATCCTGGAAGGAGGAATGCCTGATACGAAGCAGTAGCTATATTAGTCTGTAGCAAAAAAAATGACCATGAGAGTCTTGTGGCATCTTTGACAGACATATATACTATGATGCAAGTAGGGGTGCTGGAGAAATTCAGGATGGACTAAAATGAGCTTGGGTTTCTAAGAATCCGACCTGTGGAATCCGCTGCAGTTTGACCCCTCTCAGTCCACACAGATTTTTTTAAAAACTTTCCCGAAATGTATGCATATTTATTTGTAGGAAAATATGCATGTTTGTGCTGAGGAAAAGTGGAATGGGGGACCAAACATTCAACATTACTTACTGAGGTAAATTATGTAAATTCTTACAAAACCTCTTACGTAATTGTTCACATATTTTTCTGCTTGATGAAAAGAATATTCACATCAGTCTCTGAGTACAGATGTACAAATCCCCTTACCTGGGGTCCACAGGGGGGTCAACGGGGGGGAGGCAGTCCATTCCTCCCCCCTGGAATCCTTGCTGTCCAGCTCCACTCCATGGTGAGTCTGTGGAGCTGTCATTCCACAAGCGATATGGTTGCCATTGCCATCCATATCACTGCTGATGAGAAACAGGAATTGATCTGGATGCAAATGGTGTCCACTACGCCATTTGCATCCCTGTTTTTTTCAGGCGATAGGCTACGTAAATATCTCCGTAAATACAGACGCATAGCCTATCGCGAGAAGAAACAGGGTTGCAAATGGCGTAGCGGATACCATTTGCATCCGGATCACTTCCTGTTTCTCATCAGCAGCGATATGGGTGGCAATGGCAGCCATATCGCTTGCGGAATGGCGCTGCCGATGAGGAGGATTCAGCTCCGTGATGGTCCGGCGGGAGGCGGAGGTAAGTGGGATCATTCCACCACAGACTCCAGAGGCTGAATTCCAGGGAATTCTGCCCCATTGGAGTCCATGGTGGAATTCTCCACCATCCCTATCTGTGAGGGAATGATGGAACAAAAGGTCCTGACAATCCGTGAAACACAGATGGAGTGGATTTTACACAGTCTGTACTAGGCCATAGAGAGTTTTAAAAGGGGTTTGAACACCATTCATGGAGGATGAGGCTATTAGTAACTATCTTTGAAGGATAACTGAGTTTCAGGTCTTGTATAGGGATGCTGGAGAAATTTGAGAGAAACCAAAATGAGCTAGTAGGTAGGACAAAAGGGGGGAGGTCAAAAACTAAGGCTGTGGTCCAAAAATACCAGCATGTTTCAGCTTAAAACTCTTACAACCAGTCACTAAGCATCAAGACAGAGAGTTCAGCCTTTTTAGAAGGGGGGGGACCTAGAGCTGTGCGCGAATGGCCTCTTGAAGTTCTTCGCCTTACGTGTGGGCAGAGAAATTTGGGAGACAGTTTCATCAAATTTCTCCAGGGGGAGGAAAAATTCTCAGCAGTTTTTCCTGGGTAGGGCTCCCCATTGGTAGAGCTAGTAGCACAGCTTCTTTCTTTTTTGGGAAGGGTTTTGTGCTGCAACAGTATTGACTGTCTTGGAAAGCAGGCAGTTTTCATCCACCACAATGCAGGTGGGGGCAGTGTGGTGTCCAGCTCCAGGGATGAGGTGGAGTTAGTGCTTTGCAAAATCTGTCCTCCAATTTCCTAAATTTTTCTCTTTCCATTAAAGAGCTTTTCATTATTCTGACTCACTCATTCAGGATATTTTATAGGGGTGTATGAAACCCCACTCACCTTGCTCCGCTGGGGTCTGTGGTGGAGGGAAGGTGATCTGGTCCTTCCCCTGGAATCCTTGACAGGGGGGAGGTGATCCATTCCTCCCCGCCCCCAAATCCTCCCTGGATGGCACTGCTCCCTGATGTGTCTGTGGAGCTGCTGGCCGGGCCAATCCGCAGCCGGGCTGCTGCGGAAGCAAATGGCGTCCTATGTAGGGGACACCATTTGCGTCACTGCTGTAGCCGTGATAGGCTACATCAATATTTACATAGCCTATCATGGCTAAAGCGGGGACACAAATGGCATAGTGGACGCCATTTGCGTCACCGCTTTAGTCATGATAGGCTACGTAAATATTGACGTAGCGTATCACGGCTACAGCAGGGACCCAAATGGCTTAGTGGATGCCATTTGCGTCCCTGCTTTAGCCGTCATAGTCTACATCAATATTTATGTAGCCTATCATGGCTAAAGCAGCGACGCAAATGGCGTCCCCTACACAGGACGCCATTTGCAGCTGCACATCGGAGCAGCAGCCAGCAGCAGTGGGATCTGGACTGCCGGAGGCAGGTAGGATCTGGCCCGCGGGGACTTGGGTGTGGCGGGGGGGTTGCTCTGTTCCGCTACAGACTCTGGGAGGGGCAGATTCTAAAGAATCCGGTCTCACTGGAGTCCGTGGTGGAATTCTCTGCCATCCCTAATATTTTATCATTTACTTCTGTGGCATTTTTGAGCTTACCTGATCACAGCTGGCCTCCCAGGCTGCCTGCATGTCCTGATTTGAAGAGGCCCCAAGGGAAGAATTACCTCATGGTGCCTTAAACTGGGCTTTAACTGAAGTGTAGGAAGCTGAGTAGGCCACAGGCAGCCAGAGAGATGATTGTACCATGAAAAACAGGACATTACACTCACTCCTTGGCCACTTCTTAAGTAATGGAAGCCCAAGAAATCCAAACCCAACTCAAGAATTTCTCTGAAATGTCTCCTCCTTGAATTTCTTTTTGAAAGTAAGTTCTCTTCTATAAAATGGAATGAGAATGGTCCAAAAAAAATGTGGGGGAATTTTTCAGCACAGCACAAAAAACAAAAGAAATCCTGCACAAAAGCCGGGAAACCACAAAATGGTGCTAGAGGAGAAGAGGTGGGGTCAAGGCAAGGGTTGTTGCCATTTGGGGAACCATGGAGGGCTGGATTGGAATCCCCGGAGGGCCAGATTTGGCCCCCGAGCCTGAGATTCTGCACCAATGGATTGAATCCTGATTTTCATTATTTTGTGACCATCTTCCTCTAACATTCCTTGTGACATCACGGAAAACATTCTAGCTCTGAAGGGCAAGTGTGGGTGCCCAATGATGCCAAGCTCTAATGCTGGCCTGGTGAGATGGGGGGTGCAGGGCACGCAATGGCCAGCATGGTTTTTTAATGCTCCACCTGTGTGGCATGATCAATACGTACCTATCATGCTCTCGAGAATGCTTTAAGTCAGAAAGAAGTATGCAATCAGAAGACCCCCAAATGCATAAGATGTGAGGATAAGAGCTTTCAATATTCGGCCAGAGAATATGTACCTACAAATGGGGAAGGGGGGGGTTCCTCACATGGCAGTGTTAGAAAAATGAGATGCAGAGAGTTAGACTACAGGGGAGCCCTGCTGAGAGTAAAGGAAGCGTATCCAAATGAATTTAGAGGAAACTGACTCCATAAGCATTGAATATGAATGTACGAGATGTTCTTTCATATGCTGAAAAATGTGAAGTTGTTCTGTCGCTCACCACCCCACCCCCTGCTCTCTTACAAAAATAGAAGGAGTGATGCAGGCAGGGAGGGAAATGGTTCCTCTTAGTTGTTCTGATGTTTCAGGCTACAGTAGGTTGGGGACATCATGACAGAACAAAGCAGTAAACGAGTGTCCTGGCTGATCTTGATTCCCACATCACAGCTGACCCTAAACTATTGGGAGAACACTGACTGCAGTGAGCTGTGTAGAAAGAGAATCATAGAATAGTAGAATAGTAGAGTTGGAAGGGGCCTACAAGGCCATCGAATCCAACCAAAAGGGAACAAAACACAAGCTCTGAGACAGAGGATGATGGTATGTAGGGATGGCATGGACACCCAACTGGGTCTGGGAATCGGTCAGGCTCCCCCCACCCACACCCCGGACCACACCCGCTGACCCCTAGCCTCACTCACGCCCTCTTGGACACTCCCGGCACTCAACCAGACCCGTTGGTGAGTGCGTGCCATTTTTCCGAGCGTATTTTCGCGGGGAAAGGGCGGTCATTAAAAATGTGCATATTTAAATATGTGCAAATTCAGGCTGGGAAAGGCTGATCTATGCAATATTAGTGGCATAAACAGCCCGTAGGGGCTCAAGTGCAGGTCCGGGGGGCTCAAGTGGGGTCAGGGCTTCAGCAGGTGCCCAGGCAGGGGTGGGGTCACACATCCCTAATGGTATGAGCAAAACCTAGAAAGTTTGCTACGGCGTTCGAGTCATACAGGAACCTGGTTGGCAATTTATGCCTCTTTACTGGGAGGGCGGGGGGGGGGAGATGATTTCAGTAGTATTTGCTATATCAGGGTGGCTAAAAGTTACATGGGCCTTCCCTCACCTGGTACCACTAGGGGTGCACGAAAGTCACTTACCTGGTCACGCAGCTTGCTTCGCAGTGGGGGGGAGGCGCTTCGCTGCTCCCCCCGAAGTTCAGGCTAGGGGGGGAGGCTTCCCTCCTTGCCCGGCCGAAAATCAGGCTGGGGGGGAGGCTTCCTGCCTCGCCTGGCCGAAATTCAGGCTGGGGAGAAGCGCCCCGTCTCCCCGGCCGCGAACTTCAAAAGAAAAAAAAAATGCCCCTGTGATAGGCTACGTAACGATTAACGTAGCCTATCACGGCTAGATCTGCAAAGTCAGCCATGATAGGCTACATTAATCGTCACGTAGCCTATCACGGGTGACTTTGAAAAAAAAAAAAGCGCGTACACAAATGGCGGCCCCCATAGGGAGCCGCCATTCGCGTTCCTTATTTGGTCCCTGTAGTCTACGTAAAGATTTACGTGGACTACGGCGAAAATAAGGGCAACACTATGGGGGCCGCCATTAGCCGTACGCACTTTTTTTTTTTTAAAGTCACCCGTGATAGGCTACGTGACGATTAACGTAGCCTATCATGGCTGACTTTGCAAATCTAGCCGTGATAGGCTACGTTAATCGATACGTAGCCTATCACAGGGGCGTTGTTGTTTTTTTTACTTTGCTTGTAATGGCGGTGGCAGCAGCCGGTCGAAACTTCGGCTGCTGCCCCCACCCCTGACAAAGACCTGCCGAACCGCCGCCGGGACCCGCCGCCGGGAGGGACATTCGTGAAAGGTAAGTCCCATCCCTGGGGGGGGCAGGGGGCGGGGGGGGCAGAGAATTTCTCCCCGAACAACCTTCGGAGGACCGAATGCGTTGGCGCTCGGCCCCCCGAAGTTTCGGGGAGAAATTCTCCCCCATCCCTAGGTACCACCCAGATGTGTTAGATTACACCTCCTATCATTCCCAGGCAGCATGCTGACTGGGAATGATGGGGTTGTAGTCCAATTATTTTTAAAGTGTAATATTTGAATCTCAGATTTTTATTTATTTATTTATTTATTTATTTATATTCATTTCATTTCTATACCGCCCAATAGCCGAAGCTCTCTGGGCGGTTCACAAAAATTAAAACCAAGCAGCACACAATAAAACAATTTAAAATATATAGAACACTAAAACCACAATATAACAATACAACCACAATAAAACCTAGCAGCAGTGCAGGAGTTTAAAATACAGATTTAAAACAGCGAAGCTAAAAGTTTAGAAAGCTAAAATGCTAAAATGCCTGGGAAAATAAATAAGTCTTCACCTGGCACCGAAAGGAATACAATGTAGGTGCCAGGCGAACCTCACTAGGGAGCTCATTCCAGAGCCGGGGTGCCACAGCAGAGAAAGCCCTCCTCCTAGTAGCCACCCGCCTCACTTCCTTTGGCAGGGGCTCACGGAGAAGGGCCGCTGATGATGATCTTAATTCAGATATTGCAGATATTGCTTTGGGGGGATGGGGTGGGGGTTTTAAACATGAGTTGCAATTGGTTCACTGGCACATGCAAGGTCACCCAGAGCTGAATGCTTAGCCCCACACTTAAATTATTCAGTGCAACCCTATAAATGCCGAATCAGAAGGAATCCCCATTGAGTTAAATGGAGCATACTCCAAGGTAACTGTATATAGGATTGCATCATTTATGTAGGGGCCCCCCCGCTATGGATTATTTATTTATTTAAAGGCCCTGTCACACCTTCCCACCCAGACTGGCCTTCAAGACCACTTACAGTGCCTGTTAAACAATACAAAACTTGCTGAAAACAACACAGGAGACGCTACAGTAGATAAAGTAAGTATAAATAATTCCATTTTATTTATCATTAAAAACTCAGGGAAATAGGAGATGTTTTAGCGGGGCATTGAAAAGATGACAATGTCAGTACTTTGTAAATTTGTTGTAGTGGAAAGGCAGTGCCATCACATAAAAGACCCTGTCCTTGGTAGCCGCACACAAGGAACATACAAATTCAGAAATTTTTAAATCCAAGCAGGGATTGTCACATGGACATGTGAAATTTGAGATTTTGAATGCTACGTCTCCCTGGGATTGCCTCCACATAAAGTATTCTTTGTCTGGATTGCCTCCACATGAAGCATTCTTTGGGTATTGGAAAGAAACATCCATTTCCCCTGATCCCTACATTCCATACATGTGTGTTCAGAATGACCTTCTCCTGCACATGTCTGAATGGCTGATGGAGAGAAGAGTCCAAGGTGCATAGTCCAAGGTGCATAGTCCAAGGTGTCACATCTGCATAGTCCAAGGTGTCACATCAGTACAGGTTTAGCCCCAGCAATTTTTTGTTTTTCTGTGGAGGTTCGATGGGCACCCTACCTTGTCATGATCCTCAGGTAGAGAAGAGGTGGCATGGTGGGAATGGCCAAAAACGAGGAACCAGATGGGAAGTGGTAGCCCTGGCATAATGTGGCCAGTTTCCATGTAATTTTTTTTACATTAGGAGATATTTGGGCCTGCCATGAAAATAGCAGCCCCATGTCAAAGCACCCCCTTTCCCTTTGTAATGTCAAATTCAGTTTACTCGGTGTCTTCTCATCATCACGCTGAGTGTTTCTCCTACCTTATAAGTAGGGATGTGCAAATCAGCAAAACTCGTCTCGCTGAATTTCTCCAAATTCTATTTTGAAACTTGTTCCAGCTCGAATTTGTATTAGGTTGTGTGCTTTGCATGTTTTGCATGAAAATCTGTGTGTACTTTTTTTCCAAATGCACTCATCAATTGTGCACATCTTTAAAATGAATGCATTCTTGCCCAATTATTTAAAGTGTATTTGTGCACATTTTTCAGAAGAACACATTTTTTCATGCACATTTTTACATGTATGTGTGTTGTTGAACACAGTTCTTTATGGCCTGGAAATCACATTGCAAGCTCGGAAATGCACGGACTTCAAATACACACTGTGTCTGAGACCACATTTGGTTTGGGAGGTGCGAACTGCCTAAAATCCTGATCAAAACCAATTGAAATGAATTTACCATGCATCCCTACTTATAAGCAGTATCAAATGCTGTGGAGTGGGACGGTGACATTCTCAATGCAATGATGTCCCATGGTCAATCCCTGACCTCTCCATGTAGGGTTGAGATCCTGCAGGTTCACTACCAGGTGATAACTTGATATAGGCAATACAAAGTTAGCAAAGGGCTGGATGTGCCTGATCTCATCTGATCTCGGAAGCTAAGCAGGGTCAGCCCTGTTTAGTACTTGGATGGGAGACAGCCTGGAAATCAGGCTTCCTGCATTGAGCAGGGAGTTGGACTCAGTGGTTTTGTCGGCCCCTTCTAACCCTATGATTCTATGAGATCTATGAGATGGATCAACAGTAGCTTCTATGTAGCTTCTTCCTATGTATTCTTCCTGTGTGAATCGTCTTCCTATGTAGAGCATGCAGTAAGATAAACTACATTTATCTTACAGGAGGGGAGTGGGAACTCAAAACAGGATGGCTGTTTTCCTGGAGAGGGGAACAGCCCTGTCTTTCTTGTAGGTATGGTGCGGGCACCCAATTCAGTCTGGGAATCTGGCGGAACTGCCCTTGCCCACACCCCAAAACCCTGCTCACTGAGCCCCTGTCCATGCTCGCCCCCTGACCGCACTCAGTGAATGGCCTTCACTCCCTCCCTTCCGCCCCGTGGCCTCACCAGGCTTCATGGCCACCATTTTTTGAGAAATAAAACGGCGATTGCAAAAATGCACATATTTGCGCACGTGCAAAAATGCACATATTTGCGCACGTGCAAAAATGCACATTTTGGTGAAGGCACACATTTGCGCATGCAAAAATGCGGATATTTGCATATGCACAAAAATGCACATTTTTCAAAATGTGCATTTTGCACGCACAAATATGCACATTTGCAAAAATGTGCATTTTCACACATATGAAAGCATGCGCATTTTTGCAGTCACCATTTTATTTTTCAAAAATATGGTGATCACAGAGCTCGATGATGCCACTGGGGTGAGTGCGGGCTGCTTGCTGAGCATGGGAGGGGCTCGAGCACGGTCTGGGGACTGACGAGCAGGGGCAGGGGCTGGGCAGGTGTCCAGAGAACCAAACGGGGGTGAGTTCGCACAGCCCTCCTTTCTCGTAATATCTAGTTCTCCCCTTAAGACCTGAACTGCCAGTACAAAGTAGAAAAAGTCTTAGGAACAGGCCATTAATTGGTGACACACTTCAGGAAAATGTGTAATATAAAATATTTAATAAAACACCATGGCACTCCTTTCAATTTGGAAGAAGAACCAGATGAAAGGAGAAAAATATATCTTAAAAGGACAGGTCATCCCACACACACACACCCCATTTAGAGTGATCAAAGCTTATTCATTGAAAAGAAAATAGGTGAAGAGTTACATTGTGCTGCTCTTCTGAGTTCTGTTCTTGTCTGTATCAGTTTTCTTTATCCCCGACAATGCAAATTAAAACTGTGGATGAGACAGCCTTGTAGGAGCATCTCATGGCAGAAACTGTCCCATGGCACTTAACAGATGGTGTATGGTTTAAATATTTACATTTTCTATAAACTGGTAGTTCCTTTAGTTTAAGTGAATGTCCATTGTTGTTGTTCAGTCATTCAGTCGTGTCCGACTCTTCGTGACCCCACGGACCATAGCACGCCAGGCCTTCCTGTCCTGCGCTCTCTCCCGGAGTGTGCTCAAGTCCATATTCATTGCATCGGTGATGCTATCTAGCCATCTCATCCTCTGCTGTCCCCTTCTCCTTTTGCCTTCAATCCTTCCCAGCATCAGGGTCTTTTCCAGTGACTTTTCTCTTTGCATTTGGTGGCCAAAATATTTGAGCTTCAGCTTCAGTATCTGTCCTTCCAAGGAGCACTCAGGGTTAATTTCCTTTTGGATTGACTGATTTGACCTCCTTGCAGTCCAGGGGACTCGTAAGAGTCTTCTCCAGCACCACAGTTCAAAAGCGTCCATATATATGTATAAAGGGCATGTATGCTCAGAAGCATCACACTTCTGAGTTTGGGAAGTCCCACACATTTGAATATCCACCCTTGCATCTGCACCACAAATACAAAACAGTATTTGGGTTAGGAGTCACAACCTTCCTTCCTTCCTTCCTTCCTTCCTTCCTTCCTTCCTTCCTTTCTTTAACATTTCTATACTGTCCAATAGCCAAAGCTCTCTGGGCGGTTCACAAAATTAAAACCATAAAATACGACATGATAAAATACAATTTAAAAATACAGTATAAAAAAATAAAGTAAAACCTATCAGGAGTGCAAAGGTTTAAAATGCAGTAACAGATGCAGAATCTGAAAGACTATAATGCCTGGGCAAATAAGAAGGACTTCACCTGGCACCGAAAAGAGCACAATATAGGTGCCAGGTGAACCTCTCTGGGAAGCTCATTCCACATCTGGGGAGCCACAACAGACTAACTAACTATAGCACCTGGGAAGTGGGAACTAGAAAGTGTGACCATCCTAATAATCAAGGAGACTGTTGGCAGAGACCCTGCTAGGCAATAAGAACATAAGAAGAGCCAAGCTGGATCAAGCCAAGGGCCCATCTAGTCCAGCATTCTGTTCACACAGTGGCCAACCAGCTCACACCACCCGGGCTTGAGACACTGGATCAAATACTTTACTGACCTGTGTCATTCATCACTCACCATAAAGGTGAGCCAGGTGGTCCCTGATTGCTCCACCCCACCACATGCCACACTGGCCAATGTTTGAGGGGCATTCCCCCCCCCAATCCTACTCAACCCCCAAAGAAACAGTATGCAAATCCCTCGTTGTTTCATGGGGACAGGTAGGTGGGATGCCATGCTGGTCCAAAAGAGGCTTTGTGGTAGGAGGTGCCATTGTATTGCCTTCCCATTGCCCAAGCGATCCAGCATTGCCACTCTGGCGTGTGTCCCCCCCCCCCGTACATGTTCATCCCAGCCAAATGGGAGGGAGGGACAAAACCACCTCTTGGTAGAAAGCTGTGGCAGTGTGCAAGAGGGATTCAGCATCTTCACCAAAGATAAAGTCAGGTGGCAATACTGGACATTCAAAATTATATCCCATTCTGGTGTTTTTCCAGCATATGGAATATGCAACTTAAAGCCATCACAGCTGGACCGAACAGTCAGGGATGTGCAGCCAGATTTCAGATCTGTAATCCTGACCACACTGGAAATCAAAGGAGGAAGTGACAGAGAGATTCTGCTCAAGCAGTTTCAGGGGACATATTAATTTGCAAGTTGCACTTGGCTCTAAAGAAGAAACACCAACCACTCACCTCACGCATGCACCGATGTGCAAGAGGATGCCTGCACGTTTCTGATGTGGGCACAGCTGATCCATTTTGCTGCAGAATGGGCAGAGAGAATGCATGTCTCCTGTACATAAAGAACTACACCCACCCACCCCCACATACATACAGTACATGGACAATTAAGCCAATTGCAGATAGTACATATGTGAAGTACAACAATGATTTGACCAGCATTCCAAAAACTACATAACTGCTTTTGCTGATAAGTGTCCTGAAAATATTATAACGGCTGTGATGAAATAACAGAAATAATCATACTCAGATCTACTAACATGGGACACACAAATTCCTGTATGGCGACAGGGCCTCATTATTTTATGGCCTGTTTCTATGAGCCACTTTGCCATGCTTTCAAACCCATATACCTATGAAGAGGTGCGAGTCACTACATTCTGAACCACCATGAAACATTTCTAAATACTCATTAATTGGTCCGCATGAAGTCTGTAGCCTTGTTACAAAGGCATGGATTTGGTCACTGAAGCAAAGCATATAAAAAAGCAGACAAAACTAAAGTTGGTATTTTACAATCGTAAATCAGATCCACACTGATACTCTGACCTTAATTAAGAAAGAAAGGGGGAAAAAAAGTGCCTCCCTTCACCTTTGGAAAATGACAAGGCTGTGAATTTGGCAGTCCTCCAAAGACAGGAAGTCCCGAAGACAGGAAATGACCATTGCAAATGCCTCTCAACTCAGCTTGCCATTTTAATTTGATGCAGAGAGCACTCCCGATAGACCATAGATATCAGGATAAGGTTAAAATATCTCTAGAATATGCCGAACTCACACCATTTAATCCAAGGCCGCATTGATTTTGGGGAGCATAGAAATGTAAGGTTGTTACCAATGCTGCAAATAAATTAGAATTCAATACTGTTCCCACCAACTATCTCTTGATAGTTGAATCATTTCATAATATATATTTTTTAATTCCCCCTCCATCGCTGCCCCCAGTATACCTTTCAGTATAGGAATCTAGTTTTATTTCAGTGGCAAAGAGAGAAAGCTGTTGTTGAGCACACATTTCTGAAGGGCCCTTAGGAGATGGTCAAGTGTAAATTTCATAACAGATTTAATGAAAGTTTATGAAAGTTTCTCTTCTCCAGGTAGTGAGTATGCACAAAGTTGGCAGTATGGGGTTTCTTTGTGCTTCGTGGCAAATCTGCATTATTGATCAATTTACCATTGTGTTCGGCTTTAATGGGAACACACATTTATTCAATTCAATCACCTTCAGATTTGTGAGTAGACGCACAGTTGTGTGTTTTTATGTTTTTGGAGTAAACATGTTTTATGTTTTGTTTACTACAATCATAGAGTTGGGGGTTACCTTGGAGTTCATCTAGTCCAACCTTCTGCTCAGTGCAGGATGCAACCAAGGCATCCCTGAGAAATGGCCATCCAGCCTCTATTTAAACATCTGAAAGTGAGGGAGAGTCCACCTAAGATAGTCACACTGCCAACCAGCTCTTACTGTTAGGATGTTTCTCCTCCTGTTTAACCAACATCTGCTTCCCTGCAATTTCCACCCATTCACTCAATTTCCATACCCTTCTGTGTGCTACATTATCTTTGAGAATCAATACACTTTGGGGTTTCTTGGCTTTTACTTTCAAAACAGATGACCAAGATAGCAGGAGCCATACACAAGATAGAATCTGTCATGTCTGTGATGGAGTTATGGTAGAACCTGTTGATTTATGGGTGAAGCCTGGAAAAATCCAGTAGGTTATGTACATAATCTGGCCAAATCTAGAGTCCAACTGCTTTTCAGAATCAGAATCATTCACCTACCCAAACCCTATGGTCATTGTCTGAGGACCCCCCCCCCAGGTGCCCATGTGAGATGAATTGAGGTGAGTGGCTACAAGGGAGCATCTTCAGATCCAGATCTGAAAACCCTCCCTCCACATTAGGTTCCCAATCCAGATTGGGGCTCTTCTGCTTACTCTAGAGCCAAAATGAACACTAATATGTACCTGCTAGATACAGATTCAACACAATGCTTCTTTTGGCCTTGAGACACTCTTCCAGGTGCCTCCACTTGCAATAAGACAGGTGGCTACCAGAGACAGGACCTTTTCAGTGGTGGCACCTCACTTGTGGAATGACATCCCCAGGGAGGCTCACCTTGCACCTGCATTATAGTCTTTTGTGCACCAGATAGGGATGCTGGAGAAATTCGAGATGGACTAAAATGAGCTTGGATTTCTAAGAATCCAACCTATGGAGTTTGCTGCGGACTGGCCTCCTCAGGTCATGTGAAGTCCATGGACTTTAATCTTTAAAAACAAAACACTTTCCTGAAATTTACGTAGGGATGGTGGAGAATTTCTCCACTAATCTCCGGGAGGCCGAATGCCAATGCATTCGGCCCCCCAAAATTGGTGGTGAAATTCTGCGCTACCCCCCCATCACCCCCCAGGATGGGACTTACCTCCTTCCAATGTCCCTTTCGGCGGCGGGTCCCGGCAGCGTTTTGGCGGCGTTTCGGTGGGGGCGGGGGCGGCGGCCAGTCTTCTGACCGGCTGTCGCTGCTGCCATTACAAAGTAAAGTAAAAAAAAAAGTGATAGGCTACGTAACGATTTACGTAGCCTATCACGGCTAGATTTTCAAAGTCAGCTGTGATAGGCTATGTAAATCTTTACGTAGCCTATCACAGGTGACTTTGGGAAAAAAAAGCGCATACGCAAATGGCGGCGCCCATGGGCACCGCCATTTGCGTTCCTTATTTGGGCAGGGGTAGTCTACGTAAAGATTTACGTAGACTACGGCGAAAATAAGGGCACCGCCATTTGCGTTCCTTACTTGGTCCCGGTAGTCTACGTAAAGATTTACGTAGACTACGGCGAAAATAAGGGCAACGATACGTAGACTACCCCTGCCCAAACAAGGAACACAAAAAAATAAGGGCAACGATACATAGACTACCCCTGCCCAAACAAGGAACACAAAAAAATAAGGGCAACGATACATAGACTACCCCTGCCCAAACAAGGAACACAAATGGCGGCGCCCATGGGCGCCGCCATTTGCATACGCGCTTTTTTTTTCCAAAGTCACCCGTGATAGGCTACATAAAGATTTACGTAGCCTATCACGGCTGACTTTGAAAATCTAGCCATGATAGGCTACGTAAATCGTTATGTAGCCTATCACATCGTTGTTGTTTTTTTACTTTACTTTTTTTATTTCGCGGCCGGGGAGACGGGGCGCTCCTCCCCGGCCTGAATTTCGGCGGCGAGGGATGGGGCGCCTCCCCCCCGGCCTGAATTTTGGCCGGGAGGGGTGGGGCACCTCTACCCCACCAAGAACTTCAGGGTGAGAACCAAAGCGCCTCCTCCCCACTGCGAAGCAAGCTGCGGGACCAGGTAAGAGACTTTCGTCTATCCTTAAATTTACGTGAATTTATTTGCAGGGAAAATGCAAATTTCTACAGAGATTGGTCAATATATGCAGGAAAAAGTTGAATGGAATGAGTGACAGTACACTAAATGTTACTTACTAATGTAAATTACATAAACCGTTTCAAACCCTCTTACAGAATTATTTGCGTATTTTTCTGGATAATGGGCAGGGGACTGAATCCATCTGTGAATGAGCACCAGAATGAGTAATACTACACAATCCACAAAACCAGCTCGGGACAGATTTAAAAAATCCAGACATCCATAGCACCAGCCAAAGATTTCTTTTTCTTTTTTAATTCTCCAAGTCATTCTAAGAGGTTTTCGAGTGCTTTTAGATCTTTGCACTATTTTAGTTTTGCTGCAGGTTTACTTTGGTTTTATTATATGATGCATTATTATTTTTACTCCTTACTGATAGTTTTATTTAGTTCTATTTTATCATCATTGCTTTATTCTGGGTGTGTATTGTATTGTATTTTAATTTACCTCTATACTGCCCAGAGAACTGTGGTTGGGTAGTCTAAAGGTGTAAAGATAAATAAATGAAAAAGAAAATAAATACAATTCAGTGGTTAGTTCATAGTTTTATTGATTGGACCAGTATGATATTGAGTGGCTGGCAAAAGTACAGGAGTTTCTGTATTCACCACAATCTATTATTTGCATCACCCTTTGACCCTGTCAGGAGAAGATAGAACTATGCATTGGAGTACGTTTGGAACTTCCATCAGATGCAAGATCATCCCAGGGTGGTGACCCTAATAACAATCTTGGGGAATGCTCTGTAACAAGGACTTCTAGAGGATGTTGAGGTATTAGCATAGAGCTCAGGTCCATAAATCTTGAGTGATTTTGCAAGAACTCTGTCTTTTATGGGCTGCATTCGGTACATGACTAAATTCTTGAATCAGGTCATTATTGCAATGAAATCCTAAAAGAATGAAGCTACTATGATTTTTTTTTTTTTTTGCAAAATACATAATTTATCATGGCATTCAAGTCAGGTATTAGGCTAAGGTTTATATTCTGGCAATGGCAAATCTTTATTTGACTAAGATGGAGTGTTGGATCTGCTGGAAAATGAGATATACAGTACACTGTGTTTTTGGTTTGTTTTTGTGGGGGAAGGATTCATTTACCGCTTGTAAAACTAAGGAACTTTTATCACATTCTCCCAGAATATAGAAATAAATCAAATTCATGGGACAGATCCCCACCACAAATCATGAGAGTTAGCGTAAATAATGAAATAAAAATTTGCAAGCTTTGAGTTTATGGCTTTCTTTTTATATATTTCTGGTTATGATCAGAGGGTTGTTCTGTCTAGTTTCAAGATTCATAGCTCTCACTTCTGTGAAGTTTTGAAACAAAACGAAAAGTGTGAGTATTGGCCAAACTTTTATATTGACAGTGTGATCTGAAGCAAATGTTCAGACTCCCTTTCTAGTAAGTTTGCTTAGAATTACAGACTAATATATCTATGTATTCATTATGAAGATGTATCATTAACCACATTCTCAGGATGAATGTCTTTTTCTCTTTCTTTTTGTATGGCACTGGCATCTGTTTCAAAGGTTCTAGGGGGACATTCACACTCTGAACCTAAACTGGTTTCAAACTGGTTTAAGAGCAATGTTCTCGCCATAAAACATTATGGGAATTATAGTTGTGTGAAGGTGCTGAGAATTCTTTATTGCTGCTCATTAGCGTCACAGAACTACTGTTTGCATGGTTCCTTTGAACCCGGTTTACCTTTGTAGTGCAGATGAGACACGCTCTACATTTTGTAGTGCAACAGGCAGTAACTTGTACTTTTCATGTGTGACTCAACTGTACTAGGTAGTCTTGAATACGAGTCTATATATACTGGAATTTGCACCAGTGTCTCTTACTAGGCCTTGAGTAGTCTGAGTTATTTGTACATGTCCATTTTATATTAGATGAGACCAAGGATCCATCTAGTCCAGCATTCTGTTCACACAGTTGCCAAACAGATGCCTGTGGGAAGTGCAAAGGCAGGACATGAATGCGATAGCACCATCCTGGTCATGTTCCCCAACAACTGATAATCAGAGGCATAGATCCTCTAATACCGGAGGCAATATATAGCCATCATTCATGACTAGAAGCAATTGTTAGCCTTCTCCTCCATGAATTTGTCTGATCCCCTTTTCAAGACATCCAAAGTCTTCCTTAACAGCTGGCATGCGGAGGAAGGGCCTCAGCATTCTCATCCAGGCCTCCTCCCAAGTAGTTCAGGGCAAGAGCATCGGGGACTGGTCATGTCAGCACCTGTCCTGCCTCCACCAGCTGTTATGGAAGCCCTTGACAGCAGGGATGGGGAGGAAGGGCCTCAGTGGCACCCCAGTGCTCCTCGAGAGGAGGCCAGGCTGAGACCACTTGGGGCTGGGTATGCTGAAGGCTGAGCAGCCAAGCCCTTGTGCGCATAAAGCACAAGGGCTTGTCTGCTGGAGGACTTGGTGTGAAGAGAAGGGGTGGCTTGTGCGGCTCAGTGGGTGGGCGGGACGAGCTTGTGGAGCTCCCTCGCGACCAGGATGGTGATGGGTCTGTCCATCCCTAGTGACAAGTGGTTTGCTTCCTTTTGCTGAGGCCATTTTGGTTTGCCTACATGTGGGTCAAATTAGGCAGGAGATGGTTCAATATCCTGCAGAAGGTGTCCCTTCCAGAATATCCAGAAGTAACGTTCAAGTCCTTTTCCAGGTAACACTTCTGAGTATATTAAAACATGACATGACTCATAACAGAAGTGTGCTCTGTTATGTGTTTTGTCCTATTCAGTATGCAATGAATATGGACTTGAGCACGCTCCGGGAGAGAGCACAGCTGCGCAGGACAGGAAGGCCTGGCATGCTATGGTCCATGGGGTCACGAAGAGTTGGACACAACTGAATGACTGAACAACAACAACAATACAAATAGAAACCATAAGCTGTGAAGTAATCCAAGACACCATCAAATAATAAATGATCACATATCACAATCCTTCATGTGAGAGTGGGGGCCTTTAAATATCACCCATTTATTTATTTATTTATTTATTGCATTTATATCTTGCCTTTTTCCCCTCTTGCAAGGAGCCCAAGGCGATGTACACAATCCTCCTCTCCGTTTTATCCTCACAACAACAACCCCCTGGGATAGGTTTGGCTGAGAGTCTGTGATGGGCCCAAAGTCACACAGTGAGCTCCCATGGCCGAGTGGAGACTGGAACCCAGAACTTCTGGCTCTTAGTCCAACACTCTCACCACTACACCAGACTGGCTCTTAGCCATGCGGGACCTGCTTTCTCTTGACACATCTGGGGTAATGTTTAAATGGACCAGCCATGTAGACAGGCATTGACTGCGTTGGTCTATCCCACAGAGTCCCCCACCCCAATTTTGGTGAACTGCTGATGGGGGGAGACCTGGCTTGGCAGCAGTACCTGTGAAAATGTGTCTTAAGTGTCTTAGTGCATCACAATCTGAATATGAGCCAACGCTGCAGTGCAGCAGCTGAGAAAGCCAATGAGCTGCATTAACAGAAGGATAGTGTCTGGACTATGGGAAGAAAGAGTTTCACTCTATTCTGCATTAGTCAGGCTGTATTTGGAGTCCCGCATCCAGTTCTGGGTGCCCCATTTTGAGAAGGACATTAACAAGCCAGAGAAGAGAGTCATCAAGATAGTGAGAGGTGTGGAAACCAAGTCCTAGGAGGCACAGTTGAAAGAGCTGGGCATGTTTATCCCGGGGAAGAGAAGATTAAGGGGAGACATGATAATGGTCTTCCAGTATCTGAAAGGCTGTCATGCAGAACCTGGAGCAAACTTGTTCCAGAGGGCAGGAATAGAACCAACGAAGGGAAACTGCAGGGAAGCAGGTTTTGGCTAAACGCTAGGAGAAGTGTCTTCACAGTGAGAAGTGTTCAGTGGTGGAACAGATTGCCTCAGGAGGTTGTGGGTTCTCCTCCCCTTGAAGTATTTAAGGAGAAGCTGGATGACCATCTCTCAGGGATGCTGTAGCTGCGCCCTGCAGCACAGAGCTTGCATTGAGCAGGGGGTGGACTAGATGATCTCTGAGATACCTTCCAACTCTATGTTTCTATGATCAGATGCTGCCTATGTGTTTGGGCCCTTTCACCATCCTTTCAGTGATGTGGGCATGACTAACAGAAAAGCAGTGCCTACATAGTCAGGGCTCCTATGCCATGTCAAGATATATCTGGGGGATCACTGGTTTAGCGCTGTCCCGAACATTTGTCCTGCATTTTTTCAGCCATTATCATTAAATTTGATAGAAAAGGAATGGAAGAAATTCGAAAAGAAATTTAAAGAAGGAGAAATTCTCATGGGTTGGGTTTCGGGTTCTTGTGCTTACCTTACATGTGAAGTGGCTGAGGAGTGTGTGTGAGTGTCCTGTCCGCCATTGTACAGTAACCTCTATGGCAGCCTGCAGCCTGTTCAGCTTCCCACACTTCAGTTAAAGCCATCATGGCCAGTGCCCTCAATATGCAGATGACACTCAGCTCTACCTCTCTTTCTCATCAAAACCAGGTGAGGCAGTGGCTGTTCTGAATCGGTGCCTGGGCACGGTAATGGACTGGATGAGGGCCAATAAACTGAAACTCAATCCAGACAAGACAGAGGTACTGTTAGTGGGTGGTTCGTCTGCCCGGCTAGGTGATATTCAACCTGTTCTGGAGGGGGTTGCACTCCCCCTAAAGGATCAGGTTCGTAGTTTGGGGGTGCTCTTGGATCCAGAACTGTCACTTGAGGCACAGGTGAACTCAGTGGCACGGAGCACTTTTTATGAGCTTAGGCTGGTATACCAACTATGCCCTTATCTGGACAGAGATAGCCTAGCTACAGTGATCCATGCTCTGATAACTTCTCCTCTGGATTACTGCAATGCGTTATACGTGGGGCTGCCTTTGAAAACGGTCCGGAAACTTCAGCTGGTCCAAAATAGGGCAGCAAGATTGTTAACAGGGACTGGCCTGCGAGCTCATATTACGCCAGTACTTTTCCAGCTGCACTGGCTGCCAGTCCATTTCCGGGCCCGATTCAAAGTGCTGGTGTTAACATTCAAAGCCCTTAATGGCTTGGGGCCAGGTTACCTGAAGGATCGCCTCCTCCCATGCCCGGACCTTAAGGTCATCATCAGCGGCCCTTCTCCGTGAGCCCCTGCCAAAGGAAGTGAGGCGGGTGGCTACTAGGAGGAGGGCTTTTTCTGCTGTGGCACCCCGGCTCTGGAATGAGCTCCCTAGTGAGGTTCGCCTGGTGCCTACATTGTATTCCTTTCAGCGCCAGGTGAAGCCCTTTTTATTTTCCCTGGCATTTTAGCATTTGAGCTTTCTAAATTTTTATCTTTGCTGTTTTAAATCTGTATTTTAAACTCCTGCACTGCTGCTAGGTTTTATTGTGGTTGTATTGTTATATTGTGGTTTTAATGTTCTATATATTTTAAATTGTTTTATTGTGTGTTGTTTGGTTTTAATTTTTGTGAACTGCCCAGAGAGCTTTGGCTATTGGGCAGTATAGAAATGAAATGAAATGAAATGAAATGAAATAAATAAATAAATAAATAAATCATGAGGAAGCCATCATGAGGCAATTCCTCCCATGGGGCTTTTCCAGTTCAGAAAGTGCAGGCATCCTGGGAGGCTGCAGAGCAATGGAAAGATATGTAATAGAGAGAGAGAACACACACAGCCCTCTCGGCCGCCTCACAGGGATGAGGTCAGCTCAAAAATTCACCAAAAGAAATTGAAAATTCTGCCTCAGAAAAGTGGAAGCCTCAACATAGTTGATGCTGTTGCCGCCTACAGAAGCAGTGCAGGAAACCAAAAACCTGTAGGAAAACAGAACAACTTTCTTTTCTGCTTCAACCCCTGCCAATAGTCAGCCCTCTCTGTGAGAAACTGTTGGAAGTTTTCTCCTCTCCTAGGAGAAATTTAGTGAAATTGTCCCTGTAATTTCTCTGTCCACAAACAGGCTGGAGAATTCTGAGAAGCCCTTTGCACACAGCTCTACACTGGTAGAAAATATCCCTACCCCAACATCTCCCTGAAGGTGGAAAGGAGAAAGCTAAGAAATAAGTCTTCTTCATGATATGCCATTTTTCCATATATAGGGAGTTCCCAATTAGGGGAAGCATTTGAGAATGCAAACCCCAGCCACATTTCTGCCATGGTTGAGTTCCAGGAGGGATGTATTACTTGATATTTCTGGACACATACAGGCCCAGTTTCATCCTACAGGAGCCGTGAGCAGGGCCTTCTAGGCTAGCACGGACATTTGCCCTGTACCTTCCATGGCAGCTAGCTGGGCCTGTGAGCCACCATTTTAATTCCCACAAATATCCCACAGTGACACTACATCAGGCGCTCCAAGGAATTGTGGGGAATTAAAATGGGGGCTGCCAGCAACCTTTGGAGTGCTGCTGCCATCACCACTGCCAGATAAACCTGAGGGGGCTGTCGATAGATCCCATCAACTTTGCCAGGGGCCTCCAGAAATTTGGAGCCAGACACAGAAACATAGCCGGACACAGGAACATAGCCAGCTGCCTTCTATTTAGTCAGACCATGGGTCCACCTTGCCCAGTGATGTCAACACTGACTGGCAGCCATGGCTCTCCAGGGATTCAGGCAGGGTTTTTTCCAGCCTTACCTAGAAATGCCAGGGAATGAACTGAGATGTGTCTCCTGCAACATCCTCCCCACAAACCAGTATATTTTTCAAATCAGATTAGTTTCATTTGTCAGCATCTGTCTTAGATTGAGTCAGACCCTGGGTCCATCTAGCCCTGTATTGTCGACACTGACTGTCAGTGGCTGTCCTGGGTTTCAGGCAGGGCAGTTTTCCAGCCCTACCTGGAGATGCCAAGGATCGAACCTGGGACATTCTGCATGCAAAGGATATACTCTACCACTGAGCCACGAACATGTGAGTCAGTTAGTTAGGGATGTTGGAGAATTCCACCACGGACTCCAGTGAGGCTGGATTCTAAAGAATCCGCCCCCCTGGAATCTGTGGCAGAATGGCCTCACCCACCCCGCCACCCCCTGCAATCCCCCCCAGGAATGGACCTACGTGGTGGCGGATGCGGCGGCAGCGGCAGCAGCGGCGGCGGCTCTGGTGGTGGCTTCAGGTCATCTTCTGGGCTGCTGTGGCCACAAATGGCAGCCGTCATGGCAGCCGCCATTTGCGTCTCTGCTTTAGCTGTGATGGGCTACGTAAATGTTTACGTAGCCTATCACAGCTACAGCAGGGATGCAAATGGCTGGCCACCATGACGGCCGCCCTTTGCAGCCACAGCAGCCCATAGAGGACGCCATTTGTGTCCCTGCTTTAGCCATGATAGGCTATGTAAATATATACATAGCCTATCACGGCCTAATGTAGGGACGCAAATGGCGTCCCCTACGCAGGATGCCATTTGCGTCTGCAGCAGCCCGGCCACAGAGGGGGCCCCTGCTATGGATTGGCCCAGCTGGCAGCTCCGTGGACTGGCCACGGAGCGGATCCGGCTGGGCAGGATTCCGGGGGGGAGGACCGGATCGCCTCCCCCCCATTGAGATTCTGGGGGGAGGACAGGATCACCTCCCCCCCCGCGGAACCCAATGGAGCCAGGTAAGTGGGGTTTCGTACACCCTTACAGTTAGTGAATAAATCCTTTATTCCTTAAAAAATAAAATACTAAAACTAAAATAAATACAATTGGTGACACTTTTTAGGGAGGTTTTTCAGGCAATACGGACACTTATCAGCAGTCTTCTCTATTTTCACTTTCCATGTTAAATTGTTTAGTACCAGGATAACATTTGTCTCAGTATCAGGGCAGACCTGCTGGAA
Organism: Heloderma suspectum; assembly: GCF_057233095.1. NCBI lineage: Eukaryota > Metazoa > Chordata > Lepidosauria > Squamata > Helodermatidae > Heloderma > Heloderma suspectum. The sequence goes on from NC_139469.1 coordinate 29,506,143, forward strand.
TGTTTCTCATTCATCATGTTTGACCATATCTACAAAGAAAACATTGCATATTCTGTACTATACTTCCTATGGCATTGTGCCCCAATAGGGATTTTTCTCCCCCACCTTCTCTCTCTCTCTTTCTCTCTCTTTCCTGGCAAAGCCACAGGTTATTACCAAAGTGCGTGTCTGTGAATTGGCTCGGCATAAATTCAATCTAAGCTAAAAAGAGGAGGGAAAGCCATTCTAGCTTGTTAGCTTTATAGCTCCTTCTTCTTGCAGACTTGGTTTTGTAGAAACACTTGTAAATGGAATGCATCACATACAATGTTGAACTAGCAAGGCGGTAACAAGGTGTATCAAAAAGTCCAAAGATTAAGCACGCATGGTAAAGAATATTTGATGGATCCTGGGAAAAGACAGCAAGAGAATAAAAAATAGCCTCCTTTTTACTATTCCATGGGGAATTTTTTTTTTTTTTTTGAGTGGGAGTGGTTTTTCTTCAACCTTTTTGGACACAGACCCGCTGTTAGTCCCGAATAGTACATTGTGGTACACATTCTGTTTTCTGTGTTCTCTGGGTGGCCTGCAAAATTGACAGGGAAATACAATATTAAAGCCACAATCATATGATTTCTGGGCTGGGGCCCATAGATAATATTAGATCTCTCCCTGCAGGCAGAGTCATGTAATCATAGAATAGTAGGGTTGGAAAGGTCCTATAAGACCATCCAGCCCAACCCCCTGCCTGGTGCAGGAATCCAAGTCAGAGCATCCCTGACAGATGGCTGTCCAGCCTTGTCTTGAATGCCTCCAGCGTGGGAGAGGCCACCACCTCCCCAGGTAATTGGTTCCATTGTCATATTGCTCTAACAGTCAGGAAGGTTTTCCTGATGTTCAGCTGGAATCTGGCTTCCTGTAACTTGAGCCCGTTGTTCCATGTCCTGCACTCTGGGATGATCGAAAAGAGATCCTGGCCTTCCTCTCTGTGGCAACCTTTCAAGTCCTTGAAGAGCGCTATCCTGTCTCCCCTCGGTCTTCTCTTCTCAAGGCTAAACATGCCCAGTTCTTTCAGTCTCTCCTCTTAGGGCTTTGCTTCCAGTCCCCTGGAAACAAAGTCAGAGGTTTGCCCTCAAATGTAGCGAGGCTGGAAATGTCTGCCTCTATTTCTCCTCTGCCATCAATACTCTGACCACAAAGAAGGCACAAACACGGGGCAGACCAGCATTGCGGGTGGATCAGGGGAGGCTTTGAATCTGAAGGATCCACAACCCTCCCTGAGGTTGGAATACTTATTTTCCTTTCCTAGAGGGGAAATTAAAGCAAAATAAAAAAATGAATAAAATGGACAACAAAACTGGGCAGAGGGTGGGGAGGAGGGAAAGCCACATGTGTACACTAGGGATGAGAGAACCAGGGATGTTTGAGCTTAGGAGTGGGTGGGCTGGATGGTCACCCAGGAGTCAGGACGCAGAGCCGAGGGGGGCGCCAAGTTGAGCTGAGAGGGGGCACCGAGCTGAGCTCAGCGGCTGTGCTTTTTTTAATGTACTGTCTGCAGTGAGCTAGGGTGGCAAAAAAGCAAGCATCTGAAACCTTTCTTTCAAGGTTCTACAGGGTGTTTGGTTACGAACTACAAAAACGATCTTCCTTCAATAAGATTTAAAGTACGTTTCTTTTTCAATTTCCACTTTGATGTCATTTGCAATTGGAAAGAATCAGTGGAACACAGCTTTACTTTGAGGCAATGTTACCCAGCACTTAGCACTTCAAATGCTCTCGACACTAGAAGCACTATATATCTAATAATAAAATAAAGCCGTAAGCTCTAAGAAGTCAGCTGGATACCCTTTATATTTATATTTTTTTTCTTTATTATTTTTAAAGATGAACGTAATGGATATTCTAAAATAAAGAATGCTTGCTGAAAGATAGGAAATGCTACCACGTTATCTATCTATCTATCTATCTATCTATCTATCATCTATATATCTATCATCTAGGGATGGGCGGATTACTTACTCGTTCTGGTCTGGGGCGTCTGCAGTGGGGGGGGAGGCGATCCGTCCCTCCCCCCGGAGTCTGCGGCTGCCATTTGCGTCCCTGCTCTTTGCCATGATAGGCTGCATAAATACTTATGTAGGGAGGCAAATGGCGGCTGCAGACTGGGGCAGCCATTCTCAGCCACAGACCGGGGCAGCGGACAGACTGGCCCGGCCAACACCAGGTAGGGTCCGTCCCGGGAAAGTTTTGCGGGGTGGCGGGGGGGATTGCTCCATTCCTCCATGGACTCTGGGGGGCTGGATTGTAAAGAATCCAGCCTCATTGGAGTCCATGGCAGAATTCTCTAACATCCCTACTGTTGTCTGTCTGTCTGTCTGTCTGTCTGTCTATCTATCTATCTATCTATCTATCATCTGTCTATGTGTCTGTCTGTCTGTCTGTCTGTCTGTTTGTCTGTAAAACATGTGATAGTTCTGCTGTGTTGCATAGTGCATTGGCCACTGCTCAGAATGTGTTTTTTTTAAAAAAAACTTTGGCTTGTGCAAACTGTAGCACAGTGGCTGAGAGACCAAGGTTTTGAGTAATGTCATTCTCAATGGACATCACATGCCTGCACCCAGCCCCATAAATCCTCTGGGTGACCCTGCAGAACTGACTTGGGGAGGGCACCAAAGGCACTCCTCACCCAGAGTACCGGCATTAGGATAAATCACACCTAGGGATGGATGAACCCCCCTCCCGCCCTCCCTGCATGCTGTTCATTGAACAGCATGCTACTTACCCGACCCAGTGAGCAGTGCCGGGACAGCCGCCGGGCTGTTCAGGGGTGTGTCTGTGTGTATGTGTGAGTCTTGGCAGCTCTCGTTCTATTGTATGAGCCACCATTTTTGCTCAAGATGGGGCTCTGTATTTTCATAAATCTACTCTTTGCACCCTAGATCTACACAACAGCAGCAGCAAAGGCTCATTTCTATGGATGAAATGAACCTTTGCGGCCATGGTTGTGTAGATCTAGGGTGAAAAGAGTAGATTTATGAAAATACAGAGCCCCATCTTGTGTAAAAATGGAAACTCACATGGACGCCAGGCAGCTGTGGTGACTCTCAGCCTCGTACATGGGGTGGGGGTGAGGGTTTGCTGAGCCAGGTTCAGGGGTGTGGGCAGGGGGTGGGGATTTGTTGGGTTCCCGGACCCATTAGGGTGCCCGCACCACCCCTAATCACACCCTTCTACATGTCTCTGATGCAGAGAAGTATGGGAGAATTCTGAGATGAAAACACACCGATCTCAGAGAGTTTGTTTACAAAGACAGTGAGTGTCTGATGCAATGAATGGGTAGAGCTACCATGGAAATTTTAGCCTCAAGCTAAGTTCAAACTCAATTTCACAGTTGCTCCTCAGGTGAAACAGCTGAGAGACTTCAGGGGAATTTTAGTAAGGAAGTTTATACTCTGTGTTTTGACCCCAAATTGGGCCACAAAGTGGCTTACAAGACCACCCCCCACCTAATTTTGGAAAAAAGAGCCAGCATATTCACCAGTGTTAAAACACAAATGCATCAAAACCCTGGAAGAAAGCTGTTTTCACACAATGCCTAAAATCTAAGAAGGAAAGGGCAAGGTTGTGAAACTTACTTCATGGGAAAGTAAGTTCCACAACCTCAGTGCCACTACAGAAAAGACCATGTCTCACATTACCAACCTCCGAAATGCTGACATTAGGGAAACATGAAGATGGGCTTCCACAGAATACTTGATGCACAGGCAGATTGATATGGGAGAAGAAAGTCAATGAGGTATCCAGACCCCAAATCAATGGTGTGTGTGTGTGTGTGTGTGTGTGTATACGTACGGGAGATATCTGCCCATTTCTACATTGTATTACCAGCTTTCACATGGCGAAATTGGAAAGGCATTTGGATATTTCCCCTCTGGTGCAACACATCTGGGGATTTTTGTTTTAGAGAACTCTTAATACTTCCAGTAAGACATTAAATTCCTTGGGGGGGGTGCACATCTGTATAAAATCAGTGTCATCAGCATTAAAGAAACAGGCTCTTGTGTATGTTAAATTTCTGTCAAATATAACTTCAGCAAAAGTGAGGCAGGGAAGAGGAGAAGCAAACTGAAAGTGGGATACGTAAATAGCAGTGCTGGAGAAATACATCAAGAAATGCATGAAGCCCATCCATATACTTCCATAAATACCTCTGTCCAGACTTGTTTCAGTAGCAGAACTTTTCATATCCTCCAGGAATTCATGTTAGTAAATGATTTCACATGGAAAGAGAGGAGTGTAAGAGGGAGAATATTGGCTTTCTGCAATACCTTTCCCCAGGTACTTGCATTTCTAGAAATATATATGTGAAACACAACTACATTTCCTACTAAGGAATCCAGTATCCATCCCTGCCCACCCACCACCCACCATACTGAACTTTAAGGATACTTTAGTTTAAAAAGTTTATAATATTTTATTTGGATCCAAACAAACATGAGTGGCAATGGAAAATTAATTAGTGCAGTTCTGTAAACTCTTGCATAATTGCTAGTAAAAGGCTTTTCACAGTGCAGTGATGTAGTGCACCAGGGCTGCATAGACAAATATGTCATTTTTTTTTTGCTCCATTTCTCATTTTTTTTAAAGTTTGCTTTAATATTTGCATACATTTTTGTGTACACTTTCTTAAGTCATGCATTTTTGTAACCGAGGTCCACGTGCACACAATTGCAGCTCGGTAAGGGGCTGGCTGGCCTCACTCAACTTCTCAGATGGTCACCGAGCCATCCTTTGGTTCCTCCAGTGCAGCTTGTGTGGATGGAGGGATCAGACAGAGGGGAGTCCATCCATCCCCACTAACATACACATTTTTGTGTGCATTTTCCCCAGATATATGCATTTTTGAATGCCCTGCATGGTTGGAGAACTGCATTGCAAAAGTGAGAATTTCAAAGGATAACTGAGTTTCAGTTTGCATATTGGCTCCCAAGTGTGAAATAAATTCTTATATAAACCCCAGGTCAGCATTATTATAGTAGCTTTCTCTTGCAATCCTGATATTGGTAGAGCTTTCTCTGCATCGTAGGAAGAGATTGACTCCCATACTGGATCAGTGCAATAAGTCCAAGGAGCTGAGCAAGCATTTATCCCATCAGAGATACCTTGCTGTCAAGATACCCTGCTGTTAATCTCCAGCATCTAGTATGCAGATACATATCTAGTGAACATGGCTGTATGCATTACACAATTTTTAATCACACTATACAAGTGCAGACATTGACATTGGAAACCAAATACAACATCCTTTTAATCTTAGCTTCCTATAAGATAAAATCAAGTTTCTAGTCTTTAATATTTTGAAATCTGCAAAGCAGCAGGGGGGCTGAGGAGAAGTAGCGTTCGCAGAGAGGCCATCAAAATCTATATTCAATTAGATTTTGACAATGGAATCTGGAAAACTGCCAGGGTCAAACAAATAGTGAACTAGTCCCAGGTGATGGTAGATAGGATGAGAAAGAGAGAGAGAGAGAGAGAGAGAGAGACTGAAAGCTTCCCAAGCCTTATTGCAATGATCTGTAGTCCTCCAGACATCTGTGGTCCTCCAGATGTCATCAGACTACTACAGGTCTTATCGTTTCACAGATTCCTCACCTCTATGTGATAAGGCACATGTTACAACTTAAATAAAACAATAATTCAGAAGTACATCCCACTGTGTTCAATGGGCCTGAGCCTTTTACAATGGCATGATTGGTTTAAAATAATGGGGGGTAGCTGTGGTAGCCAGCATTCTTTGTGCTACCTGTCCATGCCAAGGAGATGAACATTAAATACTCTTCAAAGTGGTTGAGCAAACAGATGTGAACAGCTTGGTGTTTGGTCCTCAATAGATAATGCATGATGCATCTGGAGCAAAATTGTTCTACTTGCTCTGTACCTGTCTTGGTACCACTTTAATCACTGTGCTTGCACAGTTTTCTGACACACACTTCATAGCACTTGTCATGACATGATCACTGGAGACTCTGCAACATCTGTTTGTGATTTCACTCCTTTCTCTGCATGTGGAGGGGGGGAGCATTACATTGGGATCAAAGATATTTTCTTTAGCATTGTATCATCCCTTCCCTTCAAAGTCAGGATAAAACACTGCTAATTATTCTGAAAGATCCTGCAGGACTTTACAATAGTTATTGGCCAACATGTAAGCTTTGTACACATGTCCTTGTTCTACAGGCTTGGTTTATAAGTTTAAACAAGATGCCAAAATCTACATTCATGCACTTTACGAAGAATGGTAAATATTAACATCTTTCCCCCCAACAAAAACAGATACATGATTGTCACAGGACAAGCTATTCCCTGACCTGTGTGTGGAAGGGAGATCAGGCCAAATACAGTGCCCCATTACTGTTTACCCTTCCCTTCCTATCACTTTTCTGCTGCCAACAGATGGATCCCCACCCCCCTGCCCGTTGCCTCCATCAAATAGCCTTAAAACCCTCTAGGTATCTTGTAACTACCTTTAGGTACTCTGGGATTGGCCTTTAGGTGTGGGGTGGATAAACCAATAAGAAAAGAATCTGCACAGTTTTGTTTTTTTAAAGAAAACAACAACCCATTTTAAAGTTTACTGGAAAACCATTATTTTTAGAAAAAAAACAAACATCTGAATGTTTACAGCATATTGCAAAACACTCACAGACACAAAACAAAACCATAGGAGAAAAAAAGGGTAAGAAAATACCTAGAGCAAATACATCCAGCTAAACTTAAGTTGACTGTGTCCCTATGTTCCACATTTTTCCCAGCAGTATTTTACTGTCAGAGCTATCCAAAGCAGCTTCTCCCAAGAATCTCTCTGATTTTCTCTCTTTTTCTGATTCTTCTCATCCTTTCCTCTACCTAAAACTGCTTTGTTGCCTCAACTTTTTATATGTTCAAGCTAGCCTGTTCTCTTGTAATTCTGACCAATCAGGATGGCTCACCTTTGCCCTAAATTTCTTCTCTTGAGTGCTTTGCACGCATTTCTGCAAAAGCAAAACTACTACTTGCAAAATTACAGACCCTATGACACCACAATGTAAACAAACCCCTTCTGCAGGCTCCATATATGTATCTCTGGCCATCTGCCCTCTCCCTTTACCCCCTTTACATTTGTAGATTTACCAGGACTGAGGCCTGAACATTTAACCTTTTGGTTCAGCACACACACATAACATCCGAAAAAGCTTTATACAAGAAAATTGGAAGACCCTTCTTTCCTTCACAGCAGTTTTGGACCAATACTATTTTCATGGTTACAAAATTGCTACTTCTCTTTTTTACTGTGCACGGCATCAGCAATATTGTAGAATTTGCCACTCAGATATCAGGTTGTGATGTTGAACTAGGGAGATGCAAATCAGCAAAACCTGAGCCCACCAAAGATCTCCAAGTTCCATCTCAAAGCTTGTTTTGACTCAAGTACGTCTCAGATTGCAAGCTTTTTCTTTTCTTTTCACATGATAATCTGTGTGTATTTCTGTGCATATTTTTTCCAAGTGTCCACATCAAGTGTGTCCATCATTGAAATGTAACATTCTTCTCCCATTTTTCAAAAGTATGAGTCAGTGAACCACATTGCAAGTTCAGATATCTATGGACTTCAGGAAATTGGAGGACAGATTTTGGCAGAGCACTAACTCCGCCTCATCCCTTGAGCTGGACACAACACTGGCCCCACCTGCATTGCGGTGGATGCAAATAGGGGCCGGCCCACCAAGAGAGTTGATACTGTTGCAGTACAACCTTTACCAAAAATTAAAGGTACAAGCCCTGAGCTACAAGCCCTGCCAATGGGGAGCCCTACCTGGGAGAAACTGTTGAGAATTTCTCCTCCCCCTAGATAAATTCAGTGAAATTGGCTCCCAAATTTCTCTGCTCACAAGTAAGGTGGATAAGTTCATGAGGCCATGTGTGCACAGCTCTAGAGTGAACTGGGTAAATCCTGATCAAAAATAAACTGAAAGTAGTTTCTCATACATCCAAGGGATGTACGAATTACTTACCTGCTGTTCCGGGGGGGTGGTCTGCGGGGAGAGAGGTGATCCTTCCCTCCCCCCAGAATCCTTGCCAGCTGGCTCCACTCCGCAGCCATTCTGCGGAGCCACTGGCCAGCTCCGAAGCCCCAGCGATACTGACATACTGCTAGGGATGTACGAAAGTTCTGCCACGGATCTCGGTGGCGGAACGGCCCGCTGCCCTGCCCCCCCGGGATGGGACTTACCTTGGACGGATCTTCCTGGCGGTGGCGGCTCCGGTGGCGGTTCGGCGGCAGTGGCTGCGGCGGCCGGTCTTTCGACCGGCTGCTGCCACCTCCATTTCCAGGTTAAAAAAACCACAAAAAACCGTAATAGGCTACATAAAGATTTACGTAGCCTATCACGGCTAGATTTTAAAAAAACACCATGATAGGCTACGTAAATGTTTACATAGCCTATCACGGCTGACTTAAAAAAACAAACAAACGTGTACGCAAATAGTGGCGGCCATGGCCGCCACCATTTGCGTTCCTTATTTTGGCACGTCTTAGTCTACGTAAACATTTATGTAGACTATGACGGCGAAAATAAGGGGAATGCAAATAGCGTAGATGCTACGCTATTTGCGTTCCCCTTATTTTCGCGGTCTTAGTCTACGTAAATGTTTACATAGACTAAGACGTGCCAAAATAAGGAACGCAAATTTGCATACATGCGGGTTTTTTTTAATCAGCTGTGATAGGCTACGTAAACATTTACGTAGCCTATCACGGCGGACTGCAGGGACGCAAATGGTGGCAGCTACGGCCGCCACCATTTGCGTCCCTGCTAGCCAGCGGCCGGATGTCCGGCTGCTTGTGGAGCCGGCCGGCGTCTCCACAGAATTGCTGCGGAGCACAGCCAGCGAGCCAGGATTCCGGGGGGGGGGGAGGAACGGAGCGCCTCCCCCCCCGGCAAGGATTCCTGGGGGAGGGATGGAATGCCTCCCCCCCACCATCAGCATAATCACCGAAATGGTAAGTGATTTTCATACATCCCTACGTACTGGAGACGCAAATCGTGTCCGACGTAGCAGACACCATTTGTATCCCTGCCCTTGGACATGATAGGCTATGTAAATCTTTATGTAGCCTATCGCATGAAGGAACAGGGACGCAAATACGCCATGTGCGTTCCTGTTTTTTCACACATCAGGCTACGTAAAGATTTACATAGCCTATCCCGTCAGAGAGCAGGGATACAAATGGCATAGCAGATGCCATTTGCGTCTGCAGTCCGTCAGTCCAGCCAGTGATATGGCAATGGCAGCCATATCGCTGGGGCTTCGGAGCCAGCAGCAGGCAGGATCCAGCCGGTGAGGACTTCGTGGGGCGGCGGAGGTAAGAGATCCAATCCTCCACGGTATTCGGGGGGCTGGATTCAATAGAATCCAGCCTCACTGGGGTCCGTGGAGGATTTCTCCAACATCCCTAAACATCCCTTTGTTGGGCTTTGTCTCCATACAAAAGCACAACGTCATGCTATTTCTCATTGTTCCCCAATTCAACAGCATAGGTGGGCCTATAGTTGGCAAGTGGCTTAATTACACAAGCCTTTTATAAAAGCCATCATTACTTCATGATTGTTTGGTTCACCCATCTGAAACAGTGAATATGCAGATACATTTGGGAAAGTGGATAGGTTTGGCATCAGAAATTCACATGTTTTTGAGGCCTCTGCACACCTATTATTTCTTGCCCACGAGTACAGAGGGAAACTCACTGGAGTTGTAGCTAGGGATGTATGAACCTCCCACACACACTGTCTGGTCTGGGGGGAGGTCTGTGGAGGGGCAATTCAGGCCACTCAGGGCCCCACAGAATCCTCCAATGGCCAGCTGCATCTGACAGAGTTGGTGGAGTGGCTCTCCAGCTGCCTATACGATGCAATATGCTAATGGTGGCTGGTATTGTACACCAGCCAATACCATTATTGTACAGGGGACCGTGGTGGCTTAGTGGTTAAGATGCTGAACTGCAGACCGGAAGGTTGGCAGAACAGCAGTTTGAGACCCAAGTGCCGCGTGACGGAATGAGCTCCCGTCTTCAGTCCCAGCTCTTGCCAACCTAGCAGTTCGAAAGCAAGAAATTGCAAGTAGATAAATAGGTGCGGCTTCGGCGGGAAAGGTAACAGCGTTCCGTGCACCTCGGTGTTCAGTCATGCCGGCCACATGACCACAGAAGTGTCTTCAGACAGCGCTAGCTCTTCGGCTTAGAAATGGAGATGAGCACCACACCCTAGAGTCGGACACGACTGGTTGGGGACACCTTTACCTTTACCTTTTTATTGTACACCATTTGCGGCCGAAAAGCACCAACTTTGGTTTATGGCCACAAATGGCATACAACGTGCCATTTATGGCTGTAACTTTCCTGCAATAAGCTAATGGCAACCACCATTAGCGTATTGTGTCTTATAGGGAGCCAGAGAACCACCCCACGTGAACTCCTCTGGTCCCGCTCTGTTAGTGCAGCCACTTTGCTGTGGACTCCGGACGTTGGATTTTTTTGGAATCCAGCCTCATTTGAGTCTGCAGGCAGCAGAATTCTCCATCATCCCTAGTTGCAGCCCAGTCATAGCTTTTTACTAATGGCTTGTATTTCAAAAACTCATTATACACAGATCTTCCAAAACAGGAACAGTTTATACCAATCATGAACAGGGCGTGAGACAGGGGCCATAACTCAGTGGTAGAGGACATGCTTTGCATGCAAAAGGTCACAGGTTCAATCCCTGGCATCTCCAGGTAGGGCTAAGCAGGAATCCTGCCTGAAACCCTGGAGGATCGCTGCCAGTCAGTCTCGACAATACTGGGCTAGATGGAACAAGGGTCTGACTTGGTATAAGCAGCTGCCTGTGCTCCGATGGGTGATAAATGCACATGCCATTGGTTCAATCCAGACTTCACCATATTCAGAGTAGACCCATTGAAATCAATCGGACTTCAATTAGTCAACTCAAGTCCCATTGATTTCAATGGACCTACTCCGAGTATGAGTGTCTGGATCCAACTCCATGAGTTTACCTTTCTACTCACAGGCACTCTTCGCAAAGGATGCTGGAACAACTTAAACCTTCCCCATTATGGGGTGAAAAGCTAACTTAAAACCAATTTTATCCTTATAAGATATTTCTTTTCAAAGTGTATTTGCTCTTCCTTTACTGCCTGTAAGGGGGAAAACACCTTTTATTTGATTTGCTATTCTCAAGCATTTCTTTTTGAAATCGAAGCCAGACTGGACTGAAATTTTGCTTGCAACCAGAATCCGGTCTTCACAGCCAAAGAAATGGATGAACTCTACATAATAAGAGGACATAGATAACTTAAGTCCCAACACCCTAAACACTATACCAAGCTTGCTGTCCATTCAGACTGTGTCCTCCATGCTCAAGGACAGTATAAAAGTCATATGAAATAGTTTTCCTTCCGAGAATCTAATAACCCTGTAAAACCACCACCGCATTATTATTACCAGATTAAATGAAGACATGGGCTAGTTGGGATGTGTTCCATAACGTTCTTCCTTGAATGTTGTAGCCATTGGAACACCATGCGGTACATAAGAACCACCATTCTGAATCAGAACAATATGGATCCATCTAGTCCAGGGTACCTGTGGCCCTCCAGATGTTGTTGGACTACAGCACCCATCAGCCCCAGTCAGCATGGCAAAGTCAGGGATGATGGGGGCTATAATCCAACAACATCTGGTGAGGCACAGGTTCCATTGTTGCTCCCCAACATCTGGCATTCAGACCTGGAGGTGACATACAGGCATCATGTCTAGTAATTCTTGAAATACATGTCCTCCATGAATTTGTCTGAATTAACTAAACTGATTGCATAGATTTAATATATTCAGAACAATGACATCTTTACCATTAGACAGCACATGGGAGCATCTCTTTTCTCTACTGCATCAAAGACATAAGGGAGAGATTCTATCCTCTACATGCCTCCCAGAGATATGAAACCTCTGATATAGTTTATCTTTGGCATGCCCAGCTCTAATTATCACTAATTTCACCCCCCTCCCCTTCCCATCAAGCACGTGTATATTTAAAACGGCTCTTTTTGGTTCAGTGGTCCAGCCTGTACCAGCATTAGCCTCCAGATCTCAGCTGCATTCTGTTTATCAGTATCTAGACTGCCTGCTGGACTCCCTGAAGATAACATTTGCTAAGTGAACTTGACAGATTCCAGCCTGTCTCCATATGGCAGGGACCAGGCTGGCGCTTTGGAGGCAGTTTGGGATTCAAAACCAGCTCTCGCCATATTAAAATGGCAGTAGTTACATGTGCGTTGAGTTCACAAGGCCTTGTTTTAATACTTTCGGCCCCTGTTTGAGGTTTGTTGTTGTTCAGTCGTTAAGTCGTGTCCGACTCTTTGTGACCCCATGGACCATAGCACGGAAGGCCTTCCTGTCCTCCGCTGTTTGAGATTAGGTCTCCATTTCTCTCTTTTCCCTCTTCTTCTTCTTCTGCAACATGACTGGAAAAAAAAGATCTTTCTCCATTTTCTCTTCCATTTAAATAAGTCAGAGTACGTGATATCAACAAATCTTTCTGTAAGGAATAAACATAAAGAGATCTGGGAATAGAAAATAAAGAGATAAATAGGCAATATCTTATGAAGGTTCTTGGTTTAAAAAAAACAAAAAACATAGAAAGAAAGGGAGGAGGACAAGGAAATAATAATAGTATATTTGTCTCCATGTCTAGTTTCTTCCCTTTGGCCTTTAGATAGTAATTGAGTACTTAGCCTTTTGTTTGCTGTTTACCTACTAACGAATTAGTGGTGTTTGCTTTCTCTGTATTACAAAAAAAAGTCAAATCAATGCCCCAACAGCTTCTAAATACTAGGGATGGTGGAGAATTCCGCCACGGATTCCAGTGAGGCCGGATTCTGTAGAATCTGTGGCGGAACAGCCTCTTGCCCCCCCACGCGGAATCCCCCGGGATGGCACTTACCTGGGGCGGATGCGGAGGATTCGTCGGCAGTGGTGGTTCCGGCGGCAGCGGCGGCGGCTGGTCTCCTGGCCGGCCGCAGCCGGGCTGCTGCTGTGGCTGCCATTGCCGTCCTTCGAGCTATGATAGGCTACGTAAGAATTTACGTAGCCTTTCATGGCTAACCCCCCCACAAAAAAAAACTGGTGGCTACGGCGGCCGCCATTTGCGTTCTCTATTTTTCGCCGTGTTATCCTACATAAATATTTACTTAGGATAACATGGCAGGAAAAAAAGGAATGCAAATAGTGCCCACTATGCTATTTGCGGTTCCTTTCTTTTCGCCGTAATTGCCTACGTAAATATTTACGTAGGCTAGAATGGCGAAAAATAGAGAACGCAAATGGCGGCCGCTGTAGCCACCGCCATTTGCGTACACTGATTTTTTGTGGTTTTTGGGGGGTTAGCCATGATAGGCTACGTAAATTCTTACATAGCCTATCATGGCTGCCTCACTGGATGCAAATGGCGGCCACTACGGCGGCCACCATTTGAGTCCGCAGCAGCCCGTCCACGGCCGGAAATCCGGCTGCGGAAGGCCCTGGCCGGCTGCTCCGCGGCCTGGCCGCAGAGTGGAGCTGGCCATCGAGGTTTCCAAGGGGGAGGACCAGATCGCCTCCCCCCTGTCAAGGATTCCAGGGGGAGGGACAGAGCGCCTCCCCCCCCCGCGAAAGATTCGGCGAAAAGGTTCCCTACTAAATAGGGAACTAAAAGGTTCCCTATTAAATCTTTAATGAGCTTCCGTCGTGCATTAAAAATGTGGTTGTTCAGGCAGGCATTTGGGGTGGGTTAGGGTATTTAAAAAAAAAAATATATGGTAAAATTTTATTGTTTTAAATTGTTTTATGGGGGTTGTACATCGCCCAGAGTGGCTGGGTGACCAGTCAGATGGGCGATTAATAAATTTAATAAATAAATACTGAACTGTTTCAAAACAGTTCTGTTTGTTTGTAGGTCATATACAGACTGCCAAAAATGACTCACATGAAAGGAGGTGAAGAGGCGAAGGTCATGTTCAGCTAGTGCAAGCATTGAAGTAACCCAAAAGGATATATTTAAAATGCTGCTGTAAAATAGTCATAAAATAATGTTTGCATATTTAGAGCTATGCAGGATATTTTCTGACTGGCCCTAAACAGCTCCTGCCACTGTCAAACATCCAAGTGTACTCATCAATTTTGACTGTAGCATCTGGAGATGAGTAAGTAAGTGATATAAATAAACTTATATTTTAAGTAAAAGTAATAAGATGAGCATTGGTAACCATTAGGGATGTATGGGACTTGTAATTCTGTTCTGTCTGCATTTTGTGAATTGTCCGGTGCCTTTCATTCTGTCCTCTGCTCATTCAGGATGGGATTTTTTACAGTTTCCAAATTGTTCACAGATTGCAAATTCCCACTTGCAGAAATGCATACACCCCCCCCCCACATTGTACAACCACCACCCCCAGTGTGCAAATCCTCCATGCCCATTTTCCTTCTTTAGCGTATAGGGGAAATGCACATTTTCAGCCTGTGGTGGGTTTTGTTTTTGTTTTTAATTCCTTTAACATATTTTTCTATACATTTAAGTAAATGTCCAGAAATGAGGGGGGAGGGGGGAGATAGTCCTCAAGGACATGGAAACCATGCAGCTCAAGAAAAGCCGGTCCGCTGCAAGAATCCATGGGTTGGATTCAAAGAAAACTGAATTCATTTGAATCTGTTGATTCTCCAACATCCTGAGTAACCATGTACATGCCTGGTCAGCTGATTCCTAAGTCTCTCTCTGTGTGTGTGTGTGTGTGTGTGTGTGTATTTATGTGTGTGTGTGTGTGTGTGTGTATATCTATATCTATATCTATATCTATATCTATATCTATATCTATATCATAGAATAGTAGCTTTGAAAGGGGCCTATAAGACCACCAAGACCAAACCCCCCTGTTCAGTGTAGGAAACCAAGTCAGAGCATCCCTGACAGATGTCTGTCCAGCTTCCTCTTGAATGCCCCCAGTGTGACAGAGCCCTCTACCAAAAAAGAAAGAATCTGTGCTACAAGCCCTGCCAATGGGGAGCCCTAACTGGGAGAAACTGTTGAGAATTTCTCCTCCCCCTGGAGAAATTCAGTGAAATTATCTCTCAGATTTCTCTGCCCACAAGTAAACTGGAAAATTTCAAGAGGCCATTTGCACACAGCTCTAGTGCAGTCTTTATATCAGACAGCCAAGCTTCTGTGAAATGTAAGAATCAAGGGCAGAAAACCTTTTGAGATGTTCAGATTTGACATAAAATAATGGAATATCACACCAAATCTTGGGTGCAAATTAGTTATCTAGAAATAACACACCACCAAACTGAATTATAAAACATTGTGAATGAGGCAGAACAATAGAAGCCTCTTCCATGGGCAGGGGTGAGGGGAGAAAAATTTCAGGCAATTGGAGGACAGATTTTGGTAGAGCACTAACTCTACCTCACCCCTGGAGCTAGACACAACACTGCCCACTACCTCCCTAGGTAATCGGTTCCATTGTCGTATTGCTCTTACAGTCAGGAAATTTTTCCTGATGTTCAGCCAGAATCTGGCTTCCTGGAACTTGAGCCCATTATTCCGTGTCCTGCACTCTGGGATGATCGAGAAGAGATCCTGGCCTTCTTCTCTGTGACAACCTTTCAAGTATTTGAAGTGTGCTATCCTATCTCCTCTCACTCTTCTCTTCTCAAGGCTAAACATGCCCAGTTCTTTCAGTCTGTCCTCATAGGGCTTTGGTTCCAGTCCCCTCCCCTGATCCTCTTTGCTGCCCTCTGCTGAACCCTCTACACACGCACACACACACTCTGCTGAACCCTCTACACCCCCCCCCCCAAGTGCACTCTCTGTGTGGACATTTGGAAGGGGGCTGGATTGTGGGGCCCTGGACTTTGGCCCGAGGTCCAACCCTAACTGTACCACTGACACGAGTCACAAAGTACATCTGAGGGCTGTTCACCATCTTTGACTTGCTTTCGACAATGTTATATTCCGGTTAAATGCCATGTTAAGAATCACATTGCATTCTTTTCTCAATGATGTTGGCTGAAGCAGACATGATGAGGGCCACAGGTAGAGCCCTTTCTTGTCTAGGCTTTCCACAAACAACACCATTGTGTTTAACTGCATTTACTACATGGATTGGCCCATTCACAAGTGGTGTTAAGCACAAAGTGGGCCAAGCCAGGTGGTAAGTGTTTTGCCCATGGGATGTGTCACCACTGTGGAGGCACCCTAGCTGGGAATACAGAGCAGAGATCTCCTTGTTGAACCATATGGACATGACACTACCATCCAGAGCTGGTGTAGCATAGTGTCTAAGCAACTGAGCTATGACTCAGAAAGTCTCTAGGTCGAACTTTGCCTCTGCCATGAACTCACTAGATGGATTTAGGACAGCTACTCTCTGTCAGCTTCCGTCCCCTGCTTCCATCTGCAATGCGGGAGATAATAATTCTGACTTACCTAACAAAGTTGTTGTAAGGATTACACCATGACAGTGCATGTAAAGTGCTTTGAACACTCAGAAGGTGCTGTATGGTAGGGATGGGGAGAAATTTGTGCACGCTCACCTGATTTTGCATGTATGAAAAAACACAAGAACCAAAATCCAGTTCTCCTTTGCAATTCATACCTCTTCTAATTTTTTCCAGTGGAGTTCTCCAATCAAACAAGGCATACAAAATGTGCGTATTAGGGTAGAGCTCACAGGAAAATGCACACATTCATGAAAATAGCATTCAAAATGCATTGGATTAGGAAAATTGCTTGCAAAAATGCCTGCCTTGGGAGAAATGTGCCCAATGTGAACTTTAAAAGAAACGATTGCAAAGTTCAGGATGAACGGAACATAAGATCGGAAAAATGAGAAACAGAGAGGAACTGAAATCGACAGATTCCTCCATACAAATTTATTGTCATCGTGAGATTCCGTAGAGTGGCACTAGAGATGTACCTTTCCCTCTCCTTTGTGTATCCTCTTTTGTATTCTCTGAGGTTCATTGGGCAATTTGTGGATTCTGCGTCTGAGTTCACAACATGCTTTGCTGTTCTATGGACCATCTGTGCTTACCTTGCCCTCTCAAGGGGTGTCTCTATTGCTTCACCCTTAATTAATTTAATTTGCCTTTGGTTGCCTGCTTGAGAGAAAGAGGCATCTGTGGAGGACTACGGATCACCCATGGGAGCATTTGTGGGCAGATGTGTGGCCTGGGTGACTCACTTATGAGCTCTTGGAGGAAAGATCTGTGAACTTTCCTGAGGCATCCCTACCATTACACAAGCATAATAAAATAATCCACATTCCTCTAGCTCCTCTCCCCTCCCTCTCTCAAATGAGCAATGATGTTCTATATTTACCACTAAGGTTGAGTGAGAATTTCATTTGATCTACTGGTGTTCTCTAATAACTTACCAAAATTCACACCTGTCTTCATAAAGAACTTGAGTCTGAAAGTGGAAGAAAACAGTGGAGGCTGGTGGTTCTGATGTCAGTGGGGCAGTGAATTTGCTCTGGGTTTCAGTAAGAACCAGTCAGAACTAAAGGACCTATCCAAGGTGCTGAACCCAAGTCCCAAAATAAGTTCAGAAACTTGCATAGCTCCTTTAGAGTTCTGACTGAAACCCAGAACAGATCCACAGCCCCAGTGACATTGAAGCCTCTAGTCACCACCGGAAGAAAGCAGCTTTGACACAGAGGTCCATCCAGGTAGGGGGCTTTGAAAGCTTAGCTCTTAGAAGCCTGCTTTTGAATCCTTGTGTATTGAGCCATGTTTGCAGTGCTGAATCCATGAGGAAATTTTAGGCTCTGGACTTCAGGGTTTTGCTGGGGTGAGGGACTCTTTTTAGGTGATAAAAAGACATTGTACTCCTTTCGGCGCCAGGTGAAGACCTTTTTATTTTCCCAGGCTTTTTAGCTTTCTAAATTTTTATCTTTGCTGTTTTAAATCTGTATTTTTAAACTCCTGCTGCTAGGTTTTATTGTGGTTGTATTGTTATATTGTGGTTTTAATGTTCTATATATTTTAAATTGTTTTATTGTGTGTTGTTTGGTTTTAATTTTTGTGAACCGCCCAGAGAGCTTCGGCTATTGGGCGGTATAGAAATGAAATAAATGAATAAATAAATAAATAAATAAAAGATAATGTATATTATTTCACTTCCTTCAAAATGTAGTAAGCCAGCCTTGCTGGATTTGGGGGCTGTTCTGCTCATCCTGCTGAACAGGACCCTGGGCACCTCCCCCAAATTCCCTCTCTGGCAACACGGCTGTGCTAAATTAGGACTGCTATCTCCTTCTCTTCTCCCTGACGAGTGCCTCATCCATAACAGCTACACGGCGGCAGGCGGGTACAGCATGGTCCTCTCCGTGCAGGGAATAGCTGTGCCTGTTGAATTGGGCTGGTACAGATGGGCGAGAATTTAATTTGGTTTATCATTTTCATTAAAAAAAAAACTTACTAAAATTTTCACATTTCTTCATAAAGGATGAAAATAATTTGAGATTAATATTGATATTAATAATAATTAACAATATGGGTGAGAATTTAATTTGGTTTATTTCTTTTCCTTAGAAGCTTACTAACATTTCCACATTTCTTCATAAAGGATGAAAAGAACTTGAGATTAATATTGATATTAATATTAATTAACAATATTAATATTATTAATTATAATAATAATTAATATTAATATGGGTGAGAATTTAACTTGGTTTATTTCCTTTCCTTAGAAGTTTAGTAAAATTTCCACATTTCTTCATAAAGGATGAAAAGAACTTGAGATTAATATTGATATTAATATTAATTCATAATATTAATATTATTGGGTGAGAATTTAACTTGGTTTATTTCTTTTCATTAAAGGCTTACTAAAATTTCCACATTTCTTCATAGAGGCTGAAAAGAACTTGAGATTAATATTAATATTAATTAATAATATTAATAATATTAATATTAATATGGGTGAGAATATAATTTGGTTTATTTCTTTTCATTAAAAGCTTAATAAAATTTCCACATTTCTCCATAAAGGATGAAATGAACTTGAGATTAATATTAATATTAATAATAATTAATATTAATAATTAATATTAATTATTAATAATAATATATGAGTGAGAATTTAATTTGGTTTATTTCTTTTCATTAAAAGCTTATTAAAATTTCCACATTCTTTCATAAAGGATGAAAAAAGCTTGAGATTTATTTATTTTTAATCAATGTGGGAGAAAGTGGCACTGACCACTTTCTCCATTCCTATTTACTACAAGGTAGGGATGGCAGAGAAATCCTCCATGGACTCCAATGAGGCCGGATTCTAAAGATTCCCCCAGAGTCCGTGGTGGAACGGACTACACCCCCTCGCCACCCCCTGAAATCCCCCCGGGATGGACCCTACCTGGCTGCGGTGGCTACTCCGGGTCATTGCCTCCATCCGCTGCCGGGCTGCAGAATGAAATGGCGGCCGGTGAAGTGGCCGCCATTTGTGTCCCTGCCCATGGCCATGACTGGCTATGTAAATATTTATGTAGCCTATCATGGCAAAGAGCAGGGATGAAAATGACAGCTGCTACCCCATTTGTGTCCCTGCTCTTTCCGTGATAGGCTATGTAAATATATACGTAGCCTATCATGGCCTAACGTAGGGACACAAATGGCGGCCGCTACGCCAGCTGCCATTTGTGGCTGCAGCAGCCCGGCAGCGGACAGCAGTCCAGCTGTGGATGGGCCCGGCCGGTGGCTCCGCAGACTCACCACAGAGCGGAGCTGGCCAGGCAGGATTCCGGGGGCAGGGACGGATCATTTCCCCCCCCCCCCAGCGGACACCACCACCCGGAACGAGGTAAGGGATTTGTACATCCCTACTACAATGTTAATTTGAGGCATCCTTACATTTTGAGGGATTGTTGAGTTAGACTTATCTAGACAAAATTAGGGAGAACTTTAAAAGTGAACGAGGATGCAGGCACAGTGTCTCTCACTCTGCTCCTCTTTTCATGTCCCCACCTCTGGCACAAGCACCCACCCTTCCCTCTTTCATGCAGCAGGTAGCAGAGCCCTAGATTTTCTTCAGGGTAGGCAGATGAGGAGGAAAGAATGGTTCCAGGTTTGATGGGGGATGTTGTTTTCCTACACTAGGGGAGCACCAGCCATGCGCTTACCTGCTGACAGTAGCAAGGAGCCACCATTTTACTTTTCTCACAGTGTCCCCACTGTTTTAATTCTCCACAATGACCTGAAACAATGCTACACTGGGAGGCATTGTAGGAAAATTAAAACAACACCTTGGTGTGGGGGTTTGAGGGTCCTGCCTGAGGGTGCTGGCTGTTGATGCCAGGCCTGAGAAGATGGGTGAAGGGACTGGTTGGGTGTGGCAAAATACACATCTTAGAACTGGGACCAGAACGTCATTGGCGTGGCCACAAAGGAGGGCCACAGCACTGTGATTGTCATGGGGATGCTGATTAAAATGGCCTCCCCCATGCAATATAAGGGTGACCAGAGATAAAGGAGGAAAGGCCTTAGATACCTTTATGATTTGTGTGGAAGAGGGAATTTCACCGGGTGTAGCTACTTTCTTCACGACAAGTGGCATCTGTCAAAATTCCTCCTCCTAGACAACTTTAACAGTTGTGTAGGGGTTAGTGTGCTTTTAATAGAGCCTTATCCTCCCTTGCATTTGAGCAATTTCAAGGGAAGCAAAAATAGTTTTGCTAAAAATGAGACCCACGGCGAAAATACAGAAAGGAAGGTGGGTGGTCGAGTCGGGCAAAGGCATCGCCTGCTTCTCAGTAGCCCTGCGAGTCCACAATGGGCCAAGCAGCTCAGCAAGCGGTGGGCCAAGTCACAGCAGGACTAGAGATGGAGCTGCATTTCACCTCGAGCAAAACGTCAAGGTATCGGTGGAAGCAGCAGCTGAGGAATTCAGACGGAATCGCAAGCACTTTGGAGAACAGTAGTAGGAAGAACCACCTATGAAGAGATGGGCTAGATCAAAGCAAGGCTCCATCTAGCCTTCTTCCCACTGTGGCCAGTCAGATGATGCTAGGAAGCCAACACGCAGGTCATGGAGTCAATGGACCCCCCCTTCCATATTTAATTCTCATATGATCGGCATGGAGAAGGTCCCAGGGTT
The DNA here is from genome assembly GCF_057233095.1 of Heloderma suspectum. NCBI lineage: Eukaryota > Metazoa > Chordata > Lepidosauria > Squamata > Helodermatidae > Heloderma > Heloderma suspectum. The sequence goes on from NC_139469.1 coordinate 29,527,343, forward strand.
GATCCCCGGCTTCTCCAGGTAGGGCAAGGAAAGAATCCTGCCTGAAACCCCAGAGAGCCACAGCCAGTCAATGCCAACAGTACTGGGCTAGATGGGCCGATGGTCGGACTCAGTATAAGGCAGCTTCCTATGAGGTTTGCATAGCCACCAATACACCTGTCCTCTGTGAATTTGTCTAATGGCATTTTCTCAGAGTGTTCTCACATCCTTATTCCAAATGGATGATCCCTGTACCCCTGTCTGAAATGGCACAGTGCCATGCAGGATTGTGCCACCAGGCACCTTTCCAAATGTTTGGGATGCTCCTCAGGTTCCAGTTGACCCTAGCCTTAGAAATAATGCCAGTTACTTGGATCATGGCAGAGACCTTTGGTAGAATGTTACTCTTACAGAGGTGGAAGGAGTTTGAAGCCCACTTGAAAACTTTACAAATCATGAATAGGATTGTCTTCATCTGTGGCCCAGCAGCCACTATCCTTTAATCTCTATTTTTTATGTATATGTATCAAGGGTATGGCTACCAGGGATGTTCTCCCTGGTGGGGGTCTTATTTACCTTGAAGAGTATGTGAGAGGTGAATGCTCATCATCTCCCATGTTTCCATGCTAGGGGAAGCTTAACCAGTTGAATTTGTGCTACCCCCTCAGATATTAAAGGCAAACTACACCTGCCATGGGCAGCAGTGGGGGTGAGGGAGACATCTATTTATTTATTTATTTATTGCATTTATACCCCGCCTTTCTCCCTCTCGCAAGGAACTCAAGGCGGCTTACATTATCCTCCTCCTCACCGTTGTATCCTCACAACAACAACCCTGTGAGGTAGGTTGGGCTGAGAGTCTGTGACTGGCCCAAAGTCACCCAGTGAGCTTCCATGGCCAAGTGGGGACTAGAACCCGGATCTCCCGGCTCCCAGTCCGTCACTCTCACCACTACACTACACTGGCTCTCTATGTTAGCTAAGGAAAAACTAAATTTCCTATATTAGCAGATCTTGTGTGGATGGACACATCCTTAATCTTCTGCTTTTTTTCGTTCTGCATCTCAGTTTCCATTTCCCCTTTCTGCGCCTTTCATAGCAGTTTTAACCAAACAGTTCATTCTATCTCCCAAAGACTAATGGCTCCCAAGTCACATCAAAAGGAGAATCTGTTATTAATCTGATGTTATGTCATCAGTCATCACTGAACTTTAAGAACCTCTGTTCTGTATCTCAGCTGATGGAAAAGTCACAAGCAAATCCTTGGCACAGATCAAAATCCAGCAGCTTTAAATTGGTAGTGTCGGAACCCAACTTGGAATAAAACTGTATCATTGGACATAGCTGTCAAGTGCAGGACTGCACAAATGGTCATAACCCCCACACCCACCCCACCCCGATGCTCAACAAAGCCTAGTAGGCATGTATGGTTCAGGATGGGCAAACATGCAATCTTCAAGCTTGTTGATGCTGTCCATTTTTTCCCCCTTGAGCCTTGAAGCTCAGTTTGCCTTGTTCGCATCCGCATCTTTTCTTTTCCCTTTTTCTTTTTGATCAGGAGAAATGTCCATTTCTGAGTTTAGAAAGTGCAAAAGGCATATTTTGGGGGTGGGGATGCACATTTCTGATTGAGCGCAAGTGCACGCTTTCAAAGGGAAATCCAAGTTCAGGAAATTGTGGACATTCCTCGAGAATTGTGTTCTCATGTCTAGGGTTGTGAATGGGAATGTTTGCATGATATGCAAATAGGAATGAAATTCTCATACATCCGTATGTATTGCAGGCCAGCAGAAACTCATTAGGATTCTGGGTTTGCTAGCTGAGATTTTATAAACACACTGGCCAGGATTAGGGGGGCTATATATTTACCTAGGGATGGGTGTACAAGTGATGTTTGAGCTCGCCAAGATTTTCCATACATCATTTCACTGCTTGTCTCTCCTCAATTTGTGCTCACATTTCTGATCGGTGTCCATCTTGCATGAATGGGAAAATTGCTCAAAACAAAAGGCTATGGGATGTGAAAGTCACACAAGCAATTCCAAAATTTGCGCACGTTTCCAAAACTGAACAAATTTCCCCCACAGACTAAAGTGTGGGCAATTTAAAATGTGTGCATCTTGAAAAAAACTGTGTATTTTGAGGAAATTTGCTATTTTGAGGAAGCTGTGCATTTTGAGAAAGTTACATGTTTTTCAAGTACACATTTTGTGGACAGAAGGCAAGTCTGGGAATCTGCGAACATTTTCAGAGAATATGTGCTCCCATTTGCTTGCATTTGGAGTGATTTGAGAACTGAAACAAAACTCTCATGCATCCCTATATGTACCTTAGTGGGTCACACATTGTTCAGGCTTATTCAATTACCTTCCATTCTGAGTAAAACTCAGAAGCCCAGATCCAGCTATGGCTTCCATAGCAGCATCATACCAGAGAGAAGTTCATCAGGATCTACTTCCCTGTCTTTGCAATACAACGTGAACAACTGAAAGTGTGAAACCCACAGCTCCAGGTTAGGGAAGGGAGAATCAGTGAGGCTCAAGCTCATCAGGATCATCTGAGTTCCACCTCAAAGCTCAGTCCAATTCGTACCCATTCCTGAATACAACCTTTGTTGTTCAAATGGGAAATGTGTGCATTTTGGTGTGCATTTTTTTTAATTGACTGAGGGCACAATCCTATGGCTGCTAGTCAGCAGCTAGACGGCCATAGGATAGGTCAGTTCCCAGGAAGCCCATGCTCCAAGGTCAGTTCCCTAAGAACCGACCTTCATCCTCTCCTCCGCTGACTTGTAGGGAGCGCGAAATGGCCCCACATTCCATACTCAGAAAAGAAGCATGGAGCGGTGAAAACAGGGCATTCCTGGGGGTCTGCCAGGGTGGGGAAGTCAGGAATCCGGTATGACACATCCAATGTGTCATTCAGCCACGACTTCCCATACTCTGACTTCCCACAGCTAGACAGCCCAAATCGGCTGTCTAGCTGCAAATGCAGGGCAGCTGAATTGGGGAGGATATGATCCCCTCTGCACTTCTCCTGCCCTGCATTGGCTAGGTGGTCGCCTCCAAGTTTGGAGGCGGCCACCTATCCTGGTAGGATTGCTTCATAAGGGTGCAATCCTATACATGTTTAGACAGAAAAAGTCCTAGAACTCCCAGCATTCCCCAGACAGCCATGCTTGTAGGACTTTTGTCTGTCTAAACATGTATAGGATTGTGCCCTATGCATTTCACCCCCACCCCCAAATGTGTAGTTTTAAAGTGCATTTTTCTAAATAACACATTTTGCAAATGTGATCACAAGCTCAGGAATATGCGAAAAACACATTGGTGTTTACAATTGGGGGTGTGAACAGGGCAAGTTCTGATATTCAACGAACTGAAATAAAATTATCACACTACCCTTTTTTCTGGGTTTGACAGTGAAACTTTTCCTGGAGTGAAATGGATCTTGTGATAATTGGGTAGTATCTGGGACTCAGGTCCCCATAGATTTTCACCTAAAACAAAACACGGAGTTGATTGAACTTAGAGGCTAAGCAGAGCTGGAATGAGATAAAAAGATTGTGTGTGTTTTTAATGTGGGTGATAAGACAGAGGGAAGACATGGGGGGGGTGTTATGAAGGGGGTGAAAGCTAGAGAAACGTACTGGTGGCATTCCCACTCCTCCCAGTGTGTGGTCGTTTCTATTTTCTCCCCAGAAGTCCCCTTAGAGTGATGCTAAATCACCCTTTGTTCAGGGGAGACGTGTGGGTGGGTAAATGGCACCCCCCAGCCACCAATGGGAATACCACCATCAGGAAAGGCACTACCACTGCAGAACCGGTGGTGGCAATGAAGATGAGTCCAGGGTGTTGGCTTAATTCCATCTCCCCCCGCCCCAGCACTTTGAGTTGAAAGTTGAAAGTTCTCTACAGAGTTCTGTCTAGAGATAACATCTGGCTCTGGTTTACTCACTTACTTGGGAGAAATATCAGAGGCATTTGGAAACAAGCAAAAAAGAGTTTTGACTAGTGATGTGCGAACTCACCCCTATTCCGGTTCTCCGGACTCCTGCCCAGCCCCTGTCCTTGCTTGCCAGTCCCTGAACCATGCTCAAGCCCCTCCTATACTCGGTGAGCAGCCCGCATTCACCCCAGCGGCCCCTTTGAGCTCCGTGGTCACCATTTCTAAAAGAAAATAAAATGGCGATCGCAAAAATGTGCATGTTTTTGTATGCGCAAAAATGTGCATTTTTGCGAATGCACATATTCTCATGTGTGAAATGCACATGTTTGCAAAGTCATGCATTAATGTGTGTACAAAAATGTGCATTTTTCATAAAATGTGCATTTTTCATAAAATGTGCATTTTTGCGCATACGCGAAGGCAGGCCATTTGCCAAGTGTGGGCAGGGGACGAGCAGGGGCAGGGGCTTGGTGATCTGGGCTTAGGAGTGTGGGCAGGATGCAGCCCGCTGGATTCCCAGACTGAATTGGGCGCTCATGCCATCCCTACTTTGGACCGCTAGTAACCTTTATCTGTAGGGTTCTGCATATCCCCACCAATCATGGTAGAGTTGCAATTCCCCATCCCACCCATCCCTGCATATCTCAGGTTGTTGCTGCAAGAAACCAGTCAGCTAACAAAAAGTAGCAAATCAAATGTTTCTCATGACTTTGCAGTTATTAGAAATGGAAATGGCAGCAAACTTCAGCCCAAGGGGATGTCTCTCACATATATATTTGTCCTCCCCATGAGGTTAATGGGGGCCAGAGCTCTCCAGAGCTTATCACTAAAATGCAGATATGAGCCCTAGAACATGCTATTGAGCATATACACAGTTGTTCCCTGCTGGTGAGTAACCACAGCTCTCCTTTTTTCACCAAATCTGGGGTTAGAAGTAGTGATGGAGCCAAATTTATTAATTATTGGTCAAAACTCATCTGTTCTTAGTACTGATTTTTGCAACAAGTATGGATCCATGTATTACACATTTGATATTGAGTTCAGAATTGATTGTGAGCTCAGAGCATGCACTGGCAGCATTTAAACAATGCCATTTCTGTACATGTGCAGAGCTGCTTGATTCAATGCTTTAATGAACCAGTATGTCCACCACTGCTTCCCTCATCATCACTGCTGCCACAGCTCTGGCTCAGCAAGGAGTAGAAGGACTCCTCCGTGGGTCCATCTTCTTCTCTCTTCCATATTCCAATGATCAAAGATGATGAGTAAACATCATATCACACAAGCAGGCCACGTGAGCACAACCAATCAGGAAGGGGATACATAATGTGGTACCCAAGATTTCAGAGGTTCAGTCCATCATGGCTCAGAATAGGCCCAGAGTCGTAGTGTCCACTCTCTGGAACTCCCTGCTACTACATATGAGGTGGGTGCTAGCTCTTCTGGGTCTTTGCCCCCACCTAAAACATACCTTTTCCAGCAGGCATTCCCAGAAAGTAAGCCTGTAAGCTTAGGAGTTTATCCAATATAGTATTGTTGTTTCATCACCACCATCATCACCACCATCATCACCACCATCATCACCATCATCACCATCATCATCATCATCATCATCACCACCATGTCATCCAGTGCAAGGGGTTCCAGAATTTGGTTCCCAGTAGCAACGTATGGCTGTGAGAGCTGGACTATAAGGAAGGCTGAGCGCCGAAGAATCAATGCCTTCGAACTGTGGTGCTGGAGAAGACTCTTACACATCCCCTGGACTGCAAGGAGGTCAAATCAGTCCATCCTAAAGGAAATCAACCCTGACTGCTCATTGGAAGGACAGATACTGAAGCTGAAGCTCAAGTATTTTGGCCACCTAATGTGAAGAGAAAACTCCCTGGAAAAGACCCTGATGCTGGGAAAGATTGAAGGCCAAAGGAGAAGGGGACGGCAGAGGATGAGATGGCTGGATAGCATCACCGATGCAATGAATATGGACTTGAGCACACTCTGGGAGAGAGCACAGGACAGGAAGGCCTGGCGCGCTATGGTCCACAGGGTCACGAAGAGTCGGACACGACTGAACAGCAACAACATGGAGAAGGCTTCTCCTGCATGCCCACCAACCAAACACCTGATGGTGTTGGAACTAGGGATGGGGGGAAATTCATTCAGTTCACATTTTAATGCAAACTTAGGGACAGGTGAACTCGCCCCATCCTGAGCTGCCCGCCGCTCACTGGACCCCCACTGCCCGCCTGCCTGACCCTGTTTGCCACATGGAGTGAGCTGTTGGGAGGTCCATTGGGCAGCATGCACCTGCCCGCTCCCTCACTGAGCCACTATTTTTTATGCCAAATGGGGGCTCGGCAAGGGAGAAGATGGTCTCGCGATTGCCATGTTTTGCACATGCCAAGTTGGGCAAGCATGGGAATCCACATACTGGCATCCAAGGGGCTGAGCTGGTGAGAAATCACCAGCTTCAAGCCTCAACCAGACACCCCGCCATCCCTATGTAAATTTACCTCATTTTACATGTTTGAACCAATCTGTGAAGCTCAGCTATACTTTGAAATTCACACTTCTCTGGATTTTGGAATCCAGTGTTGCAATAGTAGTAGTTGAAATAATAATAATAATGATGATGGTGGTGGTGGTGTATATTAGGGGAATATGTACACCAAAATATTTTATCAAGGAAAATACAGTTTTAAAATGCATTATATTTAGAAAACTGCTTGCAGAAATGTGCATACCAAGCAAAATGGCATACATAAATGCGTGCATTAGAAGAACCGTGCACAAAAATGAATGCAAATTATCATGTGAACTTAAAAAAATAATTAAAAAATCAGAAAAATTAGAAACTGAGAGAAACTGAAATCAAGAGATTTGTCCATCTCTGGTTGAGGCGTGACACAGGGTCACCCCTAATAGTCTGACCAGACAGGCAGGATCTTGCAGGCATAGGATAGTTTATTACTCTATTCCCCCCGCCCCCCAGCATTCAAAGCCATTATTTTAGGAATATAGAAAAGTGGATAATTTCCTTGTAAAGATACATAGCGTAGAGAACGCCGGAGGTGTAACAGACTTCCTACGTATCTATTTTTGAATAAGTTCTTCACCATTGCTTGTCCAAACCCAGCCTACATGCTGTTCTGTTGTGTATGTGTGTGTGTGTGTGTGTGTGTGTGTGTGAGAGAGAGAGAGAGAGAGAGAGAGTTTTTAAGAAAGGCACACACACCTACAAGTTGTTATCAGTCTGCATGCAAATCTCTTTCTTTGCCCCGACCTCCACCCCCATTTAACACCCCACACACACACACACACACCATTATATATTCTTCTGTGAAAAAGTGGAACTCAGCCCACCACCTCTGGGCCTGGTTCAGGGATATTAACTTTAAAACAGTATTTTTGATATTTCATCAGATGAAAAGAAAAAAAAGAACAGATAATTCTGGATAGAGGTGTTCATGGTTTTATAGGGCAGATTCTTGTCAGGGGACAGTCAACCTTGGGAAAACCCTCCATCTTTCCATAGAGCTGAAACTCTTACCCTGCATTGCTCAGATCACAGATCTATTAGTGGACCATACCACTCCAAACTGCAGGTGGGAGAGAGTTGAATATTCTCCCATAACACACAAGAAAAATAACCCGGCAAAAGCAACTCTGCATATAGAAGATGAACACACCAGGGAAGTTTTCTTGGTAGGGATAGATGGACGCACCGCCATCCTCTCTCTTTGGGCAGTCAGTGAGCTTTCCTCATTGTCCGCCCATGTGAACTGCATGGCAGGAGCTGTGGGATGGCTCGGAAAGCGCAGCAGGGCCGTCTGCCCCCTTACTGAGCAGTGATTATGCACAGAAATCGCACCTCGGGTTAGTTCCGCATATGTAAATTTGAGTCAATAGCTGCCTTAAAGGGGCAATGACTCAAGATTACAGGCATAAAGGACCCTTTACGTTGTAACCTTGAGCCGTTGCCCCTTTAAGGCAGCCATAGACTCAGTTTTAAATATGCGGAAGTAACCGAGCCACAATTGTGTGCACAGTCGTGCTTTGGTGGAGGGACGGACAGCCCCGCAGTGCTTCCCACTGGTCGCTGAGCAGGGAAACGAGTCCCCTACAGCCCGGTGACTGGGGTTGGGGAGGCCAGACAGTGGGGAGTCTGTTGGACTGCCCCCCTTAGACTCCCACACCATCCCTATTTCTTGGCTAATTAATTAATTAATTAATTTCTTAATCACCCATCTGACTGGTCTCCCGGCCACTCTGGGCAATGTACAATAATACAAACAGTTTAGAAACAATAACGTTTCACATTAAAATATCATTTTCTAAAATTTCCCTAACCCACCCCAAATGCCTGCCTTTGAAGAACCAAGTTTTCAGTGCATGGCGGAGTTCCCTAGGGAGGGAGTTCCACAGAGTGGGGGCCACCACAGAGAAGGCCCTCTCCCTCTCCCTCACCAGCCTAGCTGTCCTGGCTGATGGGACAGAGAGAAGGCCATCCGAGGCTGATCTGGTTGAGCGGCCTGTCTGGTGTTGCTGGAGGCGCTCCTTGAGATTGGCTGGGCTGGAACCATATAGGGTTTTAAAGGTCAAAACCAACACCTTGAATTTGGCACAGAAAACAACTGGTAGCCAGTGAAACTCCTCCAGCACCGAAGTGATGTGATCATGCCTGCAGCTGCCTTTAATCAGGTGAACCACCGCATTCTGTACCAGCTGCAGCTTCCAAACCATCTTCAAGGGTAACCCCACGTAGAGTGCATTACAGTAGTCTAGGTGAGAGGAGACCAGGACATGTACTATGGATGGGAGCAAGATAGTCAGGAAGGTAGGGGTGCAGCCTCTGTATCAGATGGAGTCGGTACAGTGCTGCCCGGCTCACAGCTGACACCTGAGCCTCCATGGACAGCTGGGAGTCTAAAATGACCCCCAGGCTGCAGACCTGGTCTTTCAAGGGTAGCCGTACCCCATTCAACACCAGGTCAACATCCCCCAGCCTCCTCTTGTCTCCCTCCAAAAGTACCTCGGTTTTCTTGACATGCTGGCTCCATATGCAGAGGTGGGATAAAAATTCAAACATCCAACATTTAATCTGCTATCCTGTTAAAAGATGCTGGGGTCTGAAATGGTGACTTGCTGAGCTGGGCCTGGGGACTAGGCAAGTGTACTACCTAGGTAAGACTGTATGTGCTCTGGCTTCAAATGTCTGTGCGACATTGGGCCCCTGTAATTTGCAGAGAGTAAGAAGCTTCTGGACTGACCAGGCCTGATATCAATACCTCAAGCCTGATTTCCTGTCCTTGGCTAGCCATCTCCAGCAGAAAAAATGGGTTGGAAAACACACCTTCCTAGCTTAGATTCAGGCATGGCCAGCAGCAGGTTTGAGCGGTCTATGGGCAAGATGTGCAGTTGTGCAAATTCGCACTTGCAAAATGCGCAAATTCCCCCCCCAATGCACACGTTCACACTTTAGCCTATGGGGGCAATGCACATTTTTGGCCAATTGGGGTGGGGGGATATTCTTCTACGATGACATGTGCCCAATATTGGGGAAAGTTAGAAAAATGGTCTGCAAGTCCGGGGTGCCCAATGCTCAGAGGAAGACTGATGGGAGACTGGGCGAAGAAGCAGAGGTGCTGAAAGTGGTGGCACTGGGAGTAGGGATGGACAGACTCACCTCCATCCATCCCTGCCAGGTGCTTGCCAAGCCTTCGCTGCCATCCATCCCTTCTCCCCATGCTGTGCGAGGCTCTGGACAGCTCAGAGGGCACCTGGTGGCCGCCTGTCCCCTTGCCAAGCTACCATTTCATGAAAAAATGGTGGATTAGGGTTTTCTGTAAAAGTAATGTTATGTATGTAAATAGTGACCTTAAAGGGGCCATTTACGCAACATTAGAGATGTAAATGGACCATTTATACCTGTAATGTTGTGTAAATGGCCCCTTTACAATCGCCAATTATGCAATGTTACTTTTACAGAGAACCCCCAGCTGCCATTTTTTTTCCTCAGAATGGCAGCTCAGTGAGGGCATGGGCCCCTGCCAGGCACTTGCAGACTATGTGGTGCTCACTGAACAGCCTGGTAAGAACAAGGTGGCTCGCTAGGCGGGTTCCAGGAAGCCGAACTGGGGGAGGGGAGTCTGCCACCCCCCTTTTGCACTCTAGCGACATCCTTAACTGGGAGCCAGCAGTGAAATTCTGCAGACTAGTGGACCATTTTCCTAACTCTCCAGAATTTTGTGCAAATCTAGTAATAGAAAAAAATACACACACAAAAAAAATCAGCTGCAAATTTGCACAACTTCGGAAACCAAACAGAAAAAAAAAAAATCTGATTCCATCGATGAGTGGATGATGGAATGAAAAGCATCTGACAATCTCTGAAATGCAGATGGAACAGATTGTACGTGATCCGTACATCCCTACCAAGATCCTGTCAGTGTGGAATAGAGGCCAGAGGAAACCAAAGAAATAGCAAATCAGTGGAGCAGTGGAAATGCTCTCATTCTCAGTTAATAGCCGAAGAGAGGCTTTCTGTCCGGGAAATCCCTTCGTTGTTAGCAAATATTTTCTCTTACTCCTTTGTAATTCGCTTTGGCATTGTGATGGTGGGAAGCTGGCCTTTGACGTGTCACATTCCAGAGGTAATAAAGCACATGAAAAGCGCTGCTTAATTAAAGCCAGGCTGCTGGTAGGCAAATAAGAAGCATAGGAAAGAGGAAGAGCCAACCTGGATGGGAACGTAATCCCTTGCTCGGCGTTCCTCTCCGACTATGATTGATTGGCTAATTCCCCTTTACATCTTCATTTGCATCATGTGTTAATATCCCCAGGCACTGGAGCTATGCATCACCAGATGGGATCTCACTGTTAATGTAGGTTAATGTGGCAATGGGATGGAGGCTGGGGAAAGAACTGACTTTGTTTTTAAAGAGGCCATCAGCCCTTCCGGTCTGTGTTGGAGAGAATTCCGTTGCCACAAAACAGGGAGGGTTTTATAGAGGCTGCTCAGCTTTGTATTTTTAGAAGGATTCTAAGAGGGGTTTGTGTGGCTAAAATTGGAGGAAATGGGAAGAATGGGCTTTATGAATCTCATGAAGCCCTCCCTACACCCCCCCCCAAACAAATATTTGAGCATATGGATGGTTGACTACTACTTTTCAGCTTCCCATCAAAGCTTCCCCTGTTCCTAGCATCTCCTGCCATAGTTTGGCCCCATGAAGGCTCTCCATCTGAATATAACATTCCTAGCTGGAGCTGTGCACAAATGGCCTCTCAAAATTAATTGCCGTTTGTGGACAGAGAAATTGGGAGGACCATTTCAAGTAATGTTTTCTTTTTCTAAAGGGGGTGAGGGGAAGAAAAATCTCTGAAGTGTTCTCAGAAAAAAAGGTCTTGTGAGAAAATTTGGCTCACCTTTATTCTTAGCATTTTCTGTGCATAGATGTAAGCCTTAAAAATGCCTGAGACCTGTCAGTGGGTAATAATTACCGAAATGACATTGCACTGCACAAGCCCATCCAAATATGCACTAGTTTGGATGGCATGAGACCACTTAGGACTGAGGGATTGAGAGAAGCTCCTCAGAGTATCTGAGCGTAGAGTTTCTACCTGAAGAAAATTGGACTTAATTTAGGGTAAGGCATTTCCGTGGTATCACCTGCAGACGCAGGTTCGGGTTCCAGAGTCTTAAGAGGAATTCACAGAAGGTCGGAGGGAGTCAATGCAGAAAGTGTATGTTTTATTGCCATTGAGACTGAATAGGTCAAGCTGTGCAGCAGGGCCAGCCCCACCATTAAGCAAAGTGAGGGAGCTGCCTCAGTTGGCAGATGCTGGAAAGGTTGGATGTACAGATTTTGATTAATCTGTTCTGTGTGTGTTTCATGGATGGTCAGGTGTCTTTCATTCAGTTGACATTGACTGACTCATTCAGACTCATTGACTGAATCAGATTTTCCCCCCCGATTTGGAGAAGTACGCCAAACACAGACACACACACACACACACACACACACACACACAGAGAGAGAGTCTGCTGTAATGTATATAACTTTTGCTGGCATGTAACATTTCACTTTTTTTTCTCAGCTCAGCATACAATCAATGAGCTAGGGATGGCAGAGAATTCCACCACAGATCTCGGTGAGGCCGAATGCCAGGGCATTTGGCCCCCCGAACTCCATGGCGGAATGGCCTGCCACCCCCCCTGCCATCCCGCGGATCCCCCCCGGGACGAGACTTACCTGGGGCGGATCTTCCGGGCAGTGGTGGCTCCGGCGGCGGCTGCAGTGGCGGCGGCTGTGGTGGCCGGTCTTCTGACTGGCTGCCACCACCGCCATTTCCAGTTTTTTTTTAAAAAAAAAAGACGTGATAGGCTACGTAAAGATTTACGTAGCCTATCATGGCTAGGTTAAAAAAAAAAACAATGACATGATAGGCTACGTAAATCTTTACGTAGCCTATCACGTCTGACTTAAAAAAACAAACAAACGCATGTACGCAAATGGCGGCGGCTACGGCCGCCGCCATTTGCGTTCCTTATTTTGGCCTGTCTTAGTCTACGTAAATATTTATGTAGACTAAGACGGGCCAAAATAAGGAACGCAAATGGTGGCGGCCGTAGCCGCTGCCATTTGTGTGCGCGCGTTTGTTTGTGTATTTTTAAAGTCAGACGTGATAGGCTACGTAAAGATTTACGTAGCCTATCACAGCTGAATACAGGGACGCAAACGGCAGTGGCTATGGCCGCCGCCATTTGCATCCCTGCTAGCCAGCGGCCGGATGTTCGGCTGCTGGTAGAGCCAGCTGGCGGCTCTGTGGAATCCCCGCGGAGCGGAGCCGGCCGGCCTGGATTCTGGGGGGGAGCCGCGGAGTGCCTCCCCCCTGGCGAGGATTCCAGGGGGAGGGACGGAGCACCTCCCCCCCCAGCGGAACCCGGCAGAGCCAGGGAAGGCCAATTTCGTACATCCCTACAATGAGCAGTCCGCACAAAAAAAGACTGCTACACAGCAGAGTCTGAAGAGAAATCAGAGATGAATCAAATAGTGTGTGTGTGTGTTTTAATGGTATATATATCAGTGACTTTTAATGGTATATATATCAGTGACTTTTAATGGTATATATATCAGTATTTTTTTTGGTAACATTTGTATTTTCATACGACTATTTGTGTACAATTCCAGAAATTTAAGAAATGGTCCGCAAGCCCACAGAATCTGCACAACTTGGAAGATGCCAGTCGTCTGTGGAATCTGTTAGTTTCACAGAAATCTGAAGTCATTTGAATCCATTCCAGATGGGGTGGCTGGGGGGGAGTGCTCCGTTCCGCCACGGACTCTGGGGAGGGGGCAGATTCTAAAGAATCCGGCCTCATTGGAGTCTGTGGTGGAATTCTCTAACATCCCTACCCACAGCTGCTCACTCCTTGCTGCAAGCCACCATTTTTATGAAGATGAGGGCTCCATAATTCCCATATATTTAAAGTTGCACACAGTGGCAGCTGTACAGGGCCATCTCTGTAACATTAGAGGCATAAAGGAGCCCTCAGCGGGTGCAGTTGAATCCGTCCTTCCCTAATTGCCAAATTTCCAAAGGGTTCAGCATTTGGGCATACCTTCTGCTGGATCATACACCCACTTAATATTGTTTTTGCTGCAACAACCTAACAGGGCTACCCTTGTGGAAATTATTTCAGGTCCTTTTATAAATTACTACCTGTTCTTTTCTGTAGGTGGCTTTTTCAAGGGGAAGGGCATGGCATTTCTTGCTCCTTCCCCCCTGAATGAACTAGTCACAGCCTGAGTGCACGTCTTTCCTTGTTGATGAGATGCTATAGAACCTCCCAGCTTGCCTTGGAGTTTCTTTTGGAAGAGTAGAAGCAATTATTACCCGGGCACATTTTGATCTAGCCATGAGGTCACACATTCTCATTATGCGTTAAAAAGGCAATCAATAGAATAGATTTCTTGCAGGATATATTGCGTATCCAAATTGTTTAATACAGACATCAGATTATTAAATTAAAGCTCCATAAACCCTCCCTTCTGGCAGTGAGGTGAGCAGATCTGCAGAATATCTTCTTCTTTTTAATGCTAATATGATTAAATTTAACTTGACACGAGTGATGTACCATAAAATGCAATTGTGATATTTAAAATAAGACCATTTTTTTCCTGATTGCATACCTGCAAGCAATCAATTCCTACACAGTGTGGCAATATCTAATCAGAATTCCTTTTCCCAACCAGAAACTTCTTGCATACAAAAGCAGAGCTTCCCCATTCAGCATCCTGCGTGTTCAGCAAATGCAGGACAAATTACAATATGTTAAGAAATGTTTCTGTACAAGAGTAATTCCTAAAATGGGGGTTGGGATATTTCTGTAGACCATGGGAGAGGAGACAGATGAGAGTAGAGGAACGGAGAGATCTGCAGTGAACAGGAAGGTTGAAAGAGTAATGTGTAGGGAGGATCGGCATCAAGAACCACTGTTGTTGTCGTTGTTGTTGTCCTGTTGTTGTTGTTATTATTATTTTGATGATGATGATGATTTTAAGGAGGACATTGACAAACTGGAGTGTGTCCTGAGAAGAGTAGCCAAGATGGTGAGGGATCTGGAAACCAAGTTCTAGGAGGAACTTGGAGGATTAAGGGGAGACATGATAACGGTGATGTAGTGATACATTTTGAAGTGAAGGTGCTGACTGCTGACCATGACAGTCCCCTTAGCCACACACCCCACGGAGAGGCCAAAAATGCAGACAGCAGTGTTGAGAACCACATCACTAAAACCATTCTGGTAGCTTTTATCTCCTCCCAAAGCAGGTCTTTTTGTAAAGCCAATGGGTCTTCGTTGTCCTTTCAAGACCAGGCCACCCCAAAATGCTTTGCATCACAACAGAGATAGCTCACAACTTATTGTTGTGGAGAAAATTCAACCCCCCAAGCTATTTTGGGGATTGCAGATAAGTTCAGAGGGAACAGAGAATTCTGAGGGGGAAGAGGAGTGGCAAATGATATCAGCATCCCTACTACTAAAAAAAAAAAGCTGCATCCCTGTGAGGTCTGGCTCCACCACACCACTGCATGATAACTAGGGATGGACAAACCCACCCCCATCCAGTTTTGGTGGGTGCCCGTTGAAGCACGGCCGCTCTCCAGTTGCACGAGACCCGTGCTTGAGCCCCCATGCGCTCGCCAAGCCACCTGCACTCACCTTGGATCCCATTTGTGAGCACCCACCATTTTCCTGAGCTTGTTTTTATGAAAAAAGGAGGTCTTTAAAAATGTGCATATTTAAATATGCACAAATTAAGGACGGGAAAGGTTTCTATATGCAATATTAGAAGCGTAAATGGGCAATTTATGCCTATAACATTGCAGTTTTCAGTCTGGTTTCCCTGAAAAATGCCACATCCTGCAATGCAGAATTTTAATTAATTAATTAATTTGCATTTAGTTGTAACGTTGTTTCAAATACCTGTTTCAAAGTCATGCCACAGCGTGGGATCTATAGATCCAGACAAGGTGCTATGGCACAAAGAGAATATCACATGAATAGGAATTGTGGCACTAGAATGAAAATGACCTACTAAAATGTCTACGATGAATGAATGCATCTGGTCCTATGAAAGCAGTATGGATTTCAGTACAAGTGGCATATTTTTCAGAATAATATTCTGAAAATAATAGTATTCAACCCAGATTGCATTTATTATGCAAAGCCCTGCTCAGACAGTATTGGATTCTGTAAGAAAAGTTTACCAAGCTCCTGAATCAAAGTGTTGGCTTGTTTCTACCACTGCTGCATGGATTTCCAAATCCCTGGAGGAAAAAAGAAAATCAATTTCACCCAGTTATGAAAATGTTTGGGGAGGCAGGGAGATTTGGAGCAAATATTGCCAAGGTTTTCTCAAGGCTGTGCACTGCTTTGGCCTGAGGCCTGAATCCCGAGTCGAATCAGGCTGCTTCAGGTCACTTTTGACCCCTTTTGAGGCAAAGTGGAGGGGGCATGAAGCGACCCGGAGTGGGTCGGGGGCTCTCTGAAGCACTCAGTAGTGTGCTTCGGAGCTTCAGCACCACTGGTCCAGCCCCTTTGGCCCACCCGCGTCAGCACCTCGAGGTCCTTACCTGAGCTGCCTTCTCTGCCACCTTCTCCGCCGCCACATGCCACCGCCTTCTTGGCCACCACCGCCATCTCCATGCTGCCTTTTCCATGCCCCCACCACTGCTGCTGCCTTCTTCTTGCCGCCTATGCCTCCTCTGTCACCACCCACCATGGCCACCACCGCCGCCACCAGTTCCTGAGGCCTCGACGTGCAGCGCCTCTTCTTGCAGGGAGTGGCCATTTTTAAAATGTCAGCCTCCAAGAACATCCAGGAGGTTGCCATTTTAAAAATGGTGACTCCCTGCAAGAAGAGGCGCTGCACGTCCTGGCCTCAGGAGCTGGTGGTGCCAGCCGTGGGCGATGATGGAGGAGGTGGCGGCAGCAAGGAGAAGGCAGCAGCAGCGAAGGCAGTACAGTGGCAATGGAGAAGGCCACAGAGGTGGTGGTAGTGAAGGCGGCGCAGCGGCGGGGAGGCGACGGAGAAGGTGGCGGCCGAGAACGGCGGCAGCGGAGGAGGAGGAGGAGGCGGCCAAGGTAAGGAGCTGGGGATTTGTGTGGGTGTGTCAGGGGGGGACCCGAAGTGGGGCTTGATATCTGAATCCCACTTCGGGTTCAGGGCTGAGTCGGGTCAGGGCCCGAGCTGAATCAGGCCCACCATGGAAGCTGCAAAGCAGCTTCCGAGTCAGATCGGGGGGTCCCTGAACAGCCCTAGGTTTCTCTCTCCCCCCTCCCTTTTCTAAGAACTCTAAAACACAGCTACTGCCAAAAGATGATACACCCATCACACCATGCTTGCCACTGGGAGAGCTTTTCCCATAAGCAAGTTTCAACTTACAGCACCAGGCTCAAGATCAAGCTGTATAAAACTTGCATGGGCAAAGAAATGCTGCGACCTTTATAGCTGCGGCTGGTAAGATGTTTAGATTTTTGTTTAACAGTATCCAACAGCCAAAGTTTTCGGACTGCTTCAGAAAAAAAACACAAAGTATAAAACATGAAACACGGCATAAGACCTTAAAACAACAGTAACAACAGCAATAACAACAGCAGCGATCAACATTTAAATAAAACCAAAGTAAAACCAAAAGCAGGGCTAAAATTTAAAAAGCATGGCAGTTTTTAAACAAACAGACAAAAAACTTTAAGGACTAAAAAGTGTGGGAGAATAAAAGGGTCTTCACCTGGTGCCACAAACAACACGACCTAGGGCTTTTCTCATCTGGTTAGCAATGGGTTGTTGTGATTTTTTGCATTAATATTTGGTGGCCTGAATTTCTCGTACTGCTCTGTCATTGTTACCATATTGCTGGTCCTTTGACCTGAAGAGTACTGGCTGGTTTCAGTGCTCTAAAACTCTCCAGATGGAGCATCCCCTTAGACGCAGCCACATGAAGGAACTGATCTGTTCCCAGGAAAGGCTCTGTCCACCAGGAAGCAGTCTTGATCAACCTGGTTGTGCTGGGCCAGATCACTTCTCATGCAGTGCATGGTGGGTTAAAAAAAAAACAATTGTGCTTACAGGAGCGGCACATTTGATCCCTGTGCTAACATGAAGTGCTGCCAGGAAGCAGCACTCATCCATGTTGTGGGTCCAGGTGAGATGTTCCTTCCCCCACACAGCTGCATTTGCAGCATCATTCAGCATGGAGGGCTTGGAGCATCTGAACGAATCCTGTGTAGGATGTTCCAACCGGTTCTGGAGGGCAGTGCTATTTGGGTTACATGCAGCTAAACAAATACTATTTTGTTGGTCTAGACTTACAATTTGCATCTTCTCTGTGGACAGGGAAACATTTTTCTCCCTCTCTCATAATACTAGAACCCAATGGGGTCATCCCATGAAGCTGCTGGGTGGGAGATTCAGGACAGATAAAAGGACGTCCTTCTTCACACAGCACATAGTTAAACTATGGAATTCACCACCACAAGGCATAGTGATGGCCACCAATTTGGATGGCTTTAAAAGGGGGTTAAAAAAATTCCTGGAGGAGAAGGCTATCCATGTCAGTCTTGATGGCTAGATGCCTATGTAAACCAGTAGCTGGGGAACATGGGTGGGAGGGTGCTCTTGAACCTATGTCCTGCTTGTGGATTTCCCATCAACAGCTTGGCCACTCTGTGAACAGAATGCTGGACCCTTGGCCTGATCCAGCATGGCTCTTGTTATGTTCTTACATTCTCGAGTAATACCTACACCACTGTACAAACACCATGTGAAGAAGACCCAAACTAGGCAATACATGAAATGTCCGAAGGCATTTGACATGCCTGTTTTACTTTAAAAATAACAGCTGTGCGGGGTGAGTGATGATCAGGGCTATGGTGTGCTTTAATCTGCCCCCAACCCCACCCACCGTGGAGCTGGTGAAATCCCCCTCCCCTCCTGAAGTAGCAATTTTCCCTAGAGCGAAAATGCCAATGGTGCTGCAATAGAGTAATTCAACCTCGTTTTTCCCCTTTCAAATTTCCTAGAACATTTTGCTTGAGCAGAAACTTCCAACTCCATGGAATTTCACTTGAGGTGAAATTTTGTCACTCCTCTTTTGCTGAGCAACCCATACCAATGTCTCTCTAGCAGTATTTGCCTTTGTTACTAACAAGAGCAGATCAGGAGGCACATAAATGCTGTCATTTTCTCCAGGATTCTTCATAGTGTTATGTTGTTTGATTCTGTTTTGTTGTTTGTTTGTTTTAATTTAAGAAGTCAGCATCAGGGAGCAAAGGAGTGATGAAACTGCAGAGTTTAAATGAGTCAAGCTTCATATGCATTCATGAGTGGTGACGGAGAAAGGAAGGGAAAGATCGTGTGTGAACCAGAGTAATGAAGTACCTGTCCCTCAGAGGAAGAATATGTTACTTACAAAATGCTTAGCAATAAAAAAGGAGGGTTACCGTAAGTGTGTTTTAAAAGGCATCAAAGATAGGGCAACTGGACTTCCAGCTGAGAAAATAAAGTGGAACTCTAATTAGTTGAAGCTGAGACAAATATCTGTAGCCAGATAAAAATATCTCTATTCTTTATTTTTCCTCCAGCGAAGCCAAACTCGGTTTTCAGCATACCTGTCAACGGTTGGGAAATCCAAACAAGACAAGAGTTCAGCTCCCTGCTCCATAATCTCCCTTTTGCTGTTATTAGCTCCTTTGCTGAAAGCAAAGCCAATAACACCAGGATATATTTAATGGCTTAGTTTCAGTCAGGGCACATTCATAAATACATTGTGATCAGCCAAATGCCCACTACACTGTAATATCTGTGGTGTAGCCTTGCTGGGTTCTCAATATGCAGACATTCATCCTCGACCTTTTCCTTTCAGGCCTGTTCAACTTGATAGTCTTTGCTCCTAGCCTAGTGCATGATCCATGAGCTGCTGCCATGCATGCAAATTCATAGAATCATAGAATCATAGAACAGTAGAGTTGGAAGGGGCCTACAAGGCCATCAAGTCCAACCCCCTGCTCAATGCAGGAATCCAAGTCAGAGCATCCCTAACAGATAGCTGTCTAGCCTCACCTTGAATGCCTCCAGTGTGGGAGAGCCCACCACTTCCCTAGGTCATTGGTTCCATTGTCGTGTTGCTCTAACAGTCAGGAAGTTTGTCCTGATGTGCAGCTGGAATCTGGCTTCCTGGAACTTCAGCCCATTATTCCATGTCCTGCACTCTGAGATGGAGAAGGGATCCTGGCCTTCCTCTCTGTAACAACCTTTCAAGTACTTGAAGAGTGCTATCCTATCTCCCTTCAGTCTTCTCTTCTCAAGGCTAAACATGCCCAGTTCTTTCAGTCTCTCCTCATAGGGCTTTGTTTCCAATCCCCTGATCATTTTCGTTGCTGTCCTCTGAACCCTCTTCAGTTTGCATGCATCCTTCTTAAAATGTGGTGCCCAGAACTGGTACTCCAGATGAGGCCTAACCAGTGCTGAGTAGAGAGGAACTCGTACTTTCCAGGATTTGGAAGCTATGCTTCTATTAATGCAGCCCAAAATAGCATTTGCCTTTTTTGCAGCCACATCACATTGTTGGCTCGTATTCAGCTTGTGATCTACAACAATTCCAAGATTCGTTTGAGATAAGGTTGCAGGGGTGGGTAACATGCGGCCCATGGCCGCATGCAGCAATCACTGCCCCATTCATGGTGGAAGCAGCAAAAAACTAGGGATGTTAGAGAATTCCGCCATGGACTCCAATGAAGCTGGATTCTAAAGAATCCGGCCCCTCGGAGTTAGGGATGCCAGAGAATTCTGCCATGGGTCTCGGTGAGGCCGAATACCAGTGCATTCGGCCCCCCGAAATCCATGGCGGAATGGCCTGCCCCTCCCGCCCCCCCGCAGATCCCCCCCGGGACGAGACTTACGTAGGCTATTACGTCCACTACGCTATTTGCGTTCCCCCTTTTTTTCACCGTAATAGACTAGGTAAATATTTACGTAAGATAAAATGGCAAAAAATAGGAAACGCAAATGACGGCCTCCATAGCCGCCGCCATTTGCGTATGCTGTTTTTTTTTTTGCCCAGCCATGATAGGCTATGTAAATACGTATGTAGCCTATCATGGCAACCTGGCTGGACGCAAATGGCAGCCGCTACGGAGGCCGCCATTTGCGTCTGAAGAAGCCCGTCCGCGGCCGGACGTTCGGCTGCGGACGGCCCTGGCTGGCTGCTCTGCGGAGCTGCCACAGAGCGGAACCGGCTAGGCAGGATTCCGGGGGGAGGACTGGATCGCCTCTGCCTCCATCGACGATTCCGGGGGGAGGGACAGAGCACCTCCCCCCCACCGTGAATCAATTCCGCAAAAAGGTGACTTTCGTACATCCCTAACCTGGACAGATTCCGGGGGGAGGGAGGGATCACCTCCCTGCGTGGGCAGATTCCCCCCCTCTGGAATGACAGGTAGGGAATCCACCCATCCCTAGGGCCAAGTTGGCCAATTCCAGGGGAGGATCCTGGCTCCTCCCTTGGCTCTGACCCTCTCTGGGGACTTCTTGGCGGCATCTCTCTGACTCAGCCCCCTCACTGGAAGGTCACTGCCCTGTATTCCAACAGGTCTTCTAGGTGCCTCCTTTCTGGCTGGCTTACCAGGAGGTGTCTGCCTAACCGGAAGGCCACCTTTGCATTCAGCTCTCTTGCCCTCTCCAACGTACCTCAAGCTGTCCCACTCTGTGGTTACCTGGGGCTCACAGGGAAAGCCACTGGCACCTGACAGGATCAGATCTGAGCAAGAAAAGCCCAGTCTAGGTAGAACAATTTGGACAGGAAAGTTTGTTTCAAGTAGGTAGAATCCGGTGAAGGCAAGTGCTTGAGGCACAGCAAGCAAAGTAAAGGTAGACACCCTCTTGTATATGGTAGCTGCAACAGGACCATGGATAGCTTAGAGTGAGCTTTCATGGCCAGAGCTCTCTCCTACTAAAACCATAAGACGATCTCAGCAACAAGCTAGAGCCAAATGAAGCCTTATGTTGGTAGCTGTGACTTGAAGTGTGGTCAGCTCCACCCACTAGAGAAGCTGGCTGAGCTCTGAAAGAGCCCTCACCTGATTCTGTGGTCTCACTCAGAAGTCTATGATCGTGGGGAGATGGAGGATGGATGCCAAGCCCTCTCCCCCCACTCTGGCTTGCTTGAGCCCTCTTAATCAGGGCCTGGGGCTCTGCTTCTCCATCAGCTTCTGCCTCTCACTGCCCTTGTGCTCTGGAACGCTATCTTCAGGTCTGGCTCTCACCATGGCACCTTGGTGCCCCTGGTTGACCTCATTTCTGAGCACCTGCAGTCAGCCCACCTGACCAGTTCTTCAGTATTGGGGGTGAGAGCAGGCAATGATACTAACCATGAGCCTACTCCACTTCACCTATGCAGTTACTAAAGAGAAGTGCCATCTGAGGAACTCTGACGTTACTTTCCTGTCAAAGGTAGGGATGCATGAATCCCTTGCCTGGCTCTGCGCCGGGGCATCTGCGGTGGGGGGGAGGCACTCCGTCCCTCCCCTCGGAATCCTCCCCGGCCGGCTCTGCTCCATTGCAGCTCCATGGAGCCACCGGCTGGGGCCGGCTGCAGCCGGAGTTCTGGCTGCGGCCAGGCTGCTGCGGCCGCAAATGGCGGTCGTCGTAGCGGCCACCATTTGCATCCTTGCAAGCATCCATGATAGGCTACGTAAGTATTTACATAGCCTATCACAGCAAAGAGCAGGGATGCAAATGGTGGCCACTATGCCATTTGCGCCCCTGCTCTTTTCCTTGATAGGCTACGTAAGTATTTACGTAGCCGATCACAGTAAAGGCAGCCATGCAAATGGCAGCCGCTGCTCCATTTGCGTGGTTGTCTTTACCATGATAGGCTACGTAAATACTTATCACAGCTGCTTGCAAGCATGCAAATGGCGGCCGCAGCAGCCTGGCTGTGGCGGGCCAGGAGACCAGGTAGAGCTGCCGCTGGAGCCGCTGCTGCTGCATCCACCCCAGGTACGTTCCGTCCTGGGGGGATTCCGCGGGGTGGCGGGGGGTGGGAGGCCATTCTGCTACAGATTCCATGGGGCCGGATTCTAAAGAATCCAGCCTCCCTGGAATCCTTGGTGGAATTCTCTGACATCCCTAGTCAAAGGTACCTCTCCCAGCCATTTCAGAAGGAAACAGAGGCACTGAGTGGCACCCCCAAAATGCATGTCCTTGGATTGTTTTGTGGACAGGGTGTGTTCATGCTGATGGTTTGAAGGAATCCCCCGAACCTTAGCCAAATTGGCCAGTGACCCTTGGTTTTGCATTATTTCAGCCCAGGTGATTTGCAGGGTTGCATCAATAGGTTTTGTAAATAGAGTCAGAGAACTAAAATGGCTCTCCTTTCCTCTACATGGTAAACATTTAATGGTGCATTAAGTAATGACATGTGACTGCCCTTTATTGGTATCCTATGCACACTTACCTGGCATTAAATCCTATTGAATTCAGTGTAACTTTTGTCTGACTGGGCAGACATCGGATCTGCCTGCCAGTGTGTTCAAATTGGAATGTTGATTGAGTGACAGAACGAATCATATTTGTCTATCTATCTTCAGTTCTTTTATCTTTTTCCCTTTCTGGGGAATATGGGGCACCTCTAAATAAAAGTTCACCTGCTGTATTTTCCTTCTACCTCTGAATTCCTGTGTCTGGTGACAGCCCATGATAGATAGACAGTAAATATGAATTCTTTGGGGCCCTTTGTATCTTCTTAGCTTTCCTTTCTGATATGTGATTTAATTAGAACTTTAATCATTTGGGGGACAACCTCGAGGGTCTTTTAAAGGTCCTCTAATAGTGAAGTGTTTGTTAGCTTAACTTGCAGGAGAGAGAGAGAGAGAGAGAGAATCATTTCTGAAATATTTCCCTTGGTAGAGAAACAGGAGACCAGGAAAATAACAAAAGTGAAACAAATTTCTGTATTTTTTTTTTTAAAGGGATAACATGTGTTTAATTAATGAGGGGGGACTATTTGCCCTGTGTGAGCACTGATGTGCATATGGGCTTCCCCATTCATTTCAGCAAAGGGGGCAGCTCTGTATGCACAAGTGGCATTGGGTTTGTCGCTGAAATGAATGCTTTAGCCCTTGCTCGAAGTGTGCTTGCACATCCAAGCAATGCAAATTGTTGGGTAACACCGTACTAGAAGGAGCTATACTTCCAAATTTCATAATTAATCAGCCTCTTGGTCAAAACCCATGCATTGGTAATGCTCAGCTTTGTAGTGAGTTTGGATCGCAGCCTTATGAATGCACTATTAATTGCAGAATAGATTGTGAGATTTGCAGGTATTTTAAATTCCTGCACTGCTGCTAGGTTTTATTGTGGTTGTATTGTTATATTGTGGTTTTAATGTTCTATATACAGTATTTTAAATTGATTTATTGTGTGCCGTTTGGTTTTCATTTTTGTGAACCGCCCAGAGAGCTTCGGCTATTGGGCGGTAGAGAAATAAATAAAAATAAATAAATAAATAAATAAATAAATAAATAAATTTGGGGCACACACACAATCTGCTTCTAAGCTAAGGCATCTCTGGGCATGTGCTGAGTTCCTTGGTTTAAACCTCGTATTTCAGAAGGAAATGGGAGGATGTCACTTAAACCCTTTGGGGAAGGGTTGGTGTTTCAACTCTTTGCACAAACCAATTATGTTCGAAGAAACAGCCACATAAGATGTTTATACCTCCACATATGGATTCATATTTCTCTTCTCCATATACCAATCAGCAACAGTGAGTAAACATTGAATAGAAAGGTCACGTGCAAACCACCAATCAGGAAGGGCTAGGTAATGTGGTGATTAGGGATGTTAGAGAAATCTGCCGCGGATTCAAATGAGGCCTCATTTGAATTCTTCGGATTGAATTCTTCGGAATCTGGCCTCAGGAATCTGGAGCAGATCGACCCCACTTACCTCCTCTCCTGGAGGATTCTGCGTGGGATGGCATGCTTGCTTGTTGCACTGGGAGCCGTTCACCTTTGCGCCAATCGCCATTAAAAAATAAAGGCGATCAGCAGGATGTCCCCGTAGACTTACACACAAGATTCACGGCTTTATACACAAGATTCACAGCTCTATTTTATACTTATACACAAGATTCACGGTATTATATGCAAGATTCACAGCTCTATTTTGTGTATAAGTCTACTACGGGGACATCTTGCCAATCACCTTTTTTTAAAAAAATGGCCATCAGCACGGAGGTGAGGGGCTCTGGTTGCAGGTAAGCGGCAGCCCTCGGCCCTGTGGAATTCTTGCGGAGCAGAGCCGCTCCGTGAGGATTCCGGGGGGGGGGGGGAAGAATGGATCACCTCCCCCCCCCATGGACTCCCCACTGGAACGGATGGTGGGGAATCAGTACATCCCTAGTGGTGATGCATGGCATCATGATTTATATATTTAATTTATTTGGTACGTTTGTATACTGCCCTATAGCCGACGCTGTCTGGGCAGTTCACAATGAAAACCATAAAATAACAACTTGAAAAAAGTGGTATTTTATGCGTGTATGCTTGATGCATCGTACGATTCCAAACTGCAGTTCCCAAGATGCAGTTTGATATTGGACGTGTAGAAAAAAAAACCTCATATATACAAAATGAGATCTCAGATTAAAGGAGAACTCTCATTCAAGCTTCCGCGGATAAATTCATTACTTTCCGAGGAAATAACAAATCCGTTTTGCTTATGTTCACTCATCACTAACTAAACGATAGATTTCTTTGCACAATGGTTTGAGGCATCAGTGGTCTTGAAACAGGAATTCTGGTAACCAGAAATAAGGGTAGTACTCTCTGAGCCACCATGCAAGGTTGGCATGGTCAGACAGCAGCTGAGGCCCATATCTTAAGAAGGGTAGAGAGCCCCCCCCCCAAAAAAAACCCCTATTGCTGCTGCTTATAGTCCTCACTGTTGCTGCCTGCTTCTTCACCTGCCCTCTCCATCTGGCTCAGAGCAAGGAAGGAAGTGACAGTGATAAGGAGGAAGAACAGATGCTATTTCTTATGAAAATTAGGAGGAGGAGGAGGAAGTGTCTTGTGCAAGGGCCACCCCAAACCTCGTTGCCAGAACTACAGCAATGGCACCTTGGCTGAAAAAGATGATGGCCTGCTTTCCACTGTATTTGGTCACCTCACCAGGCAGCTGACGAGAAGAATGTACTGCTATTTACTGAACTGGCAGCTGGCAGGTTGCTGAAATGACTGATGGGGCTTCACCTTGCCTATAAAGCAACAGACCCCAGGCTTTCTCTGTCTGAGCTGAGCAATGTTTCTTTTGAGTGACGATCAAGCTGTTACCAGACTGGCTGACCAATTCACTGGTGTATTAGGTTGGTCATTTCCCCTGTCTCAGCCAGCTATAACCAGCCTTGTAGCCACCCCAGTTGCCTTGAGAAGCTATGCCTCCAGACCATCAGCCCTTCCAGCTGGCATCCAAGGGGATGTAAACCATTCTCGAGGACTGTAGCTCACGAACATGCAAAAGGTCATAGATTCCATTCTCTGCTTCTCCAGGCAGGGTTGGGGAAAAAACCTGTCTGAAACTCATGAGAGTAGGGATGGCATGGGAGTCTGAGGAGGGGGTGGTTTTCAACAGCCCCCCCCTTCAGCCTCCCAGACCCCATTTGCCAAGTCATGGGGCACTGATGGGCCCAGCGACCAAGTGCCCCAGTGCTCAGTAAGCATCTCAGAGTGGTGCCAAGGACTCGTCCTGCCTCTGCCAGCTGTCAAGGAAGCCTTTGACAACCATTGGGGGCAGGCACCCAAATGCTCTAGCCCAGCTTTCTTTAGGAGGAGGAGAAGGCTAGAGTTCTGCGGTGGGGGGTGCCACAGCGAGGACTCATCAAGCTCCACCACACCCCAGATGGAAAAGAGTCCATCCAACCCTACTTGAGAGTCAACGCCAGTCAATGTAGATCAGCCATCCTCAACTGGGTCCCCTCCAGATGTTTGGGACTACAACTCCAAGCATTCTTGACCATTGACCCTTCTGGCTTTGGGCTGATGGGAGCTGAAGTCCAAAACATCTAGAGGGCACCAGGTTGAAGAAGGATATTGGAGTCCATACTGAGCTAGATGGACCACTAGTCTGCTCCTGTATAAGAAATTGTCCTGTGTCACATATAAAACTGGTTTAACTCTTATCAGTTCACCCAATGGGTCCTAAGGGCTGTGGTTCTGTGAAACTGCTAAGGATAATTCGTTAGAGATTCCTACCCTATTCCCAGAACCACAATTCCAATAATAGTTAGGGCCAAACTAAATATAATCGTGACAACCGTGTTTGCTTAATCAACAGCCTGTTTCATTCACATATAAAATATCTAAGTTGGGCTGGGCAAGTATACTAATAACTAGAGCTGTGCACAAATGGCCTCTTGAAATTCTTTGCCCTCTTTTTCTGCAGAGAAATTGGAGGAGGGGGATTTCACTGGATTTCTCAGGGGGAGGAGAAATTCTCCAACCGTTTCTCACAGGTAGGGTTCCCCGTTGGCAGGGGTTGTAGCCTGACTTCTTTCTTTTGTGTAAGGGGTCTGAGGAGTTTTTTAGTCATAGAATCATGGAATAGTAGGATTGGAAGGGGCCTACAAGGCCATTGAGTCCAACCCCCTGCTCAATGCAGGAATCCAAGTCAGAGCATCCCTGACAGGTGGCTGTCCAGCTTTGTCTTGAATGCCTCCAGCGTGGGAGAGCCCACCGCCTCCCTAGGCAATTGGTTCCACTGTCATATTGCTCTAACAGTCAGGAAGTTTTTCCTGATGTTCAGCCAGAATCTGGCTTCCTGGAACTTGAGCCCATTATTCCGTGTCCTGCACTCTGGGATGATCGAGAAGAGATCCTGGCCTTCCTCTCTGTGACAACCTTTCAAGGACTTCAAGAGTGCTATCCTGTCTCCCCTCGGTCTTCTTTCATGCCCAGTTCTTTCAGTCTCTCCTCATAGAGCTTTTTTTCCAGTCCCCTGATCATCTTTGTTGCCCTCCTCTGAGCCCTCTCCAGCTTGTCTGCATCCTTCTTAAAGTGTGGTGCCCAGAGCTGAACACAGTACTCCAGATGAGGCCTAACCAGTGCTGAGTAGAGGGGAACTAGTACTTCCCGGGATTTGGAAACTATACTTCTATTAATGCAGCCCAAAAGAGCATTTGCCTTTTTTGCAGCCATATCACATTGTTGGCTCATATTCAGCTTGTGATCGACAACAATTCCAAGATCCTTCTCGCTTGTAGTGTTGTTGAGCCACGTATCCCCCATCTTGTAACTGTGCCTTTGGTTTCTTTTTCCTAGGTGCAGAATGTGGCATTGATCCCTATTAAATTTCATTCTGTTGTTTTCTGCCCAGCGCTCCAGTCTGTCAAGATCACTTTGAATTCTGTTTCTGTCTTACAGTGTATTAGCCATCCCACCCAATTTTGTGTCATCTGCAAATTTGAGCAGCATTCCCTGCACCTCCTCCTCCAAGTCATTAATAGGGATGACAGAGAATTCCGCCACGGATCTCGGTGAGGCTGAATGCCAGTGCATTCGGCCCCCCGAAATCCATGACAGAACGAAGCCCCCCACCCCCTACCCTGCAAAAGGCGTGCCCAACGGAGCACTTACCTGCTGCCGTCCGCACTGACTTGTGAATGCCGGCCGCCCACTATGCTATTTGCATTCCCCTTTTTTTTGCTGTAATAGGTTACGTAAATATTTACGTAGGCTAAAATGGCTAAAAATAGGGAACGCAAATGGCAGCTGCCGTAGCCGCCACCATTTGCGTATGCTGTTTTTTTTGGGGGGAGGGGCTTGCTGTGATAAGCTACGTAAATACTTACATAGCCTATCATGGCAGGTTCACTGGATGGAAATGGCGGCCGCTATGGCGGCCACCATTTGTGTCCACAGCAGCCTGTCCGCAGCCAGAACTCTGGCTGTGGACGGCCCTGGCCGGCGGCTCCGCGAAGTCGCCATGGAGCGGAGCTGATCCAGGGAGGATTCCAGGGGGATGGAGAGAACGCCTCCCCGCACCGTGAATCCAAGCTGCAAAAAGGTAAGTGACTTTCGTACATCCCTAGTCATTAATAAAAATGTAGAAGAGCACTGGGCCCAGGACTGAGCCCTGCGGTACCCCACTCGTTACCTCTCCCCAGTTTGAGAAGGTCCCATTGATAAGCAATCTTGGAATCCGATTCTGTAGCCAACTGTGGATCCACCTGACAGTTCTTTCATCTAGCCCACTTTGAGCTGGTTTGCTCATCAGGATATCATGGGGCACTTTGTCGAAAGCTTTGCTGAAGTCAAGGTATAGCATCAACCATATTGGCAGGCTGGCCCCCATTTTGCACCCATCACAATGCAGGTGTGAAGGCATGTTGCTAAGTCTAAACTACATTGAACAAAGTGTGAAAGATGTTGGACAGAGAGTTCAAGAGGTGTAATAGATCAGGTCATATGTATAGGAATTTGCAGGGAGCAAATAGTTCTCAAGCAACCCAAGGCAGAGCAGGTAATTTCCATTTCCATTTGCTTAAAAAATGTGTGGCATGTTTTTGTTGTTTTGTTTCAAGTCAACCCAAAAAGGCACTGTTTTGCTTCAGCTACATAACCCCGTGCAACGTTCTTCATCCTAGTATATATTTGGCTAGTTAATCATTCAGGAGGCAAGATTACACATGCTGTTATGTCCCTGTGCTGTCCTTGATGTGTCTAACAGAGTTATTCTTCCAACCAACAGGTTAACAGAGTATTTTTACTAGGGGTGGGGGGGAGATTCTTCCTTTTTTGCATATTTCTTCTTTGTTTCCATGCCCTGAGGACATGAAGCAGTTTGGATCATTTAACTACAGTGCGAATATGGCTTTCTGTGAGAACGTGAAATATCTTCTGCCAAAGGAGCAGAACGCGGCAAAGAAAAGAAACTAAAATAGAATAAAAACAAACAATAAAACAGCAAGCCAGATTTTAAAATGCAAGCATATATAGAAAGAGGAGGGTTTGTTTTTTTTACTCCTCTTGTTCCCCTTCCACCACCCCCCCAAGAAATGAATAAATACAGTTGCATTCGGCAAATGTGTGCTTAACAATGTGCATTGCATAAGAAACATTTTCTCTGCCTTGGTTTGTGTGCAAACATAACAGGGGGTTGCTCTTTATGTTTTGACACTTTTCACACAATTTCTTAATTATAAAAGCTTTGTGCAACAGATGAAATGGTACTGAGGAAAAATTAAATGGGAGGCATGATGCAGAGAACATCTAAAATGGTGGCATTTTTGTTTAAGCCCATAATGATCTGCAGGATTTCTAGAAAATCTTGTGCCTCTTTAATGAAGTCTCTCTCTCTCTCACTCTCTCTCCCTCCCCCCCTCCCCCTTTTCCCTCCCCACCCCCTTTTTTCTTTTTACTTAAGAATGTTCAGCATATGAACAGAAAGCAATAAACTGGATTTTATACCCTGCCGTGTAAAGCATATTTTGGAGTTGAAATGTGGATTTCATTACATTTCCAGCCAAAACACTTAGCACAGACTGACTTTCTGCCATCCTTTAAAAACAAGCCAGCAAACCAACATTCAACGACCCTGTCAACTAGTGTGTTATTGACGCATACCAGTTCATGCTTCAAGCAGGAGGTTGGACTAAATGGCCTCCAAAGG